>NC_051083.1:117051197-117379769 GCF_004664715.2 Peromyscus leucopus
GAGACCAATGGGAAGGGGCAGAGAGTGGAGTCCTGCATCGGTGTCCTAGGCCTCCCAAGTCATTCTCTAACCCCAGCCCAAGCAGAAGGGGGGGGACCATTTTGTTCCCTAGAGGGTTTGGAGATGACCAAAGGTTTCCAATTCCAAGAAGCAAACTTTTGGGGACATTGGAAGATTTGAGCAACTTTCTCTTCCTGGAAGATGTTTCCAGTGGTTGCTAACTGCCTGCTACTTGGAATTTAACAGCACAATTTATTTTCTTCACGAAGGCCGGTTCATCTAACACCCTGCAACATTTACAAATTGCTTTGGGAGAAGAAATCCTTAGAAAGTGCACTAAGTAAGACCTTGTATCCCTCATCATAAAACATTTAAAGTAAATTTAAAGCACGGATTTGGACAGACACCGAAGGCTGTTTCATCTTGCTTCTTCAGGATTAAAGGTGCAGCATGACCCTCTCAGAAAAACGCCGTCCGCTGGCTCTAGGGAATGTTACGAGAGCCTCTTTGTCTGCAGCTCTATTCTTTATCTTGTGTTGGATGCTTCTGGCATCCTGCCTTTCCCCAGGCCAAACTAATCTGGGATCTCTTTCTGGCATTTTGCATGGGGGTGGGGTGTTTATTGAAGATGTAACGCAGAGTTCACACATGTTAGGGAAGGGTTCGACCACTGACCTACACCCCAGCCTTTCTAAATTTGTATTTTCAGAGAATTGCCTGTTTGTCCAGGCTGGCCTTGCACTTACATTTCCCTTGTCTCAGCCTCTAAAGTAGCTGGAAATAATGAATGGGGCCACTTAGTATAACACTATAGATGAATGGGACCTTGAAAGCAGAGTTCAGAGGGTTTCTTCAGCTTGACTTTTCTCATGTAATCTGTCCTCTACTGCGATTTACAGTGGGAGCTTGGATCTACCCTCCATATTTGGCTAACTTTTTTGGTTCCCCTTTTTGTACCAGCTCCCACCTATTCCATGTGCTCAGTTTGGCTTTGCCTGAAAGGTCTAGAATCTGGGTCAATCCCCAGAGCATCTGGAGAATTTGGAATATGGAATACTGGAGAATTTCCATACAGTTCTCACTTTTGTCTCCTGGTAACTTCTCACCCGGGAGCCCCTGTCTGTCCTGGCTCTCACTCTGTAGACCAGGCTGGTCTCGAACTCACAGAGATCTGCCTGCCTCTGCCTCCTGTGTGCTAGAATTAAAGGTGTGCGCCACCACCGCCTGCCATTGTGTGCTTTTGAATCTCAGTCCTCCAGCACACAGAGGCAGAGGCCGATGGATCTCTGTGAGTTCCAGGCAGGCCAGAGTGACCTTCTCTCAAAAGAAGAAAGGGTCGGGGTGAGGGGGAGGCTGGGGAGGTGCCTAAGTGGCTAATGAGCACTATTGCTCTTGCAAAGAATATGGATGGGTTTGGTCTCCAGCACCTACATGGTGCCTCATATCCATCCATCCATAATTCCAGTTCCAGGTGGTCTGACACCTTCTGACTCTGAGGACACCAGGCATTCAGACAGGAGATAGAAGTGACAATGCTGTGGGAATTCTCTAGTAAACAGACCAGGACTGACCATGATCTAGACCTTCCAGGCCATAGTCCTGTCTGATGGAGGCAATTCCTCAACTGAAGTTTCCTCTTCCCAGCTGACTCTAGCTTGTGTCAAGGCCACAAAACCTAACTAGACACTTCTCCTTAGACCGCCTCCTTCCTCTTCTTCACATAGTCCCTCTTCTACTTTCATATACATACACATGTTTGTTTTGTTTTTTAATCCAGGTTCCACATACGAGAGAAACACAGGGTACTTGTCTGAGTCTAGCTTATTTAGCTTTATCTGATGGTCGTCAATTCCATTTATTTTCTTGCAAGTGTGATTTCATTTTTCTTTACAGATGAATACAATCCCATTGTGTATACGGACCATGTTTGCATTAGTTATTCATCTGTTGGTGGGAATCTAGACTGATTCTGTTTCCTAACGATTGTGAATAGAGCAGTAATGAGCATGCACCCACGGTATCTCTATCAAGAGCCCTTTGGGTATATATAGCTGGATCAGATGGTAGTTCTATTTTTATTTTAATTTTTCCATTTTATCTTTTAGATTTATTTATTACTTTACATGTATGAGTGTTTTGCCTGTAGTATGTATGTATGTATGTATGTATGTATGTATGTATATATATTACATGAGTGCCTGGTACCCTCAGAGGTTGGAAGAGGGCACCTGATTCAGATCCCCTGGGACTAGAGTTATAGAAGGTTGTGAATTACCACATTGGTGCTGGAAAATAAACATGGCTCGGTGCTCTTAACCACTGAGCCAACTCTCTAGCCTTGCATTTTAATTTTTATTCTTATTTTATGTGTTTGAGTACTTTGCTGCATGCATGTCTGTACTCCAGTGCATTCCATGTCCACAGAGGCCAGACGAGAGAATCAGATCCTATGGGACTGGACTGAGCCACCAAGTGGGTGCTGGGAATTGAATCTGGATCACCTGTAAGAGCAGCCTGTGCTTTGACCTGCTGAGCCCCGTCTTTAGCCCCTAATTTGAGTTTTCAAAGCTCGTTCCACGCTCATGCTGAAGTTGAACACTCCCACCAACGGAGAATGAAGTCCCTTTTAAAAATCCTCCTCCCCGGCATTTGTTGTGATTTCTTTCCTTGGTGATAACCACTCTGCCGGGGATGAGATGTAATTGCAATAGAGATTTCTTTTGCCTGTCCCTAGTAGATAAAGACGTTGAACTTTCTCATTTATTTATTGGCTATTTGTATTTCTCCTTGAGAGGACGATAAAGTTCATTGGCCTGCTTATGAGTGGAAAGTTTGGGGGTTGTTTTTGGATGTTATATGTTATAGGTACCAGCCCCTTGTCTGGTGTAGAGTTGTCGCTATGTTAGTTACTAATTTCATAATGACTCATTTGTCAACTCTTGCTGTTACATCCCGAGCTATTGCACTTTTCAGAAAGTCCTTGCTCAGGCCTGTATCTTTGAAAAATAATTACTTTTTAATATTGTGTATGGCTAGTACCCACAGAGGGCAGAGGAGAGAATCCGGTCCCCTGGAACTGGAGTTACAAACAGTTGTGAGCTGCCATGTGGGTGCTGAGAATCAAACCCAGGTCCTCTGCAAGAGCAGCCATCGCTCTTAACCTCTGTGCCATCTTGACAGCCCCAATTATGCCTGTATCTCCAGTAGTTTGAAATAGTCAGGTATTTTATTAAGGTATTTGACCCGTTTTGAATTAATTTTTGAGCATGATGAGAGATATTGTTCTCGTTTCATTCTTCTATATGCGAATATCCAGTGTTCCCAGCAATATTTGTTGAAGAGGCTACAACTTTAACCCTGTTTATTTTTTACACCTTTGTCAAAAATCGGGTGACTCTAGTTGTGTGACTTTCTGGATTCTTTTTTTTTCTTGTGTATGTACTTTTTGTGTACTTGCACTTTAAAAATTATTCAGGGCTTGGTGGCGGTTATAGCATGGAGAGCATGATCTCTGTGTTCAACGCTACCATGCTCAGAAGCGCAAGCTAACAGAAACCCTGTCTCGAAAAACCAAAAAAAAAAAAAAAAATTACATTCACTGTGTGTATGCGTGTGTGTAGGTCAGAACACAAAAGTAAGAGTCCAGTCTCTCTTCCGCCATGTTGGTCCTGGGCACAAACTGAAGGCAGCCATGCTTTGCAGCAAGCATCTTTACCTGCTGAGCCATCCTACTAGCCTCCATGTCATTTTTTTTTTTTTTGAGAGAGAGCAACAGGGTCTCACTGGGTAGCCCTGGCTAGCTTCCAACTCAGAAGCACTTTCGTGCCTCAGCATTCTGAGTGTTGGCAGTCAAGGTATGTGATACCCTGCCTTGCCTGCCTTTGGGGGGTATGACTTGGAAGTACAGCTTGAGCTCAGGTGTTGTGACACCTTCAGCATCATTCTTTCTCCCTAGGATTGCTTTAGTTATTTAGGATCTTTTGTAATTCCATATGAATTGTGGTAGTTTTTTCTCATTCTGTAGGAATATTAGAATTTTAGCTGGGCAGTGGTGGCACACACCTTTGATTTCAGCACTCGGGAGGCAGAGACATGTGGATTTCTTTGAGTTCGAGGCCAGCCTGGTCTACAGAGTGAGTTCCAGGACAGGCTCCAAAGCTACAGAGAGAAACCCTGTCTCAACTCCCCCACACACACACAAAAGAAGAAGAAGAATTTTGATAGATTTTGTTATCATTTACTTCTTCATTTAATTTTAGCAGTAGTGTGGCTTCCATTATTTACTTTTGTTGTGTGTAGATTAGAGGAGTAGTTGCCATGGCAACTGTGAAAGTTGGACAGCTTTGTAGAGTTGGTTCTCTCTGGTCGCCTTCTGTGGGCTCTAGGGATTCAACTGAGGTTGCTAAGATTGAGTGGTAAGTGCCTTTACAGACTTAGCCACCCCATCAGCCTCTTCCTTATGTTTTTAAGTGTATGGGTGCATGTCTGTCAGTGGAAATGTGGCAGAAGGGGCCAGAAGCACTGGATCCCTCTGGAGCTGGAGTTACAGGTAGGTGGAGGTGCTGGGAATCAAACTGGGCTTCTTTGCAATAGCCGTATGGACTCTTAAACACTTAGCAATCTCCAGCCCCTATGTTGTTTCACTTCATTAATTAATTTTGTTTTGTTTTGTGCCTTTAGACAGGGTTTCTCTTTATAGCCCTACCTGTCCTGGAACTCCCTCTACATGTAGAGCAGGCTAGCCTCGAACTCAGAGATCCACCTGCTGCTGCCACCTCCCAAATGGAGTGCTGGGATGAAAGGCTTTGGCCACCCAGCTCTTGTTTTACTTTTAAAGTGAAGATGTTCAAAGCCATTCTTAGAAGACTGTGTAAAAATGCAGGTCCATATAGGGCTGGGGACAGCTGTCCTCCTCAGACAACAAACGCATGGTACTCCTGGAAATGTGAAGAGTAAGTGAACTGTGCCTGAAACACCCCAAACCACATTAGAAAGCCACAGACATCAGACTCGAAATATTCATGTTGTAACTCGATGTCACATTTTCCAGCCCGGTTCCGAGGCTGGGAAACACGGAGACAGTTGGACTGTTTGTTTGGAGATTCTTCAGTGAAGTTGACGAGCTTCTCTCTTTCCAGGAGTGCTTGGGTGTGCCAAGAAACTTCATGGATCATTTTGCTGTTCTTGATTGGCTCTCGGGTCATTGTTGGCCTCCATCCCAGTCCTCCTCTGGTAGCCAATTCGCTCATTCCAGTAATCATTTCTTTGCAGGAGTTGCTTCTAACCTTTCAACTTGTGTCCCAAATATTTAGTGATGGACTCAATCCAGTAGAATGCTTTTCCCCCCTGAAACTCATTTAAATCACGTAAGATAAATGAAAGCTATAAGCTGAAAAAACATTGCATTTGCCTCAGCCCGGTTCTTCCTGGCTAGAGGCTCCTTGATCTAGCAGTTCCTGGGACCTCTTCCATTCTGCCTCTCACCTTCCTGAGTCACCCAAGGGCACTTGGACTTTAGCGATCCATCCGGTCCCATGGAGCATGCCAGTCAACAGAGCTCATTCATCAGTGAAACTAAGTTTTCTCTGTGTTCTTGTTTCCTGCAGGTTTCATATGGGGTGTGATGTCTGCCACTGATGACCTGACCCTGTAGTCTGGCTTAGAAGTGAGGTCATGGAAAAAATCCTTTCCTTCTAGAGGGGTACAGGGCAGAGCTGCAGCAGGCACCCTGGCTCTGGTTATTGCTTGCTATTTTGAGATTCTCTTTTCATAGAAATGCCGCATGGTTCCAGGGCTAGAAGAAGCATGAGATGAGTTCCACAGGAGGAAACACTTTGAGGATATTCAGACATTGCATTGCTCTTCCCAGGTTCTCTTAGATGCTGTCTGTCCATGCCAAGTGTGGAGACTGCAGGTCTATGGGAGCTAGATGACCGGACTCACTCAGGGCCCAACAAAGAAAAGAAGAAGGGAGGAAACCATTTGGTTTCGTATTTCTTCCAGGGTCTAAGGGAACATGTATGTAATTGATGTGTTGGAATGGCCCTGGTAAACCCATATTGACTTAATGATTAGTAATGTTGAGGCTTGGAGAAAACTAAGAGGAGACAGACAGACAGAATATATGGTTTCTAAGTGCTAGACTTACCTACTGCTTCTGAGAGGGGAAGCATAAATCTAGGATTTGCAGACGAATGAATATGCAGCAGCCTTGGAGGAAGGACAGGGAGTCATGGGTAATAAGCAAAAGTACTCAGAATGTCTCCCCTACCCCCCTGCCTCTAGGAAAAATAGAAAGCATATTAAGAACAGGAAGAAACCATTTAGCCTAACTTTTCCATCTTTGCGGGATTTCCTTTAATCACGTCTTTCAGCTCTTTCGCCATCCCCGACACTTCCTGACTTCTCCTTGAATGGATCTAGGTGTCTCTGTCCAGAGCCTGTGCTGTTCTCACGCCGGCACTGGCTCCGTGGCCCAGCCTCTGATAGATAAGCTATTCCATATGGTTGGGGCTCTTTGTTCTCGCAGTACTAGGTTTTTACAACTTCCCATTGACTCGGAGTTACTGAGTTTTTTCATCGGGCTCTTTAGGGATTTGCACCTCCTGCTAAGACACAAATTATTTTCTCAGTTGTGTCATGTCTTTTCCTAATTTTTCAAATCTCTAATACGGAGCTTTTCCATATAAGGACCAGCTGGAAGAATACAGGAAGAAATAACCTGTGTGGACTCTCAGTTCTCCAGGCAAATTCTCAGAGACTGTCTTATGCAGCGTGCTCAGAATGAACGACATCGCAAGGCTTTTGCTATAATGATTCAAAGGCACATGGGTCCGAATATTTCCAGTTCTCTTGTTATCTATTCACCCAGTGTAGAGTTCAGACTGATCCTTCTAAGGCAGCTAACCAGAGGAAAGAACATGGTTCAGGGACGTGACCTGTGGAAGCTTTCCTGGGGTGGTAATTGGAATGGCGTGGAGATGGCTGCTCTCCCTCCCCCATAGAACAGGTAGCAGCACGTGGAAGCTGCTCCATCACCATTTGTTGGCTGTTAGTGCTTTAAATAACTTTAGTGTTGCTTTTGAAAGCAACCAGTGCTAAAAATACAGAAAACCTAATAGCTTGCATTCGCATCTGCCCAGACTAATGCACCTAGAAAATGGCATAGGATAAAACAGTGGTTTTACTGCCACAAATTAGAATCACCTGGGGAGCTTTTAAAACCTACTGGTCCCCAGGCTTCACCCCTAGGGACTCTGCTCTCACTGGCCTGGGGTGGAGCCTCACTGGTGGGAGATTTTAACAGTTCTCCAGGAGATTCTAATGTGCAGCCCAGGTTAAGAGCCGCTAGTGAGAAGGGCCCTTGGGTTACTCAGAACTAGATTCAAATCTTTGCTTGGCCTCTTAATAACAGTGGAATCTCTTGAGGCTCGGTGTTGTTGTTCATAAACCATGCCTAACAATACTACCTCTATTGAAGGAATGAGCTAATGCATATAAAACTTAAGGCCTGGCATACAAGCTTCTCAACATATGCACGCTATCTTAAACTGTAAAGCTCCAGCAGTTTATAGAACCAATCCTTCTTTAAATTTTTGTCCAGCTCAGAATACATAAGATGGCAGAAGAAATTTTCTTTGGGAAAGCTCACAAGGAAGAGCACTTCACTTAAGACTCAACACGTGTATGTAGGCGTTTGGGGTCTGGAAGAGTTGGAAGATGTTGGATTTTGGTCATCAGAAGGTAGAAACGGAGACATACACAAAGCAGTCTGCCTAATGTACAAATGCTCAGATGAGGGAGACAGGGTTTGACTGCAGTTCCTATCAGAGACATTGGGAGCTGGAGCTGACCACAAGTTCAATGAGGATGATATCGCCACGAGACTGCTAAAACATTCCAAGGAAGGGAAAGGAACTCTTTTTTTCCCCAATATTTTCTTTATTTTATTTTATTAAGAATTTTTCTACTCACTCCTCATGCTATCCACAGACCCTCCTCCTCCCTTTTCCCACCCCCCAACCCTCTTTCCCAAGCCACCCCGCATCCCTACCTCCCCCAAATGGAGGTCTCTCATGGGGAGTCAGCAAAGCCCGGCACACTGAGCCTAGGCAGGTCCAAGCCCCTTCCCACTGCACCAAGGCTGTGCAAGGTGTCACACCACAGGCACCGGGTTCCAGAAGCCTGCCCATGCACCAGGGACAGATCCCGATCCCCCTGCCTGGGTGCCCCCCAAACAGTTCAAGCCAAACAACCGTCTTCGGTATCCAGAGGGCCTAGTCCAGTCCCATGGGGGCTCCACAGCCACCAGTCCACAGTTCATGGGCTTCCACTAGTGTGGCCAGTCATCTCTGCATGTCTTCCTGTCATGATCTCGACGTCTGTTGCCTGCAGAATCTCTCCTCTCTCTCATCGATTAGATTCCCAGAGCTCAGCCTGGTGCCTGGCTGGGATCTCTGCATCTGCCTCCATCAGTCACTGGACAAAGGCTCCATGATGATAGTTAGGTTATTTGCTAGGCTGGTCACCAAAGTAGACCGGTCCAGGCACCCTCTGGACCACTGCCAGCGGAAAAGGAACTCTTGAAGCCCCTGTGCGGCCAGGAGCAGGCCCCTGCTGAGTTCCCAGCTACCCTGAGTGTATGCCAGAGGGGCTGTGATGGTTACAAAGGCAGGAGATGGCAAAGACAAAGTCTTTCACACAGAGATCTGAAGAGGGACCAACAGGGTTTTGGACACGCTGTGTTCTCTGTCATTTACATCTTATCAAGAAAAAGGACTTGCCTGCTTTTGTGTGATACCAGGGAGAAATCAAAGCCAGAGAGCCACAGTTATGAGCAGGTATGTTTCAGTTAATCATTGAGATCAGGTCCATGAGCATTTATTTATTTGTTTGTTTGTTTGTTTATTATCTACTTACTTGCTTTAGAGACAGGCTCTCACTCTTTACCCAGGCTGACTTTGAACTCCTGAGAGCCATCCTCCTGCTTGGGGCTAGTGTTAGTTACTTTAAGGTCACTGTGACCAAATACTTGACAGGAACCAGGAAGAGAAACTTCATTTTGGCAGGTTTCTGAGGCTTCAGGCCATGATTCTTGACCACCCCTGTGTTTGAGCACAACACCATGGGCGTGGGAGTGGGGGCCAGAGGTCACCTGTTCACATTCCATCAGAGAGGAAGCAGACAGCAACAGGAAGTAATCAAGGATGTGACATTGCCCCCTTCAAAGGCCTACCTGAAGGGTTACTTTCTACAGTTAGGCCCCACATCTCCAAGTTTCCAGAACCTCCCAAAGTAGTTCTAGCTAGAAACTAAGCATCTAAAACACAAGCCTGTCGGGGTATCTCAAACTCAAAATGTACCAGCTCTTGGGTAACTGGGTGTGCAGGTAGATACAGTGTGCCTGGAAAAGTCACTATGGCAATTCTAAGAGACTGTGATTCTGGAAAGAATTTGTTTTAAGATCATTTTTTTTTTGTGTGTGTATATGAGTACTCTATCTGCATGCATGCCTTTATGCCAGAAGAGAACATCAGATCCCACTGTAGATGGTTGTGAGCTGCCGTGTGGGTGCTGGGAATTGAACCCGCGTCCTCTGGAAGAGCAACCAGTGCTCTTAACCTCTGAGCCATCTCTCCAGCTGCTTGTTCTGCTTCCTAATGTGTACTGCAGTGTTCACGCAGGTGTGTGCACTTACATGTGTTTTCAGATCAAAGGTCAATATCAGTTGTTTTCTTCTATTGCTTGCAATCTTAGTTTCAAAAAATAAAAAGTAGTTTTTAAACTACATTTCCAGGGGATGGATAGATGACGTGTCGCTCTTGCAGAGGACCTGGGTTCAGTTCCCAGCACCCACACGGTGACTGACAGCTATCTGTAACTCCAGTTCCAGAGGAGCTAATAGCCTCTTCTAGCTTTCTGGACACTGCAACACACAGTGTATGTACATACACCCATACACATAAAAGTAAAAATAAACAAACCTTTAAAAAACATCGTGTGTGTGTGTGTGTGTGTGTGTGTGTGTGTGTGTGTGTGTGTGTGTCGGGAGGGGGCATTGTTCCCTGGTGTACTTGTAGGGTCAGAGGAAAACATGGTGGAGTGGTTTTCTCCTTCTACCATGGGGTTCATGGCTTGACATGACAGAAGGCACCTTCATCCACTGAATCATTTTGCTAGCCCCTCACTGAACCCTAAGTCTCTCACTGAACCTGGAGTCCACTGATGCAGCAGACTGGCCAATGATCCACATGTACCTGTGTTGCTCACAACACTGGAGTTACAGATGTACCACACTGTGCTTTTTTTTTTTTTTTTTTAACATGGATGCTGGGATCAGAACTCAGGTCCTTGTGCTTGCATGCCAGGCACTTAACCAACTAAGCCATCTTTCTGGTCTGAACTTTTTTTTGTTTTTTTTTTTTTAATTCATTTACTTATTTATTAGTTTTTCGACACAGGGTTTCTTTGTGCAGTCCTGACTGTCCTGGAACTTGCTCTGTAGACCAGGATGGCCTTGAACTCACAGAGATTGGCCTGCCTCTGCCTCCCAGTACTGGGATTATAGGCGTGTGCCACCACCGCCCGGCTAACTCCTGGTTTATATGAACAGCCCCAATCTCAGTCACTGGCCAGCTGAATGATCATAGACAAGTGACTTGTTCTTTCAGGGCTTCAAGCAGAATACCATGAGGCTAATCCGTATCTAAGAGGGCTGACAGCTCACTGAGCAAATACTGCACATTTCCTATGCATTAGTCTCTAGAGTGGACTTACAGTGGGGTAGTTCTGATAGGATATTTCAGTCCTTCCTAAGGGGACTGTCCTCTTTGTCATGTGATCTTTCAGCACGTTTGCCACTGTCTACCTGGATCTTTGGCCTTGACGTCCAGGTGTAGGAACTGAACTAAAGCAAGCCTCAACGGGTTCTTACAATAGGACAATAGAGACGGGGAAAACTTGCATATATAGTTTGATGAGGCTGAGTGAGAATTGAATCCAGATTTATCACTGAAGAAGATAAATTTTCCTTAGAAGAGGGCTTTTAAAGAACTCTCCCACCCCAAAGAAATTCCCCTTTAAGTAGCTTTTTTTTGTATCAGCTTGGATCAAAAGTATTTTCACCATGTGTGTTTGGATATATGTGGAGGCATACGGCAGGCTTCTGGAACCTCAGGATGGTGCCTAATTATATCCAGCCTTGGCCAAGTTAAATCAGAAGGATTTTCAGTCAGCAAGAGGGGACAGGTTAGGCTGGAACTTTTAGTGAGCTGTCAAGTATTCTGAGCACAGAATAGTTTTACAGCCATCAGGTTGGGCAGCCCTGACAGAATGGCAAATCTCAGGTTGGCCTATCACTGGTTCTCAGCCTTCCTAATGCTGTGACCCTTTAATTACGGTTCCTCATGTTGTAGTGACCCCAACCATAAAATTATTTTTGTTGCTACTTTATAACTGTAACTTTGCTACATAAATATATGATATACAAGATTTCTGACACGCACCACCCAAAGCGATTGTGACTCACGGGTTGAGAAGCCCTGGCCTTTATCTCTGCTCAACCTGGAGTTGGCAGAGTGAGATGCTGGACAACTTACGATGAAGGAAACACATCCCACATCGCCTCTGGTTTCCCAGGACCCTTGGGTATTCTGGGATGGACTTTGGTGATGCAGCTGTCTTTGAGTCATTTCTGATTCTGTAAATAACTCAATAAAATTTGTTGGTTCACCAAGTTGGACCTTGGTGGTTACCCACTTTGGTCTGTCTTGGGCTCCCTCTCTGGGGTGAATAGACCTTGTGCGCTTGTCTTCCCAGGAAAAGTTTTCTCACGTAACAGATGGACATACTCCTGCCCTGGAGTCTGAAGACCCGAGTTAGAGCGTAGGCTTTCAGTGACGGCAAAAGTGTCAAATAACTACCCTCTCTGAGCCTCAGTTTCCCCTTCAACAAAATTAGGGTTTTAGTTCAGCTGACTCTTTTCCTTTCCTTCCTTCCTTCCTTCCTTCCTTCCTTCCTTCCTTCCTTCCTTCCTTCCTTCCTTGCTTTCTTGCTTTCATTCAGTATTTGAGACAGTGTCTCATGTATTTAGGCAGGCTTCCAGCCTGCTCTGTAGTCAAGAACGACCTTAGCTTTTTGATCTTCTTGCCTCCACCTCAGAGTACTGAGGTTAGAGGCACATGTTGCTATGATTAGCTCCTGGGGGGCTGGCGTGGGAAGCCAGAGCCTCACAAATGCTAGGTAAGTAAGTACTCCACTAAGCGAGCTACATCCCTAGTCCCGGCCTTACTCTCTCTCAATTGTTTATCTGTCTGTCTCCAGTTGCTCTACTGTCCCCATTTACCTTTCGCTGTTCCATTTTGTCTTCTCGCTTTCTCTTATTTCCCCTTTGCTGGCTACTTATTGTCTCTCCCCTTCTATTTCTCAGTCATCTTCCTTTTTTTTTTTTAACGTTTTTTCCAAGCCGTGTTGCAGTCTGGACCCTTATTCCTATGTTCTTCCTCTCTTGCATAACCGTCGGAAGGAATGAAGCATGTCGATTGCTCCAAGGGTTAAGGTTCACCTTTCACAAGATCGAGTGTGGGTTTCTGTCACCTTTCCTTTCTTACGAAGCAGGGACTGCTAATAGAAGTCACTTCTCTTATCACTGTGTGTGACCTACACAGGGCATTTGTCTTATGGGTCAGCGGCCACACATAGGAGAGCTTCCCTGTCCTTGACTGTGGCATCCGACCCACTCGGTGAGCACAGTCTGCAAGCAAGGCTTTGCTAAAAATAGAGAGCCTCTGTGGGGGCATCTTAGTCTTGCTTAGGGCTTGGTTGGTGAGTCTGTGAGGAGAGCAGAGACTGCCTCACTTGCTATATAAAGCACCTTTCTGCTTGAAGGTTTTTTTTTTTTTTCTAAGAGAGTAACCCTGTGTAACTTTCTAGCCAGCAGATCCTCCCCTGAATCCATTTGACCTGTTGGGAAGAATATTTGGACTTGGTGAAAAAGTCATACGGGTCTCACTAGGAGCTTCTCAGAATCTAGCGAGGCCTGGAGCAGTGAAGGTATGCTGGGCTGAGCAGCAGCAGAAAGCTGGGTAGCCAAGATTTACTACACTGTCTGGAGTGCTCACAGGCTGGAGACCTGCATCCTCCAGGACCTACCCCAAATTGACCCAGTCCTGTTTTACCCCCGGAGATGTCAAAGCTCAACTGATTTCCAGTGGGTATTTCAATTCTAGATTTAATGACAAAACTTGAGTCTCAGTCCGAATACCCCCACCCAACCTCCCTTCCTAGTCCTCAGTTAAGATTTGCTCTAATTATTTAGTGTTCTCTCCCTCTGCTGCAAAGGAAATTATCATCGCTTTTCCATTTCAGATTCTTTTCTGTCCAATGAGAGTCCTAATGCTTTCCTCCTCTGTTGTCTGTCACACGTACAATGTTCCTTTAGCACCCACTGGAAATCCATGACCAAAGACTACGGTAAAGCAGATGAAGACCAGTGGTCTTTTTTTTTTTTTTGGTGTTTTTTGAGACAGGGTTTCTCTGTGTAGTTTTGGAGCCTGTCCTGGATCTCGCTTTGTAGCCCAGGCTGGCCTCGAACTCAGAGAGATCTGCCTGATTCTGCCTCCTGAGTGCTGGGATTAAAGGCGTGCGCCACCACCGCCCGGCTAAACCAGTAGTCTTTAACCTTCCTGATGCTGCAGCCCTTTACTACAGTTCCTCATGCCGTGGTGACCCTCAACCATGAAATTATTTTTGTTGCTACTTCATAACTATAATTTTGCTACTGTTATGAATTGTAATGTAAATATCTGTGCTTTCCAATAATTTTAAGGACACCCTGTGAAAGGGCCCTTCAAAACTCAAAGGGGTCATGACCCACAGGATGAGAACCACTACTCTAAAGGAAGGAGAAGAAATGTACACAAACTACCATAAAAAGAGTTTGTGCTATACAGGTTTGTATGCCCATCAAATGAGCAGATCCTCAAATGATACAGTTAAGATTTGTGCATATCGGGCTAGAGAGATTGCTCAGTGGTTAAGAGCACTAGCTGCTGTTGTAGAGGACCCAGGTTTAGTACCCCATATCCACAAGGTGTCTCACAGCCATCTATTCCTCCAGTTCCATGGGTCTGACACCCTCTTATGGCCTCTGTAGGCTACAGGCATGCACATGGTGCACATATGTACACACAGGCAAAATACTTATGTATAAAAAAATAAGAATAACATCTTTAAAAAATTGTGCATGTAGCCGGGCGTGGTGGCGC
The DNA here is from genome assembly GCF_004664715.2 of Peromyscus leucopus. Taxonomy (NCBI): domain Eukaryota; kingdom Metazoa; phylum Chordata; class Mammalia; order Rodentia; family Cricetidae; genus Peromyscus; species Peromyscus leucopus. Next base: position 117,065,462 of record NC_051083.1, read on the forward strand.
ACGCCTTTAATCCCAGCACTCGGGAGGCAGAAGCAGGCGGATCTCTGTGAGTCGAGCAGCTGGGTACAAGTGAGTCAAAAGGCAAAACACAAGAAACCGAAAAAAAAAAAAAAAAAAAAAAAAAAAAAAAAAAAAAAAAAATTGTGCATGTGAGCAGGTGGTGGTGGCACACGCCTTTAATCCCAGCACTGGGGGGGGGGCGGGGATGGGACAGAGGCAGGCAAATCTCTGAATTTGAGGCCAGTCTGGTCTTCAGAGCAAGTTCCAGGATAGCCAGAGCTACACAGAGAAACCCTATGTTGAAAAACCAAAAAATAAAAAAATAAAACGGCATACAGTGAGGTGGGGGCAGGGGAGAGAGAGGTCAAGAGAACATGAAGTTGGGAATGGTGTGGTGTAGATGGATCTGGGAGGAGTCAAGGAAAGAAATGAGCATGAATATGATCCAAATACATTGTGCAAAATTCTCAAACTAATAAAAGCATATTAACATTTAAGGCTGACTCCATGAGATGGAACTCATGCTTGACATTGTTTGGGTGGCCAAGAACTTGAGCCTGGATAGGTCATGGGCCAAGGGGAAAAGCAAACGCTATGATTTCACTACAGGGATGTAGTAAGATAATGACTCCTAGTGATATTCTGCTCTACTCACATCAGTGACTTGCTCAGCCATCCTCAGAGAAGCTTCCTCTTTCAGTAGATGGGAAATAACACAGAGACTCACAACTAGACAATGTGCAAAGAGTGAGAGGTTTTGGAACACTCAGTCCTAAGTTGGATGTCTTCATCAAATACCCCCTTTCAGGGTTCAGAGAGCCATGTAGAAGAGGAGGCAGGAAGATTTTAGGAGCCAGAGGGGATGGAGGACACCAAGGAAAAGGGCTCTCCAGATACAACAGAGCTGATGCACATAGGAACTCACAGAAACCATGGCAGCATGCACAGGGCCTGCACAGGTTCGAGCCAGATGGGGAACCCTCTACAGAGATGGGGAAGTGGATATTCGCTCACATCCGTAACCAAGAAGCTATCTCCAACTGACAATTGCTCACAAAGGAAAACTTACTTCTCTCCGATGGAATCTCATGGGCTACACTAACCATGCTTTAGAGCAGGAACAATGCCTGGCAGTAGATGGCCAACACAAAGGAACTCAATGCTATTTTTGTAGACATTTAGTCTCATATTGCTTTGTTTGGGCATTTTTGTCTTACTGCCCTTATGCTTGTTTATTATGGTTTCTGATATTTTGTTTTTATGGGTTTTGGTTTCTTGCATGTGTCTCTCCATGTGTGTTTATTATGATTTTTCTTTCCCTTTTTATTATGGTTTGTTTGCCTGTTTATTCATTTTCTAAAAATAGAGAGAAAGAACATGGAGGTGGGGAGGATCTAGGAGGAACTGAGGGAGGGGAAATTGTTCTCAGAACATACTGTATGAAAATTTTTTTTCAATAAAAATTGTACATGTCAGGCTGTGGGTGATACTTAGCATCTACAAAACTCTGGGTTCTATCCCCAACACTGCACATCTGTAATTCCAGCACTGGGGACCTGGAAGGACGAGGATCAGAAGTTCAAGGTCATCCTTGGCTACACAGGGAGTTTAACACTGTATCTCAACACTGTATCTCAAAATGAAAAGGATTTATGTGTGTCCACCATGCAAATCTTACCACAAAGAACGATCGGTCCCAAACACTGTGTTAATGATATGAATTTTAAAGTGTCTGGGAAGTAAAGTGTGCCTGTGTTTGTCGTGTATGATGGGATGACTTTTAACAAATGAAGTGGACTGACGGCTAGGCTGAGGGGTGGGTTAATAGATAAGGTCTGAAAGTAAGCAAACACTGACTGGAAAATCTCAGCTGCCCCGGATTTGTCATACCACATAGAAAGACCCCAGTGCTGGGAGCAAGACAGACACTCTTTGTCCCACGTCCTACTCTGTCACTCCTTCCCGGGTCCGTCCTGGTCCACTCCTGGTGTGTTTGCTGCCAGCACTGGTTCAGGGGAAGCTGGGACAAAGTGCCAACCTCAGCTGCTAGCCAACCTATTGGATGGGCACTGCTGCTTCTCTCCTTCCAGCAGTTTCCTTAACACCCATTCTGTGACTTGAAGCACCAGAGAACCTGGACAGCACCTCTGGAAACAACCAGTACTGTGGCTGGCTTGTTTATCCCAGGCCTCCTCTCTTACGGCTGAAGTCCCTGGATACGAACCCACACAGCTCAGTTCACCTCAGTGACAGCTGTGCTATCACTTAAATAGATAGTGAGCGGCTACGCTAGGCAGCGATTTGCTCTAGGCAGCAAATAGAGGGCTGAGGAGGATGGAGAAAGGAGAATGTGGGCAATACCAACCTTTGTCCTCAGTGTGTGTCCAACCTGGTAGTTGATCTCTAGGAAAAGAGGCTGCAAGGAGAGGTTGTCTGGGTTGAGAAGAAATGTGATGTTAGCATCCTCCCTCCGGGTACTTTGCCAGGCCATCTCCCAGCCCCTTCCTGAGCTCTGGCTCCCAGTAGTGCCTCCTCAGCAGCAGGCGGACTTCCCACAGGCCACTGGAGTGCTGCAAGCTGGATTTAGGATTTAGATTTGCTTTCCAAAGTTTGTTTTCTTTCACAACTGCCATGTTTTTTTTGGACACACAGATTACATTTCTTCCCTTCATTGAACGTTATTTTTCCGATGTCTCTTGGTATAATTTTCATTTTCCTTCCCCCTTCTTCCTCTTCCTCCTCCTCTTCTTCTTCCATCTCATCCTTTTCTCCCCCTTCAATAGAATGTCATGTATCTGGTGGTAGCATGGAACTCATTAGATAGCTGAAAATAACCTGAACTTCTAGGCCCTCTGCCTCTTCACCCACGTGCTGCCTTTCCAGCTGTGCTAAGGGCAGAAACCTGACTTTCTGTAGACCAGGCAAGCACTCTACCAACTTAGCTACATGCCCAGCCCCTCCAGACAAATTTGTTGATCACCTTTTAAGCATGTTCATTGTATTTTGCACAAATCCCCAACACAGCCCTTCCTATACTATCTTGTCATTTGTTTACCTTAGGCTGTCCTTCCCGTGTGTCTTGTGAGCTCCTTCAGGGCGGGACTTGTACAGTTGATCGTGGCTGTAACAGTCTACATAATACTGCATGTCATTTCACAAGAGAAAAGCACATGCTGGCTGAACTAAATGCCTCTAAATGGCCACTCCATTCCATCAAGTTTCACAGAGGCTCTTATATTTATACAGGTTACTGGGGAAGAAAAGCTTATTGGTTTTGGGGAGTACAACAGGAAGAGAAGGGAAGGCTGCCTGGTTCCAGAGAGTATGAATGAAGGGCCAGAGGGTGATAAATTACAGTATGCCTTCAGCATGGCATGGTGCAGCTGGAGGGGTGAGGGAGGAGCTAGGGGCTAGGGATGTGGCTCAGAGTGCTAAGTAGCATGTGAGAAACCCTAGGTTCCATCCCTAATGCATGCTGCCCCCAAAAAAGAACAAAAGAGAGAAAGGACAAATAAAGAAGAATTACAGAAAAAGAAGAAAGGAGTTGGGAAGAATAGACATGGGCCAAATCATGAGGTGTCTTCAATATTCACCCAAGATTTTAGCACTTAACCTGTTGATATAGTCAGGAAGGAATCACTGTGTGTGTGTGTGTGTGTGTGTGTGTGTGTGTGTGTGTGTGTGTGTGTTGGGGGTGTTCATATGTCTATGAACACAGGTATCTTTATCACTCTCCACCTTTTCCCCTTGAGCTAGGGTATCTAGCTGAGCCAGGAGTTCCCTGTTTTTTGGCTAGGTTGGCACTTGGCAAGTCTCAGCAACCCTCCTGTCTACTTCTCCATCCACCCTATCCAGCACAGGGCTTACAGGCACATGTGGATATGTCCAGCTTTTTACACGGGTGCTTGTTATCCCGACTCAGGCCCCTCTGCTTCGACAACAAATACTCTTACCCATGGAGTCATCTCCTCGGTGCTGAAGGGTTTTTAAAGATGAGTAAACATAATGAGCTGGAAGGCATTCCTATTGTCAAGAGAAAGATTTCAGAAGTAGGGGAAAGTGGAGATGGGGACCAATGAGGAGACTCTTGCCATAGTTTAGATGAAAGATACTGAAGGCATGAAAGAGATACATCAGGCATGAAGAACAGTGAAACTGAACCCAGAAACTGAGTCCCTACCTTCCAAATTTAGGTACTAGATTTCAGGCAGGTTAAGTAGTTAGGGAAATTGAAAATACTTTATAAGCGTGATGTACTTGCGGATTCTATTACCTGGGATGCTAGGCCAGGGAAAAATTCAGTGCTTTAACCCTTGTTAGGCTTGTGGTCTCTTCGCCAACATCCAAAACAGAATCCACAGGCTGTTGTGACTGATTAGAAATTTGGAATGAAGAACCAAAGGAGACTTCAAGGTTTGGGGCCTTTGTGACTGAGTAGGTCTGGACATGTGGAAGTAGTGTTTGGGCATGTTGAGTATGTGAGGTGCTGGGAGACACCCAAGTGGAGCCATCTGCAAGGCAAGTGGGTATATGGGCCTGGAGCCCAGGACAGATGTGGGCTGAAGATGGTGATCTGGGAGTTGCCAGCTTGGAGACCGAGATGGAGCCATCAGGCAGATGAGATCACCAGTGACAGTTTGTGAAGGAAGAACAAAAAAACCACTGAGGACAGAATCCTAAGGAAGATCACATCAGAACTGTAGCACAGTGCAAAGAGCCCACATGAAGACGAAGGAGGAAAGGAGCCATAGGAGAACAAGGAAGAGAGACTATTCCAAAGAAGTTGTACAAACAGCCAACAAGCACCCAAAAAGATGTTCGACATCATTAGTCATTAAAGAAATGCAAATCAAACCCACAATGAGGCATTACTTCACACCCACTAGGATGGCTCTAATTAAAAAGATGGGAAACAACAAGTGTTGGCGGAGCGGCGGAGAAACTGGAACCTTCATACAATTGCTGGCGGGAGTATCAAAACTGTGTTGTCACCTTAGCAAACAGCGTGGTGGTTCCTCAGTAAGTTAACCTCAATTACCAAATGACCCTGCAAGTTCTTTCTGGCATATACCCTAGAGAATTTAGACATGTCCAAACAAAAACATGTGTACAAATATTCATAGCATCACTATTCACAACAGCCAGAAGGTGGGAACAATCCAATGCCCATCCATGGATGAACAGGTAAACAACGTTTGTGTTTACACAATAAAATATTATTCAGTCATAAAAAGGAATGCATTATTTATGCATGTTATGACATGAGTGAATTTTGGAGACTTTAAGCTAAGTCACAGGAGCCAGACACAAAAGGCTGTGTGCTGGGTAACTTTATATGGAATATTCAGAACACTCAAATTAATAGAGACAGAAATCAGACTAGTGCTCGTCAAGCATTCATGAAGCTCTAGGTTCTATGCCCAGCACCACATAACCTAGGTGTGGGGCCAAATGTCTGTAATTCTAGTGCTTGGGAGGCTGAGACAGGAGGATCAGAAATTCAAGGTCAGCTTTAGCTACATAGCAAGTTTGGAACCAGCCTATCTCAAAATAACAAAACTAAAGAGAAAGGAGGGGAGAGAGGTAGAGGAAGGACACGTGGGGGGGGGTTGTAATAGAACAGAGAAGAGAGGAGAGAGAAGCAACAGAGAGAGAAAGGGAGAGGGGGCAGAAAATAGAGAAAGCTGAAAGAAGAGAGGAGTGAGGGGAGAAGGGAGAGGGGAGGAGAGGAGAAGGAAGAGGGAGGCAGGAGGGAGGTTGAGATTGATTTAGAAGTCTGGGCTGCAGAATGAGACTCTGTCTCAAAACACTCAAACACTAAATCAAAGCAAATGCTCACATGAAACCAAAATATGGCCCAGAGAGTTTTTATAGTAGCAGACCGTTGTAGCAAGCATCCAAGGACATGAACTCAAAATTTCCACCTATTCAAGAAGTCTTTCCACCTGCCCCATGCAATTATAATTCTTCCATTCCCCCAAATATGCCCCCTGGAGTTATATATAGAGATGGGGAATTCCCATTTATGGAGTAATTACTTCCTGCCCATACATAGCAGACTTCTTGTGCTTTATCTTGTTGAACCCTCACAACAGCAGTATGAATTATATATCATGACTGGTTTCATCAAAGAAGTGAAAAACTGAACTTTAGAAAGATGTGGAACTTTGCCCATGGTAACACGGAGCAGAAGCCAGGGCTGTAACTGTGGTGTATCTGGTTTCCAGGACCCTACTTGCTCCTTCCGCCTCGTTCCATGTTGTTCCTCCCAGTTGAGCTCTGTGAATAACCTGAAATCGAGAGGCTGTCCACGGCCTGTGTGCAGCCTGCCTACTGTTCCCGGGCTCACCAGCACAGAGGCTGCCTTCAAACTAAAAGCAATGGTCTCAGCCGAGAAATGATAAAGCTAGAGTCACTGATCATACCTGGCAAAGAAGCTATAGCATGCTGGCTCTTGCTCTGTGGTCTGATCCAAGCCTTTCTTGGACTCCTTAAAGAGAGGGGAAAACAACACCACACGCACGCGCGCGCACACACACACACACACACACACACACACACAGACAGAGAGAGAGAGAAGAGAGAGAGAGAGAGAGAGAGAGAGAGAGAGAGAGAGAGAGAGATCCCCAACACATTTGCAACTGTCCATAGTCTACATTCATTCTCTCCCTGTCATCTGATGCTAACATCTCCCCATTACCCAATGGGAAAATAAACAGTGTATGGCCACACCAGTTAAACTGTTTAGTTACGTACATTGGGAAGAATGACATTTGTGTACATTCCCAGAAGACATGGATTAAAGAACTGACCTTTCCCTTGGTGTGAAACTAATTTGTTTTGTATTGGAATTCTGATGGCTTCAGTTGAGCCAGGCATTTTGTTGCCCTGGTGTTTATGTCTAAGACTAGAGATCAGGCTGAATGAAGCTCCGTCTTCGCTTAGACTGATTTGTATATTAGTATTTTCTAAAATATTATCAAATGAAAAACATTTCTAAAAGTGTCTCCTCCTGGTTTTTTGTGTGTAAATTTATTTAAATGTGTATGTGAAAATATCCAGAGAATAAGAAAAGTGACTTTAAGCTAGGGGATGTTTCATCAGGTAGAGCAAAGGGAACCTGAGTTTGACCCCTGGAATCTACTGTAAGAAGCTATAGTCTCAGAATTCCTATAGTGAAATGAAAGGCAGACCCAGAAACTCCAAAGCTGGAGTGCAATCTGGCCTGCTGCACACAGCACAGACACAGAAACAAAAGAGATCCTGCCTCAAAAACAAGGTGGACGAAGAGAGCTGACTGCCCAAGCTCTTCTTTGACCTCCACCCATGCGCACACGAGCACACACACACACACACACACACACACACACACACACACACACACACACACATTTAGGAAAAAGGTGATCTTCATTCTAATAGAGCAGGAAAAAGTCAGACATAGTAGCACATGCCTTTAGGTGCTTAGGAGGCAGAGGCAGGTAGATTTCTTTGAGTTTGAGGCTATACTGGTCTACATAGCAAGTTTCAGGGCAGCCAGGGCTACATAGAGAGACCCTGTCTCCAAAAAAAAAAAAAAAAAAAAAAAGCAAAAGAAGAATGACGAAAAATACCCAGTGATCAATGATGACAATTTCGAAAGATATAGGTAATCTCATTGTTGGTTCTCGTGTTCTTTTTATAATTAAAATAGAGTCTGGAACCAGACAAAAAGTCATAAAAGTAAATGCCAGGTGGCTCATAGTGAAAGCTTTATTAATTACTAATCAGTACACTTCATTAATTCTTAATTAACTTCACTCTAATGTTCTTCTGGAGAAGCATCACATCATTCCGTTTCACTGTTATTTTGAAATGTATCACAAGTATTTCCATTGTGAAAGTGCATGTAATACTGTCCAGTCCATGCCTAGCATGCACAAAGCTCCAGGTTCAATCCCAGGACTAAAATATGAAACTGGTCTTTATTTAGGTTCTGAGAATCTTCGTCTCTCTCTCTCTCTCTCTCTCTCTCTCTCTCTCTCTCTCTCTCTCTCTCTCTCTCTCTAATGCTTGAAATTATTTATTATTATTATTGTACATGTGTGGGTATGGAGTGTATGTGTGTGTGCAGGTGTGTACATGCCATGGTGGTGTGTATGTAGAGGTCAGAGCACAGCTTTAGGGAGTCACTTCTGTCCTTCCACCTTGTCTTTGAGGCAGGGTCTCTCTTGTATCTGCTGTGTTTTGCACCAAAAACTTCCTGGTGATTCTCCTGTGTGTGTCTCCCATCTGCCACTGCTCCTGTGATGCAACTGTATCCAGTTTTTCACAAAGGTTCAAGGGCTTGAACATTTTCCTGCTAAACCACCATAGACCTTGATGCCTTGATCTCTTGCTCTCTCTTTGTCTCTGTCTCTCTCTCTATGTATGTCCCTTCCTCCCTCTGTCCTTCCTTTCATTATTTTTGACAGTGTCTGGAGTATCCTAGGCCAGTTTTGAACTTCTGATCTTCCTTCCTCTATCTTCCCAGCACTGGAATTCTAGGCATTTACCACTATATCTGATTTTATGTGGCCCTGGGGTTTGAACTCAGGGCTTCATATATGCTAGGCAAGTCCTCTACCGACTGAGCTACCTGCTGCTACCATGCACACTGTTGAATTACAAGTTCCCCAGCTGCATTACAAGAAATGGTGACAGTCAAACATGAAGTGTCTCTGAAGTCGCAGTGAGCTCTCCTGGCCATCAAAGACAGTAATTGATTTGGGGTTGTGGTTTTAATTCCTTTTTTTCTACATTGCTTTTTCAGAGATAAAATATTACCTTAAAAATCTATAAGAAGTGTCATTTAATACATTCCCCCTAGGCCATGACATTATATCAGATGTTTATTTTCAAAAGGCTCGAACTCCCAATAAAATATCCTGATTCAACAAACAGAAACTTTCCTAGACGACAACATAGCTCGCTGAATAAACACGCCCAGAGCTACGCGTCTGCTTCTAACAGGAAGGAGGCGTCTTATCTCAGCACAGGGGAATGCTGTGAAGCTGTAACTAAACCCCAGACACTTCCTGGGCTCTCTTCCTTGCCTGCTTGCTCTCCCCAGCTCCTTCACCGTTGCTACCTCCCAAGACACAGGGCTGGCCTAAGGTGACTCCACATGCCCACTGCCTAAGCAGCTGCCTGCTTCATCCTCAGAGTCCTGATGTCACCTCTCTGACAATGGGGCAGAGCCAACTTAAGGCCCTGCGGCCTGACTTCAGCTCCCTAGGAGAGACTAGAAGCCACACCAAACCCGCTTCACCGTTTTGGCCCGGCTGTTCTTGGCTGGCTAAAGCAGACTCAAATCCACCTTCTCAGTATACTGGCTCCCACAACTCTCTTGTAGTTACATTTCCCACTACCGGCCAGTACCACTGCTCTTGTGAATTAGGGAGCTTTGCAAGCACACAAGGGAGGTGCAAATTTCGTTGTGTCTTGTTCAAATAGGTCTGCTCGAAATCTTGGGGTCCTCCCCTCTGGAGCTTCACTGATAGTTTTCAAAGTCATACGTTTCTCGGTAGCTGAATTCTGCTTTAAGTGTCTTAGGTTGCTCAACAAACAACAGTTGTCACTCAAGGGAGCCAAGAACTAGGAAGTACTTTCCTGACAGTGTTCCGACTCGAGGCCTATGATGATACTTGGACGAAGCAGCCAGGAATTACTAAATAGTTTAGTGCTGGAATCAAACTTCACAACATAGTTCATCAGATTTCTTTGCACAGACTGGTTCTACCTAGCATGATAACCAAGCATATATAGTGGGTAGTTCATGGGAATGGTGGATACTAATTAGAACGCAAGTGACTAATTGTCAGTGCAGTTATTTTAGAGAAACTTCTGGAAGCAAGGGATGAAGGAAAGTTTGTTATCTTATATTGTTTACTTCTGAAGGTCAGTTATTCCTCTGATGACATGACACACTCATTTTCGATCAGGGTAAATGATGACAGAGCTGCCTCTGTCTGGTCTATAGGACCTGTAGCTTAAATACCAAGTCATTCTGGGACTCTCAGGTCCTTTTAACCCATGGGAGCCATTGATCCTAGCTGTGGAGTTTTCTGTAATGTCTGCCTTTACTTAGGGTCTTCAGAGTCGGTCTCATAAAACCGTGTTTCATTTGTCTTTGTCCCATTTTTCCTCCCCTCCTTCCTGGCAAGGGTGTCCAACCTCTTGACACTGTGATATGATGCATACAAATATGTCAGGCTGCATTCATAGCTATTCCAGGATGCACATGGCCCACGGACTGAAGGTTAGACATGCCTGAGAAGAAAGGACTGAGAGATGGAAGTGTCGTTTCAGAAGATACTTCTGTGTCTTCATGCAGACTTCCTAGGGTCCTGAATTAAGCCAAGTACAGAGACTGAAGCAGCCATTTCTCCAACTTGGCTGCATATCAGAATAATTTGAGTGGGAGTCTTTAAAAAATACTATTATCTGGGTCTCATCTCCAGAGATTGGTCTAATTGATTCAGCTTGCAACTTGTATATCAGGAATTAGAAATACTCCCCCAAGTAATAACAGTCAAGGCTGAGACAGAGAGAGAGAGAGAGAGAGAGAGAGAGAGAGAGAGAGAGAGAGAGAGAGAGAGAGAGAGAGTTTGTAGGTAAGACTTTTGAGCTGAGGCTATGGCTCAGGAGCAGAGCGCTTTCCTGTCTTGTGTAAGGTTCTGGGTTCCATCCCCAGCACTTCAGGGAGAATTGAAAGTTTCTGCAAAGCACTTTTAGTTTAGAACTCTCTGGAGCACCTGCCAAGAAGGTTTCAAAGGCCTCAGTGCCCAGCCCCACGTGCGTGTCCCTTGCCAGGGAGTCTTCTGGGAGGTACTCGTCCTGTCACATTTCTTACCACTCTGGTGTCTGTTGTAAATTCAAAATTCCTATGACTTGACATCAACTCTCCTCTCCGGGCTCCCCGGGCTTCTTGGGCTCCAAAGTCTGGCCCTAAGGAAACCGAGCTATGTGTTGGCCCTGTCCTTCTCCCTTTCTGGGTATGTCAGAATGGGAACAGACCTCACTTGCAGGAGCCAGCTGATGTTCACCCCCAGCGTAGGCCCTGGCCTGAACATGAGAAACAGCTCCCATGTATTTGATGCCTACGGCTGCTGGAAACAAACAAACAAACAAACAAACAAACAAACAAACCCACCAGTCTGATGGATTACAAACCACAGAGATTCAAACTCAAGTTTGGTGACACATGCCTGTAATTCTGACACTTGGGAGGTAGAGACAGGTAGATCAGGAGTTCAAGGATAGCCTTGGCCACCTAATGAGTTAGAGTCGAGTTTATGCTACAAGAAACCTTGTCGTAAAGACAAACATTCTGAAAAAGCAAACTAACTACAAAACAAGGAATTTTCTTTTCTCACTAGTCTGGAGGCAAGAAGTCCAGAATCTGTTACTGACCCAAAATCAAATGGTGACCACGCTGTGTTTCCGCAGGCAGTTGCTACCCTTCCTTGACCTGGGACCACATCAGTCTTCTTCCCCTTCTATAGTCACAAAGCCATCTCTCTATCTGTGCAATACTTCTCTTTATCTCCCCCTTATAAGAACATTTAGGATCCACCCAGATAATCCAGGATCATCTCTACATCTCAAGACCCTGAGTTTGATCACATTTTCAAAGATACTATTTCCATATATGGTAACAGGCATTCCTGGGCTCTTGAGATTATGACTATTTTGAGTCTGATTTCAGCCTTCTGGGTCACAGTGATCTTTTGAGTTTGTGGCTGCTGGGAATCCCTATTCAAGCCCTTCCCTGACACATGTACAAGGGAGCTGAGTCCCACAGACCAGGGATAGCATCTCCACAGATTCTGAGATCTGGCCTCCGCACAGAAAAGAGAGAGAGAGCAAGGACTTGAAGGGAGTGTTTAAACTGGGCTCTACCACTGAGCTGTTTGTATAAATTGCCTGGGTAAAACGGGACCAGAATCCAGGCGGAATGAAGGTGAGCCATGTGACTGCATCTAGCATAGGTGCTCACTGTCTTCAATGGCCCTGCTATCCTTTTTCCATTTCGACCTTTGCAGACAGCCCTGGAAAAGAATGGATGCAATAAGATGCCAGAGAGATTGCCTCACCAGCCACTAGAGTTCTCTTAAAAAAATTTAGGTGTGTGTGTGTGTGTGTGTGTGTGTGTGTGTGTGTGCATGCACGCATACATGGGCAAGTGTGCTTGCAGGTGCCTGCAGAGCTCAGAGAGGACATTGGATCCCCTGGAGCTGGAATTATAGGAGCTTGTAAGCCTAATATAGATCCTGGTAATTGAACTAAGGTCCTCTGGAAAAGCAGAAAGCTGCTCCTAACTGTTGAGCTATATCTCCAGTTGCCAGGTTTTTCTTTTTACAGTTTTATTGAGATATCTTTCCTGTTTTATTTTACTTTTGCGGTTCTGGTGATAGAAATGCAGGCCGTTTATTCACTGGGCAAGTGCATAGAGCAATACCCACATCTCCACATTAGTCACTAAAAGTGCTTAACTCAGACTGAGGAGGTGGCTCAATGGGTGGGAAAGTTTGCTGTGAGAGCATGAGGACCTGAGTGTGAATTCCCAGCACTCATACCAACAAGAAAAAGAAAAAGAAAACGAAACTGTGGTGATATATTGTGCACCCCAGTATAGCTTACCTTGGGATCAGAGGACAGAGTCAGCCACTAAATTAGACATAGAGGTCAGGCAGTGGTGGCACACACCTTTAATCGTATCACTCAGGAGGCAGAGATCCATCTGGATCTCTGTGTGTGAGTTCAAGGCCACACTGGGCTGCATGAGAGAAACAGAGCCAGGCAGTGGTGACACATGCCTTTAATCCCAGGAGGTAATATGGCAGGACACAGAAAGGTCTATAAGGCGTGAGGAAACAGGAATTCACACTCTTGAGGCTGAGGATTTTGTAGAGGTAAGCTAGCGGCTGGCTGTTCTGCTTCTCTGTTCTTTCAGCTTTCACCCCAATATCTGGCTCTGGGTTTTTTATTATAAGACCTTTTAAGATTCATGCTACACAAAACAACAACAAAAGGCATGGGTGCATGCATGTAAACCTGGCAGAGACAGACAGATCTGGAGAGTTCACTGGCCTGCCGACCTAGTCAAAATGAAGAGCTTCTCATCCAACGACAGGCCCTGTCTCAGTGCAATAAGGTAGAGAGGGACAGAAGAAGATGCTGATGTCTTGCTCCTGCCTCTACATCATGTACCACACAGTTCACATGCATGCACCACACACACACACACACACACACACACACACACACACACACACACATCTAACTCAATGTTATAATGCATTGCTAACTTTTAAAAAATTTAAAATTATAGCACAATATATAGAATATAAAACTTGCTATCTTACCTGGTTTTACATAGAAAATTCAGTGTCATTAATTAGAAAATGTTATATAACCATTGCCACTACCTATTTCTAAAATTGTTTCATCACTGTGTAAGGATTAAGCAATAATTCTCCATTTTTCCTTCCCCCAGCCTCTGGTAACCTCTAATCCACTTTCTGTCTTTGTTAATTTGCTTGTTGATATTTCATAAAAGTGGAGCATACAGTATTTGTGCCTGGCTTCTTTCAGTTAGTATCATGTTACATCATGTCTTAGCCACATGGGAGAATAAAGCTGTGCTTTCTTTCTTAATGCTTAAATGATATGCCATGGTATGCCTATTTTGTTTATTCATTCATCTATTTGGGTAACTTGAGTTGTTTCCACCTTTTGGTGTGTGTGTGTGTGTGTGTGTGTGTGTGTGTGTGTGTGTGTGTGTCATGTGTATGCTCATGTGTATGTGCATGCATGTAGAGGCCAAGGTTGATGTTAGATGTCTTCCTCAATTATTCCCCAGCTTTTTTGTGAGACAGGATTTCTCTCTGTAGCCCTGGCTGCCCTGTAACTCCTTCAGCAGACCAGGCTAGCCTCAAACTCAGAAATGCTCCTGCCTTTGCCTCCTGAGTGCTGAGATTAAAGGAGTGTGCTACCACACCTGGCTCCCCACCTTAGTTTTTGAGACAAGGTTTCTCACTGAACCTGAGGATCAGCAAGTCCCAGAGATCTGCCTCTCTCTGTCTTTCCAGCTCTGAGATTATAGACATGTGTCACCATATCTGGCTTTTTAACATGGGAGCTAGGTATCCAAACTCAGGTAGGTCCTCATGTTTGCATAGACAGCATTGTCTCCACCGAGCCATCTCTTCGGCTCGTGGGTATTGTGACTAGCCTTACAATGTACGTTGGTGTGTAAGTGTATACGCAGCTGAGCCCCTGTGTTCAGTTCTTTGGGGGCATGTAGCTAGGAGTTGAATTGCCATGTCACACGATACCTCTGTATTTACCATTCTGAAAAACTGCTAGGCTATTTTCCAAGCAGCTGTGCAGTTTTCCATGCTCACCAGCAATTGGGGAGAATTATGATTTCTCCATTCTCTTATAATCACGTAGTATTTTCTGGTATTTTTGTTACAGCTGTCTGAGTGGGTGTGAAATAGTACCTCATTGTGGCTTTGATTTATATTTCCCAAATGATGATACAGAGCATCTTTGCACATGCTTATTGGTAATTTGCATTTTAATTTTCTTTTTTGAGACAAGTTCTTACTCTGTAAGCTCATGTAGTTCTGGAGTCTCTGACCCTCCTGCCTCAGTTTCATGACTAACTGGGATTATACGGACTGCCACACCTGCTTCCATTCTCTCTGGGCTTTTTTAAGTGGGGCTTCAACCCAGAGCCTCTTGCATCAAGCAAATCTCTACCTCGAAGACACATCCATAGCTCATATTCTCCTCATTCTTAATTGGTTGACTATTTTATTATTGAATTGTAACGGCTTTAAAAATCTTTTTTTAAGGATTTATTTATTTTAATTTTATATGCATTGGTGTTTTATCTGCATGCATGTCTGTGTGAGGGTGTCAAATCTTCTGGAGTTGGAGTTACAGACAGTTGTGCACTGCCATGTGGATCCTGAGAATTGAACCTGGGTCCTTTGGAAGAGCAGCCAGTGCTCTTAACTGCTGAGCCATCTCTCCAGCCCCAGGATTCAAGTCTCTTATCATATGATTTTAAATGTATTTTCCCACTCTATGGGTCATCTTTCCCATAATACTATATTATACCATTATTTAAAGAAATTTAAATGTGTGCATATGTGTGTATCTATGGGAGTATATGCCATGTGTGTGTGCAGGTGCTCAAAGATGCCAGAAGAGGGTATTGGATTCCCTGGAGTTAGAGTTCCAGGTAGTTGTGAACTGCCTGACATGGGTTTGGAGAACCAAATTCAGGTCCTCTGGTACAGTAGTAAGTTCTCTTAATCACTGAGCTATCTCTCAGCCGTAATGCTACTTTTTGAAACATAAACTTCTATTTGTATCGTGTGACTTGTCAGTTTGATGTTATGTCTAAGTAAATATGATAAAAAACAGTATTATAAAAATGTACCCATAAGGATATTATAGTTATAGTTCTCACACTTTAGTGTTTGATCCATTTGAGTTCATTTTTGTGTATTATGGGAGATAGAGGGGTCCAACAGAAAATCTGTTTGCCTCTGCACCCTTTGAGAGAGATTACTTTCCTCTCCTTGAATCACGTTGGGTCTTTTGTCAGAAACCAATTGATCATAAATACGCAGGGTTGACTTTAGACTCTCGATTTTGTTTCATTGATCTGTTTTTCAATTTCATACCACTATGCTACTATCTTGAATCTCTTTGCTGCTGCTTTGGTGTATGTTTTGAACAAATAAAGATGACTTCTTTCACTTTGCTCTTCTTTTTCAGTATTGTTTGAGCTATTGTGTGTTCCTTGTGTTAGGCGATTGCTAGGTCCTGTAAATTGTAGAGTCATGATGTCAATTTCTGCAAAAGCCAAAACAAACAACAACAAAAGCTGAGATTTTGATAGAGATTTGAGGAGTATGATATCTTTACCCCCTTGAGATTGTTCAGTAACCGTAGGCCAGGCTAGCTTCTGCATGACTACTAGGAATCTAGGGTGGCCAAAGAATCCAATCACTTGAGTTTTGTATTAGTCCTTGACTATACCGTCCTCTTCAGATGACACTGTTCATGTATGGTAAATGAGTACTTCAAATATGGCTAGTCTAAATTGAGATGAGCTATTCATTAACTTACAGGCCTGATTTCAAATGTTTAGTACAAAGCCCTAACTGGAAAGTGCCCAATTAATGTTTATATCCATTACATGTTGAAATAATATTTTAGATATGTTTGTACAAAATATATTTATTAAATGTATTTTCATTTCTTTTTTAAAATATAATTTATTTTTATTTCATGCACATTGCATATATTTCTGTGAGAGGGTGTCAGATCACCCGAAACTGGAGTTACAGGCAATTATGGGTGCTGGGAATTGAACCCCAGGTCCTCTAGGAAGAGAAGCAAGTGCTCTTAACCACTGGGCCATCTTTCCAGCCTCTGTACTTTCACTTTCTTCCCCCTCCTCCTCCTTTCCCTCCTCCTCCTCTTCTCCATCATCTTTCTCCTTTTCCTCGTTCCTTTATATTTTGGGGACAGGGTCTTGCTACACAGTCCAGGCTGGCCTTGGATTTACAACAGTCTTCCTGCTAGTCTCCCAAGTGCTGGTATTAAAGGCACGGGCTACCATGCCTGGCACTGTTTCTTGTTAATGTTTCTTTTTAAAATTTGGTTACTAGAACATTTCAAATGGCCTCTGGAATGTACCATGTTTCTGTTGGCCAGCACGAGTCTAGGGATTTTTAACATAGAATTAACCTAGAAACAATGTGGCATGAGATTGAAGATGTTCACAGAGTTCCCTGAACATCTAGCAAAATCTTGTGTGTATGTTATCTCTTGTAGTATAACAAATTACTGCAACATATAGCAGCCTTAAAAATCATTTATTATCACTTGGTTCCTTTGGGGAGGAATCTGAGTATGGCTTAACTAGTGCCTCAGGCTTAGGGTCATTCCATGGCTGTAATCAAATATTGGCCAAGTCTGTATTTATCTCAGGGTTTGACTGAAGATGGATCTGTTCCAATATTCACTCATGTGGCTGTTGACAAGCCTCATTCCCCGAGAGCTAATGGACAGAGGCATTACTATTTTGCCACGCGGATCTTTGTACAGAGCAGCGCACAGTATGGCAGTGAGGAGATGTGAAAGCAAAAGAGAGCAATGAAGATGGAAGGATGTCTTTCTAAAAATTATGTGCAAATATTTGTGTGGAAGCCACATGTATAAATTTAAGCTAAATTCATCCCATTTGCTGCAACCTACTTATAAAAACAAGCCATCAGATCCACATTATATTCAAGGGGAAGAGATTATACAAAGGGATAATAATCAAAATATCATGATGAGTGGTCAAAGATGCTTCCTGTTACAGAGTATTTGTGATTGTCTTGTTTGATACAGAGCCTTGGCATGTAGCTCAGGAATGCTTGGGACTCACTATGTAGCTAAGGCTGACTGACCTTAAACCCACAATGATCGTTTGTCTTATGTAGCAGCAAACTTTCTTAGACTGCCAGCTCCCAAATCATGACACAGAGACTTATTATTATGAATGCTCAGTCTTAGCTTAGGCTTGTTTCTATCTAGCTTTTTTTTTTAACTTAAACTAACCCTTTTCTATTAATCTATGTGCTGCCCTGAGGCTCATCCATTTACCTCATGTATGTATTGTCTATCCTGCTTTCTTGCTTCCTCTGTGTCTGGCTGGCTGGCCCCAGCTGGATGACCCCCGATGGATGGATGGCTGCCCTCTTCTGCCTGCCAGTCCTCCCTATCTCTCCTCTACCTAGCTATTGGCTGTTCAGCATTTTATTAGACTGATCAGGTGCCTTAGGTAGGCATGGTAAAACAGCAATACATCTTCATAGTTAAACAAATGCAGCATAAACAAATGAAACACATCTGTACATAATTATTCTGCAACACTAATCTAACACATCTTTACATAATAGTTAGACAAATATTCTATCCCACAACCATCTTAGCCTCGCTAGTGCTGGTTATAAGTGGCTACATTTTGTTTCTATAGAGCACAAAAGTCCCATCTGACTTTCAAAGATATCTTTGTACAACTCTTGACAGAGAGAAAGAGAGAGAGAGAGAGAGAGAGAGAGAGAGAGAGAGAGAGAGAGAGAGAGAGAGAGAGAGAAGCAAACACTGAACATTTAAGAATTGACTTGACGGTGCTGAACAGATGCTCAGTAGTTAAGAGCACTGGCTGCTCTTGCATCAGACTCCTGGGTTCAATTCCTAGCACCTAGAGGGCAGCTCCAAACCATCTGTAACTCCAGTTCCAAGGGATCCAAAACTTCTTCTGACCTCCAAGAACACCGGCACACAAGTGACACACATACATACAGGCAAAACACCCATACACATAAAATAACTAAATCTTTAAAAAAAAAAAACAATTGACTTGGAAAGAATTAACTAGGGAAGATATTTTCATGCAAAATCTCAATGCTAAACACAGTATATAACCATTTAGAGTGAGCTTTAAAATGTAAGGAATAGATTTTATAAAGTATAAGACATCAAATGTATACATAAGTGAAATAGATACTGTATTGTCACAGTTTGTATGGTTTTCCACCAGGTCCATTGGCTTTTCTAAGCTGCTAATGTTCTGTGTTATCACCACGAATAACCTGTCAGAGAGGATTTTTGGTGACTAGATTTGAGATGCAGATAAGATTGCTCTAATCCAGATGGTTTTTACAGGTTCTGAGGCCTCCTCTGTAGGATCTCAGTGCCATCCTATGAAGCAGAGACACAGAACCATCTCAGAGGAAATTACACAAATGTCTCAGGTTAGGTCAAGATTTAAAAAAAAATAATTAAATTTTTTCCATACAATATATTTTGATCATGTTTACCCCCTCCCTCAATTCCTCCCAGATTCTCCCTACCTACCTGCCCACCCAACTATATGTTCTTTTTCTATCTTTCTCTTAAAAAATCAAGAAACAAAAACAAGAAACACACACACACACACACACACACACACACACACACAGAGCCCCCACAAAAACACAAAAACTAAAATGAAAACAAACGAGCAAAATAGGTCCAGTTTTCGTGTCTCTACCATACAACATTACTGGAGCTATAGTTCAAAACTAATTCCTACTGTAGGGAGTGTATTAGTTTCTCCTCACTTGTACTTCTTACTTGTGTCAAACTTTCTTCCTGGCTCTAAGAACCAAGTGTGTGAACCTTCCCTAGAGGTAAGAATTTTAGAAAGGGCTTTGTCTAGAACTCAGTTGATGGGCGTGGATAAAACTTCCTTATTCTGCCAAGAAACAGAAGTGGAAAGCATAATACATTGGGCCAAATATGCTGTTGTTCTTGGAAAATGGTTTGTGAAGTTAGCAGCTCAATTCTGCTTCCTTATAATTAACAGCTGAGCATACATGTCAGAGGCAGGTCTCCAGATAAGTACATGGCCAAGTTAATTTCCAGGGTAAGGGGCAATAATCTGTGCATGAGTTAACTTCAGAAGAAAGAGACAATGTTAACCGAGCAAATGTATTTTTTTTCTTGGCCCTTTAAGTGAATCTCATTTCTCTCAGGAAAATCCAGTGTTTTAGGACTTATTGGAAATGCCTGTCCAATGGGCTCTCCATTAAGTGCACTAACATCTATCTTCCAGGCAATTTAAAGATCCAGCAAAGGAATTTATTGGCCTAATACTGTCAGAAGAACTGGTGATAAGAGGAATTAGTGATAAGAACGCAATGATACTGAAATCGATATGGATCTAAATTCTAGCCTGTCAGATGTCTATCTTGTTTCTGATAAGCTGGAAGGAAGCCAAGAGGGTTCTTCCTGGATCTAAAACCATCCCAACATTCCTCACTTGCCCTGAGGTCTTTCTTATCATGTCAACCGAGGAGTCAGGGCTAGTTGACCTCAAGGGCCTACCTGCTCTGCCCTTGCATAATTTCTGTTTTTTCTTGCACGCAGTTTGCAGAGCAGGACAGGCCAAGGAGGTAAGCCAGCCTCTGGGCCTTGGACTGACTGCAGCAGGGAGCTCTGCCCTCCCTCTCGTCAGTTTCCTGCTGGATCTCAGCACTGACTTTGGGCATCCCCTCGCCACTCCTGCCTCTGCTAACCCTAAATCTCATGACTGTCGCACTCAAGGCAGCCACCTTGATTAATAATAGAGAAACTATGTGAGGCTCAGGCTGGAATCAGCACTGTCCACAAGAGGCTACATGGGCCCATTAATCTCATTTCCCCTGGAAAGTCAGTCCCTGAGAGCCAATGTAGCCTTTATCATTGAGCTGATCCTTTTTTTTTTTCTTCCACTTTCTTTCCCAAATCTCAGTTGCTGTAAGAATGTCGAGTGGTTTTGGAATGCTTACAAATAAAAACTGCCAGGAGATTTGTGGAGAAGAAGCACTACGCTCGGCAGCTTCAGCAGAACTCTCGGGGCGGAAGAATGTGGAAGGCACTGGAAACTGCTCGTGGCTGTGTGCCTGTTCGGAAGCCCACAGTTTCATGGGGACTCACAGCAACCTTCTGGCTAGATGCATGGCACTGACTTCTAGAGCTCCCAAACTGGGGAAGCTGGGACCAGCTGCTCTCATTAGCCTTTTGCCGCCAAAGGCCCATGGGCTCAGGATGGAGCTCAGTTGGTAGCGTGCTAGCCTAGCCTCCACCAAGCACTGGGTTCAGTCCTCCGCACTGCATAAAACTGGCCATGGTGATGCTCCCCCGCAAGGCTAGTAATACTTGGGAGGTGGAAGAAGGAGAGTCCCGAGATCATGGTCATCCTACTAGGTAAGATCAAGTGCAGAAACTCAAGGTCATCCTCAGCTACATAGCGAGCTCGAGGGCACACAACAGCTTCTCTGAGAAAAACAACACATACAACACAAACTGAAGGCCTTGAACACCATGGGAGACTCAGAAGGCCGATAGGTCAAACTAAGTCTGCTTGCTGGGCCATTTTACCTGGGAGGGCTTGAGCCAAATCTTGTGAATAGTCACTGTGCATGCTACTCACACTATGAGCATACAGAAGACCTGAAGATGTTTTCACAAGCAACAAGAGCAAGACCTACAGGCTTGCACACTAGATGGATGACCCACAGAGCAACACAGGGAAGCCCCAAGGCACAGAGCGAGCAAGGCCTGCAAAGCAAGTCTATGGGAGTCTTAGGCTCCTGCTGAGTCAAGGAAGGGGGTGACTGTGGCTGTGGGCATATGAGCAGGCAGACTTCTTGCTCATTGCTTAAAGAAAGTCTCTGCAAACTGAAGTTTTCATCGGGATTAATTGAGTGGAGGGGCCCGGCCATCTCTTGGAGGGCATGAGTCCCTCCTTCTTTAGACCTGTGGCTGGCTCCGCTCAGGCTTTGGCTGTTCTGGTCAGCTCTTGGGAAACTTAAGCTTTCTTCGAAGTTGGGCTACATATAACATGACCTCTTGGTAGACACTGCTCATTCTGCTCCCTATGTGCTGCTAGGCTATAATTGATACTCACCTCTAAACTGTTGATGACCTTGCGATGAGCATAAGTCCTCTGGAAAGCCCAGGTTATGACCATCAGTTGATGGCTGACTTAGTTGGTTTTGAATCTCTCCATGGAATGACTGGAATGGATGGCCATCCTACCGGCCTTACCTCCTGCCCTAGACAAGGGATGGAGCAAAAGTGACTAATAAAGGAGATGTTGGAAGGAATCCAAGGCAGCTGCTTGAGCCCCAAATACAGAAGATGGGGCACTAAACCTTTTTCCTTCTTAGAGTCAGACCACTGGTGAGGCTTTTGAAAGGCCATTTCAGGAAAGATCAATCAAGAGCTGAAGGAAGACAGCCTCCTAGGAGGTTTCTGCATGGGTCAGGCAGGCTCTTGGCCTTGGCCACTTAGGAGGTTTCTGCAATGTTCCCTTCAAAAGGAACACTGATGATTCTCAGCACCAAATGTAACTGGAGTGCTCACTTCTAGCATCTGCCTGAGTAGCATCTTTTTGAAGATGACGTCCTGTCCTTAAGAGTGAAATGCTTGGAAAGGGCAAGGTGGCAGACAGCACTGAAACTCGGATGCTTTTTCCTGTGAAGTGGAAGGACTGGGATTGCACTTTGCATCTGGGCTGCACAGACTGGCCTTCTCGGTGAATACATGTAAGAGTCTATGCTACTGCTTGCTGGAGACAAACGGAGCGCTTTCAGCCCTGTCTGACATAGTTCTGGCCACTCCTTTTGATGCGCCCTCCATAAACATCTCATTTGTGATGCTGGTGGTAAGAGTGCCCCGTACTGTGAATGATCCCAGGTCACGTGACCTCATTGACTATTAGCTTAGAGGATATCTTCATATTTGGAATTTCCAATAGTCCAGAAGCATCTCTGATCATAGGTGTGGTCTTGTGAAGGCTCTAGAGCATAACCTACCTAGTCAGGCCTCCCAGAAGGCCAAAACTTAGTTTCTGTCCATCATAGGTCTTTAGAATAAAAGCAAATAGCATCGATCATGTCAGTTGTGAAACCCAAGTCACGATTCTTATATGAGGACAGCACAAACCTGAGCAATGGGGCTGACAAGATTGCTCAGTGGGAGAAAGCACTCGCTTTGCAAGCCTAGCCATCTAAGTTCGTCCCTGAGACCCACAGGGAAAGGAGAGAGCCGGCTCTTTATAGTTGTCCCCTGACTTCCACATGAGTGCACACACACACACACACACACACACACACACACACATTCCCCACAAAACCCCAAACCGAGTTGCATCAAGAGATCAGATGACACTCACTGTAACTAAATTCAAATAGCCTGCGCCCTGTTGCATGCCCCATCCCCACCCCATTTCTTTTGTCTTGCTCTACCCTTGCTTTGTGCAGGCTGAAGAAAAATCCACAGCCCCTCGGATGTGGAAAGAAGTATGAAAGCAGTTTCAATGGGACATGTGAAAAGATACTTTTTCTTTACTATCCTGGCTAAGACAAAAAGCATGGCCAACAATTTCATCTCAAGTGCCAAGCCCGGATGACGAGATGATGATGGGCCTGGCAGAATTTTCAGAGCCAGAACATGCCCTGCCTCCTGCAGGAAGTGATCCATCTCCTGATCTTCAGCACGGACAGTTTGGCGTGGGGACCAGGTGCAGGTGAGTGGTCTCCAAGCCTTTGCTGATAGGCAGCCCAGAATGGGTTACCTCATTCCACAGTGGGAGTTTGCTCTGCCTCCTGGAAGGTTCCGGGTAGGTCCATGTCTAGACTGATTACAAAAGCAGCAACAAAACAAAACACATACCTAACATCTTAGCGAAGAGGCAGGAAAGCAAACAGTGCAGGGGAGGAGAACAATGCCTCTGTTGTGACAAGGAGTCTTTGGGAGGAGGATGGAATTCCCGCAGCCCAGGTTCTAATTTGGAAGGGCAACATTAAATGTCTCTAAGCAGGTCCTGGCTTGAATGCATTCATTTGGAAAGGCAATGTGTTTTGTTAGATAAGGGATTCAAAAAAAAAAAAAAAAAAAAAAAAAAAAAAAAAAAAAAACTCTGCCACTAGGATCAAAATGAAGATCACTATTCCCAAGGCTGTCTGCCTGGGTGCAGGTTTCAGGGAGCAGGCTCACCCCAGCTCACCAGTGGAGCCATTTGTTATTTCTGCTAGTACAAAGTGATGAGCTGTGGAATGCGGTTGCCAAGGCCCTGACTAAGTCAGCCGCCCCTTTGCACTCACCTTGCTGTGCCCCCGTAAGCAAGTCTCTTCATCTCTCTTGGCCTCACTTTCTACAGCAGGGAAAGAGCATGGGCATCGGAAACCTATCGGAGTTGAGACTTCCAACCAAGTAGAACACATATGACAATCTGAAAACTGGGGATTCTCACCCCAAAGGAAAGCAGCAATCATCATGCCGGAAGTAGCTCTTAAAAATGGTTTTATAAGCCGGGCAGTGGTGGCACATGCCTTTAATCCCTCAGGCACAGGCAGGCCGATCTCTGAGTTCGAGGCCAGCCTGGGCTACAGAGTGAGTTCCAGGAAAGGCTCCAAAGCTAGACCGAGAAATCCTGTCTCAAAAAACCAAAAAAAAAAAAAAAAAAAAAAAAGTTTTTATGGGGGCTAGACAGATTGCTCAGTGGCTAAGAGCACTTGTTATTCTTGCAGAAGACCCAGGTTCGATCCCCAGGACCCACATGATGGCACAACCATCTGTAACTCCAGTTCCAGGGTAACTGACACCATTTTCTGGCCTCTGAGGACACCAAACATGCACATGGTGAACAGATGTACATATAGGTAAAGCATCCATACAAATAAAATAAGGAAAATTAGTAATTAAAATGTTGTTATAGGGGCTGGCAAAGTAGTCCAGTTGATAGAGCACATGCCTAGCATGCACAGAGCTCTGAGTTTGGTCCCCAGCACCACATTAGTTTGCCTACAATCCCATCACTTGGGAGGTGGAGGCAGGAGGATCTAGAACTCAAGGTCACCCTCACCTATATATAGAATTCAAGGCTAGTCTGAGCTATATGAGACCTGCCTCAAAAAGAAAAGGAAACCAACTACCAAAAAAACTAAAGAATTCCCTCAACCAAACACTTGTTACAAAATGGAGCTGCCATTTTGAGCAGGTGGGGCACATTTCATATGCTGAAGTCAGTGCAGAACCAGGTAGTAAGAGGGTCAGGCAGCTGAAAGGTACATTTATTTATTTAGTCTGACGTGAACTGCTCATTTATTCGTTCTCTCAACATGCCCACTGAGCACTTACAATGTCTCAATCCCCAGAGATAAGACGCTGTTCCTGAAACCCATGCCTTCTTGTCTACCTCATCCTCTCTCCTCCTCCCTTTTCATTTTGGTTTTATAAATTATGTTTTCAGACTTACTTGTTTGTGTGAGAAGGGGCACGTGTCACAGCATGCATTTGGTGATCAGAGGACAAGTTGCAGGAACCCGTTCTCTCCCTCCACCATCTGTGTTCTAGGGATTGGACTCAAGTCATTGGTCTGGACGGCGAGCGCCGTCTCACTGGCTCTGATTCTGCTTGGGTTCATGATCTGGGCTACAGAGGACTGAGTTGAAGTCACTGCTTAGTTCACGCTGTGTCATCATAGCTGATCTAGACAAAGTCCCTCCTTTGCTATCTGGAACCAGTTGTGATCTGGGTGAACACAACTGACTCTTTGGGTACTATGGTACTTGGAATATAACGGGCCCCCATCATCTCATAGGGAGTGGCACCATTAGGAGCTGTGGCTTTGTTGGAGTGGGTGTGGCCTTGTTGGAGGAAGTGTGTCACCGTGGGGGCGGGCTTTGAGGTTTCCCATGCTCAGGATACTGCCAAATGTGTCAGTTGACTTCCTGTTGCCTGCAAGATGTAGGACTCTCAGCTCCAGCGCCATGTCTGCCTGCACACTGCCAGGCTGCCCACCATGATGATAATGGACTGAACCTCTGAAACTGTAAGCGAGCCACCCTAATTAAATGTTTTCTTTTATTAGAGTTGCCATGGTCATAGTGTCTCTTCACAGCAATAAAAACCCTAAGACAGATGCCATGCCTTCTGTATTCTGAATGCTGTATTCTCAAGATTGATGCTGGACTTTGGTAGCAAGCTCTCTGTTACTGGCACTCGGCTTGGAGATCCTTTCCAATCACCATCCTTGGGCTCACCAACATTGTCTTTTGGGATGAGGAAGGCCTCTAGCTGCTTCTCCCATTGCTAGGTGACTCTTAGATTCTTGAGCTTCTGAAGGGCCATCCAGTCCAACTTTCTTTCCAGCTTCCCCTGCTGGCAGAAGTATCTCCTGAGCAGTAGCAAGGTCAACTCGGCGTGCAGACACTGGTTTATCTCTGGATCAGCAAGGTGGGCTGCACCAGCAGGTGGCAATGATGTTTCCAGCCGGGAACCACAGGAGAGAGCTGGTAGTGGGTTGTATCCTCTCAAGCCAGAGCTGTGCCTGTGGCTTAGGCCAGCACACCAGGGCATTGCTGCAGACCTAGAACTAAGGCTGAAGAGCCTGTGCCACTGATGCCTGAGCAGAGCTGTTGCTATAACCAAAGCCTCGAAGCCACAGGAATTTTTGTGTTGTTTTGGAGTGCCAGGGTTTGAACCCAGGACCTTAATTCATGATAGCTAAGTACCTCTGAGTTATATCTCTCAGGGTATCGACTCTGTTTTATGGTGTTTTGAGGCAGGGTCTTACTATGTTATGCAGGCAGATCGCCAATGATCCTTCAGCTTCAGTACTTAGAATGCTGAGATTGTAGGCATGTGCCATCCCTTCTGGTCATATTATGGTTTTACATTTTTTTCCTACGTTTATTTTGTGTGCACACACAGGCTCACACATACACATGCATGTACACGTGCGCACACTCAGAGATTAGAGGGTATGTGTTTCCTCTTTCCACCATGTGGGTCCTGTGGATCAAACTCCAATTGTCAGGCTTGGCAACAAGCACTTTTCAGCATCCCATATTGTTTTTAACATCTCTTTGTGCTTTGGGGTCTACACATGGTTCATTCCTTCTAACTGCTGCATAATACTTCATGTGTGCTCCACTGCATGCTGTAACTCTGCCTTATCCTAGGAAGGCACCTGGGGTCTGGCTTTGTCTCACCATACCCAGGAATGCAGCCATGAACTACCTTGTGTATAGTTCCCTACTGACTTGTGAGATACCGTTTTGTCTAACTTGTTCATCTCCCTCTGCAAAGGACATTTTCTCCACTTCCTTTGTATTTTATAATCTGTACAACTTCTGTCCTTTCTTCTACAGTTTCTTTGAGGGTTGAACATTACATGTACTACATTCTGCTTTCCTTTGCGTATCACAGTCCTATTACATATAGTGTTTAGATTTTGTTGCAATTCCCTATTTGAATCAGACAGCAGATGTGAAATCTGAAGAAGGCAGGGATTAGGTCTGCCATAGTGTCTTTAGTATGTGATACAGCATATGCACAAAGCATTACTCAAAGTATTTGTAGCATGAATACTGGGGTCGTCAAATACTAGGTAGCGACTTCATGCTAGCCCTTTGCTCTTTTAAAATAATTAAAATTACATTTATTTATTTATTGTATGCAGGGCACGCATACCACAGGGTACAAGTAGAGATGGCAGATTGACTGTCAGGAGTGGCTTTTCTCCTTCCACCATGTGGGTCCTGGGGCTGGAATTCAGGCTGTCAGGCTTGGTGGCAGGTCCCCTTACCCACT
Source organism: Peromyscus leucopus (assembly GCF_004664715.2). NCBI lineage: Eukaryota > Metazoa > Chordata > Mammalia > Rodentia > Cricetidae > Peromyscus > Peromyscus leucopus. Next base: position 117,092,687 of record NC_051083.1, read on the forward strand.
GAGACACTGGCTGACCTCTTCTCTATTTTCAATGTGTATCTTTCAAAGTTGCTCTACACGTGTGAATACAAAGCAGTAGGATTATTTTGTCAGCCCTTTGGCAAACCAAGCAGATTAATTACATCTTAAATAGTACCATTTTTTTTCAAGCAGCCCCCTTGGGAGGGAATGATTGTGTCAGGGAAAGTATCTTCTAATTTTTTGGAACTTTTCTTTGGGAGAAAAAAACAGCCAAACTTCCTAATTCACAGCACATTCTTTGAATCTTCTGGGGGAGGGGTTGTTTCTTGAAGGCAGATTTGATTTTTGGAAACAACTAAAAGCCAGTTGGCAGCAAAACTAGTGAATGAGGTGTGTGATCAAGCTGAAGAATATCACTATTGGCTCCAAGCCAGGTGTGAGCTTCCAGAACCAAGACTGATTGCTTGTATGGCACACACGCAGCTCGGCAGTGCTTCCAGAATTCCAAACACGTTGAGGCCTTGGCAAGAAAAAGTTTCTCTACTACTACTTCTAACTACCATCACCAGCCCTAACTCCAACACACACACACACACACACACACACACACACACACACATGAAGGGTGAAGAAGGAAGGAGAATACTGTCTGGTATATCATGTAGACAAAATAAAATATTTAGATTTTGGTTTTTGGAAACCAGTGGTGGGTCTAGTATGGTGGTGTACACCACATATCAGCACTAGGGAGGCAGAGGCACGTGGATCTCTGTGAGTTCTTTGTTGGGATAATCTTTTTGTACACTGTGTGAAGATGTATCTCTGTTTTACCTCGTCTGCCTAAAGTACCTTATGATTGGTTTAATAAAGAGCTGAATGGCCAATAGCTAGGCAGCAGAGGATAGGTAGGACTTCTGGTCAGAGATAGAAACTCTGAGAAAGAATCTGAGGTAGGAGATTCACCAGCCAGACACAGAGGAAGTCAGATGTACAGTACTGAGGAGAGGTAATGAGCCACGTGGCAGAATGTAGATTAGTATAAATGGGTTAATTTAAGTTTTAAAAACTAGTTGGGAGCAAGCCTAAGCCAAGGCCAAGCTTTCATAATTAATAAAAAGTCTCTGTGTTGTTATTCAGGAACTGGTAGTTCAAAGACAGTCAGTCCTGTTACAGTTTTAGTATAGCCTGGTCTACATAGGCTCACCAAAGTTACATAGGGAGACAAATTTTCTCTCCAAAACAAGCAAGCAAGAAAGCAAAGGAATGTGGTGATATTTTATTTGTGCTTTAATAAATAAAGCATGCCCGGAGATCAGAGGGAATAGCAAGCTATTTTAAGTAAACAAAGTCAGGCAGTTTAGCACATGCCCTTAATTCTATCACTTAGCAGGCAGGATCTCTGTGTGTTCAAGGCCACAGTAGGGAACAGAGCCAAGTGTGGTGGCACACGCCTTTAATCCCAGTACCAACCATAGAGTTCTGGAGAACTGTACAGACAGGAAGTGACATAGCTGGCCAGGAAGAGGAAGTGATGTAGCTAGATACAGAACAGCGAGGTATATAAGCCTGGGTAGATGGGAAGTTGCTCTCTTCGGAAGCTGCAGAGTTGGTGAGGTGAGGGTAGCTTGTGGTTTGTCCTACTCCTCTGATCTTTCTCTCAGGCTTTAACCCAAATTTCTGGCTCTGTGTTTTTTATTTATTAAGACCATTTAGAAATTCATCTACAAGGGAACAAACAAACAAACAAAATACATACCACTCATACAAGTAGCAGACAGAAGAGACTTAGTTGGTAGCTATTTCTACAAAGCTATTTTGGTAGTTCAGTTGGCCACAGGTCATTTGTCCAGGGTGGTGTAAGGGACTAAGGACATGACTCAGTGGATAGAGTGCCTGGTATATATGAGGCCCAGCACTGCACAAAGCAGGCATAGGTCTGTAATCCCAGAACTCAGGAAGTGGGGGTAGCAGGAGAATTAGAAGTTTAAGGCTCTTGTCCTCTGATTTTTAAGCTGACCTAAAAGAGATCTTGTCTTAAAATGAAAGTACATGGCTGCTAAGCAAGCCTCTGCATCCTGGAGCCCTGTGGAAACATAATGGCCTCTCTTCCACGTTCTCAGGCTATCCCTGCACCAGTGGTACAACCATTGGCCTAACAGTCCAATGGAAGGAACTACTGACCCATTTCCGCAGAGAACAGGAAGAAGTGCTTATGGGATTTACAAGACATGCTTAGAAAAGCAAAGAACTGAGAAGAGGCACAATTTAGAATTCTTGTTGAAGGACAATTGTGAAAAGTCATCATGTTATCCTTACTCTTGTGTTGCTCTTTATGGAAGAGCCAGATCAATGGGCTGACATAATAGGAAGGGATATTTAGATTCTACCTAATAAGGACTGGGTCACATTCTAGAGTTGTGTGTTAATATAATCTCAAGTGTGTGAATATACATCTTTAGCTAGAAAGGGGAGAGTGATTGACTGAAAAATCAAATGTTTAACACTAGGAGCTGAGGTTTACACTCAGTGGTACAACATTTGCCCGGCATGTGCAAGGTGCTACATTAATCTCCAGCATATGCCCCATCCCCAATAACAGTGGACATCAATAGGTGTTTCACTCAACTTTCCATTATTATAGCAAAATACCTGAGATAAAAATTATGAATAAAAAGACTCATTGCATTCATAGTTCAAGCCTGAGCTCCTTATTGGCCTTGTTGCTGAAATGGACAACTTCCTTTGCCTGGCTCTCAGGGTGGAGACATGGAACTTAAAACCACAATTTTCTGTTTGTGGGAGCAAAATGTGGTTTCTCAGCCACCAATTTATTATTATTATTATTTATTATTATTAGCCACATTAAGTAAAGCCTTTTCGGTGGAATGACAGGGAGTTTTTAGACGGTAACTGGGTTTAAGGCCTTCTTCTGGTCTGGTATGACTAGCAAATCAGGCTTTAAGTCTAAAGAATGAACCTTTCTAGTATTTGGTTTTTGTAAATCCAAGACCAAAGGGTCTTACAAACCTCATTCAAATTTAGAACCAAGAATGGCTTTATCTTCAATCTATCTTCAAAACAAAGACAGTTTCTTGATTTTTGCATCTCACCAACCACTATGAATCATGTAAGTTATGTTAGGAAATAAAACTCAAAACAACAACAGAACAAAAAATAAAACTTGTTTAGAAAAAGCTAAGTCCCAAATTTCCACTTTGTGTTTGTAGGCATTTCTGCAAGGGACCAAAAAAGGCGTGTGTGTGGGGGATATTGGAAAGTTAAGCTCTTCAGGAGGCCGACAAGAGTGTTAGTGACGGCAGGGCTGAGGAGGTGGATGGGACGCTAAGCTGTGATAAGTTGTACCTTCTACTTCCCCTGTGATGACCTCCTACTATTGGACTGAAGTGGGAGCTACTGCAGGGGACCATTGCCTAGACTCAAAGAGGATTGACCATCTCCTCCCTGCACCTCACCCTGGCTTCTCTGTAGGAAGGCCAGGCATACAGAACATTACACACATGATAAAAATGGCAAATTGGTTATTCCTGGAGTTCCTTGGCAGCAGGAAGACAATCTAAATAAATAGTAAGTGCCATAAATGCTTGAGATGCTGTATGTGCACAAAATGGACTCAAAATACTGGGCCTATGGTTCTCGGAAGGTCAGTGTTAGAATTAGCATGAGGGCAGGGATCAAGGGCTGTTTCATTTGCCATTCTCTCTAGAATCTGGTGCCTCACCAGTCACTCAATAGGTTCACAAAAATCAAGGTTTAAGTAAGTGCTTGTTGGAGAAGCCAACTGAGGCAGAGGGTTAGAGAAGCTTCTAGTAAGTCATAGGCTTGCTGATGACAACTTTTACAACAGGACTCAGGACATTTGTTCATCCTGCTATGCTGCAGTTCTTGAGGAGAGACACGGCAGAGAACAAGCCTAAAATGACAGAAGAGAGCTGGGAGAACTCTGTTTGCACTACTTGGGTCCACCTCGAGCTTAGAGAAAAGGGGAATATTAATTTTATGACTTGCATATAACCTACACAGAAGCTTTTCTAGTTGAAATCTGTGTGTAGGTGTAGGTGTAGACGCATGCTGATGTACATGTGTGTGCCAGTGCATGTGAAGGCCAGAGGTTAGCTTTGGACACCTCAGATGCTTTCTACCTTGCTTTTTGAGACAGAATCTCTCACTGGCCTGGAGCTCGTTGAGTAGATTAGGCTGGCTGGCTTAGCAAGCTCAGGGTTCTGCCCGTCTCTGCTTCCTCAGAGCTGGGATTGAGAGCACAAGCCAACCATGCCTTGCTCTCTGCATGTGGTTTCTGGGGATGGAACTCAAGTCCTCATACTTGTGAGGCAAGCCTGTTATCAACGGAGGTATCTCTTCAGTTCAGAAGGGAAATCTGGAAAGAGGTCACGGCAGAACGCTTTTGAGCCACCTTCGGTCTCCTAGGCAGGACAGTCCATGCTAGGGTTTCTCAATGGAGACCGGGCATGGACCACTGAGAGGGGGTGCTTTCATCAAGAGTGGTTAATGCTTGAGGTCAGCATTCCTACTCGCCTTGAAGGTAGAGGTAAAGAAGTGGTTGCAAGGACCTTTTGGATCCTAGTTGGATTACACTGACTAGAAAGCCAGATGAGAGAGAAAATAGGGAGGAAGGGAGAGGAAACATACGACCGCTTTATAAAAAAAGGACCCAAACATCATTTTATTTGAACTTTTATTTATTTTTTTTTTCAAAGAAATCCATGCAGAGAAAGAGAAAAGAGGGAAACATGACAACCATGTTGTAGCAGTCAAATGTAAGAAAATAATTTGGCACAACTTGAAGGGTTTTTTTTTTTTTGTTTTTTTTCAAAAAGACAATCTACCTTACTACTAAAATTTACCTTCCTCATAAAAATGCCATTTGATTTTCAGAAAGACGTTTAGCCTTCTAATTAATGGCGGGAGGAGGCGTAGAAGATAAAAAAAATAGAAAAAAAAAAAAAAAGAAGGTGGCCCCCTTTCTGTAGGAGGACCACAGGGTGCTGCAGGGCAGCACAGGCACTGGGGCACTAGCACGTCAGTGCACCAGGAAAAAAAAGCACGCCACATAGATGGCCATAATGATCAGGATCTTCAGTGGGGACGGCATGGTCCCCGCGCTGTGAGAGGTGGTGATCTCGTTGTCCTTCTGGTTCACATGTTGCTTGTTCCCTGGAGCATCGTCCACATCCAGATCATATGCCAGTTCTGCCAAAAGAGAAAGTGGATTTGAGTTGCAGGAGTATATACCCCATCAGGTCTACACTGTTCCCAGGCTCCAGCCCCTGGCTGGACGGGTGAGAAGCTCCCACTTGGATTTTTCTTTGGTTTGGGAAGGGAGGGCTTCCAGAGGCAGGAAGGAGAGGGTGTGGTGTGCCAGGAGAAGGCCAGAAGTGCTCTCGGGCAGAGAGCACAGCCGTGGGGAGCGAGTCAGTCAGGGCTTCCCTCTCGGCTCTGGCTCCACCAGCACAGCAGGATGCTTGCTGGTCCTTTGCAACATCTCCCAGGCAGATCTCTACCCTTGAAGGGAAGGCCATTTTCATCAGAACTTACATCAAAATGTGCTAGGCGGGTGAACATATCTGTCCTTGTGTGTTGGCGAGGGAGGGAGAGTGGGAAATATGTAATGGATTTTCTCTTAGCCCCATACAGCGTACTGATATTCTTATTCCAGGAAATATGAGTTAATGTTGAAGGACAGGGTAATTTGCTGTTGAAAGCTTTATTTTTCCCCCAATATTTCCTCTTTTATATAATTTCCTCTCCCATAAAAGCAATAAAACCTCACCAAACAGTCCCATCTCTTGAGCAAGCATGTCCACCTTTTGACATTGTGATACAGCATTGTTACCTACAAAGTTCACATTGAGAACTACTCAATCAAGTTACCCCCTTCCAAAAGAGTCACCCCAAACTCTCCTAATGGTTTCAATAAGTTTGTGATTTTTGTCTTGGGCTGCATTCCTTGCTATCTTCAGGTGTATGAGGCTTCTGGTTGGACGTGCCTGAAAACACAGGATATAATTTGATGCCAAGTGATTTAAGGTTAAGGAGAAGCCAGTGGGTAAAAAAAAAAAAAAGTCTTGCATTCTTTGCTTGTTATGTATGAGACATGTACATGATTCTGAAAATAAACAGGATGTCTTTGATTTGGCCTGATACAAAAGTCCCCTCGAAGGCAAACCTAAGCAGACGGAGGTTCTATGTGAAATTCTAGATTCCCAGCCCAGGGGTCAGTTTCTTGCAAATTTGTGTCTCCAGATCCAATCCACTGCCTTGTTTTTTTCTTGACTCTATGTCAGTATTTTGTGAAGGTGATGTGAGTGAGTCACCACCCAGCCAACTCTCCCACAGCCAGGGGCCAGAGAGATCCCTCTGGGGCACTGAGAGGCATACCAACAGGCCCAGAGGAAATGACTGGGATTCTACCGAAGGAAGGCGCAGAGAGGAAGGAAGGGCTCCTATTACAGGCCATGGAAATATTCAGGAAGTCCCAGGAAGCAAGTGTGTGGATTCAACTGGTCCCAAATACGCACAGAACTGGGTCCAAGACCAGGACAGCTCTAAGGCTGGCATGGGTTAGTACAGGAAGCAAAATCAAGGAGCTCAAAGCCAGGGGCTCTGATTTCACAGGCTGTGACCCCACCTTCCAAAAAGGCTATTGCAATCTATAAAGCTACCAAGGATGATGGGAGAACCGATTTTAATGTGTCTCATCTGAAGAAACAAGACATTTTACCTCAAGGTTTCTTTAATTTGCATATATTTAATCACCAGTGTAGATCAAGTTTTTCTGTGCTTTGGCTTATTAATTATATTTCTCAATGGGTAATAGTTTACATTCTTTGCCTTTTAGTGCGATAGGTATTGATAGTTTTCCTATTAATTTGAATTCTACGTATTCTATTGGATTATCTGCTTATATTAACCAAAACAAGTATTATTTGATCTTGTAATTTTTTTTTAAATTCTGTCATTGCATCCCAATGAGATGATGACCTAGCTTTTAATATCTATAAATCAGATTCTATTTTACACCTGTAAAATTGAAGCACATTTCTTTTGCCTGAGTGCTGATAGTAATTCACATTTGTTTTCTGGGGGAACTCTATTGCTCAGGAGAAGTAATTCAGCAGGCTGTAATCCAGATCCTCCTCAGTACATACATATAGACAGCCAGACGGACGAAAATGAAAGGGGGAAAGAACAAAGAGCAACACTGCTTGGAGACCAGAGCTCTTTCTCTGAAAGGTGACCTATGTGGGGTGCACAAGATGGCTGGGGTCAGCTGTCGGTTGGCAAGGCTAGCACAGGCTTAGGTCCTGATCCGCTTTCAGTAAAGCAGAGAACACATATGACTGATCTCTTGAAAGCCAGGCCTTGAGTCCCACGGCAGCTTCGCCACTTAAGCGAAGAGGGGTATTTTTAGGGTTGACCTGAATGAGAGGGCTCTCAGCATCGCTTTCGCATTTTTTCTGGATGACTCTTGCCCAACATCAAGATGAAACACTATCTATTAATGTTCCCACTTTGTTCCTCCTCTATTAGTTTGACTCTTCAAATAATCCGCCAACACCAAACAGCCCTGATGACTGTAGCAGCCAGAGCAGGTGCAACACTTCTGCTCAATCCAGTCGTTTTTATCCTTTGAATGCAAGTTTTACTTTACATGTTTTTATTATGTACTTAGGCTGTGTGACATGTGCGAGCTTAGATGCATAGCAGGAAGTCAGAAAGCAAGTATCAGGAGTGGGTTCTTTTCTTTCTTCGGGTTCTAAGGATTGAATTCAACCTTGTGCAGCAAGCATGTCTGTGGCCCTCTAATCGTTTCCCTTGGACCTTATACTTGGAAATGATAACAATGATCTCGAATTAAATTACTGAATGCCCGTGTTTCCTAGATAATGTGCTATAGTATTCAGCTGTACCATCTCATTGACTTTAACCTTCCCTACAACCTTATGAAGTAGGTATTCCCATTTTACAAGTGAGGAAGCTCAAGTTCAGGGTAGTGGGTTTGGTCTATGTTTCCATGGTAACCAGTAGCTGTATTATCTGAACCCAGGCCCTGACCATAAACATGCTGCTTCTTTTTTAAAGTGTTTTTTTTTTTTTTTTTGTGTGTGTGTGTGTGTGTGTGTGTGTGTGTGTGTGTGTATGGTTTTTGAGGCAGGGTTTCCATGTATAACAGCCTTGGCTGTTCTAGAACTTGCTTTGTAGACCAGGTTAGCCTCGAACTCAGAGATCATCCTGCCTCTGCCTCTTGTTCCTTAAAAATTATTTATTTATTTATGTTTGTTTTATAGGCATTGGTGCTTTGCCTCCATGTATGTGTGAGGGTGTCAGATCTTGGAGTGGCAGACAGATGTCATGTGGGTTCTGGGAATTGAACTTGGGTCCTCCAGAAGAGCAGCCAGTGCTCTTAACTGCTGAGTCGTCTCTGCAGCCCCACCCTACTGCTTCTTGAAGAATTCTGTATACCAAATATGCTGCAGGACTAAGTAGTAATAGATTCCCATTAAAACAAACAAATCTCAATTACTGAATGTATATCATAAAAGGGAACTTCCAAAGCATGAGAAAAAGGCATTGTTTCCACCTCAAATTTATCACATACTCAGTTAAGAAACCCTGTTAAACTTTGTAGAATAGTGCAGAGTTCTTGATTTGGGGATCTGACATGGAAATTATCAGTTGTGTTTCCTAAGAAATGAGTGATGATGGCTAAGGCCATTAGATCCCAAGCATAAATCTAGGCCACCAAATGGCCTCTCAGAATATTCTTCTCTAAGTTATGGCTAGAGATTGCCCGAGGTTCTCCATTCAGAAGAGAAGTCTTATCACTCAATCCCTCAGTTCCCTGCCTGCGGTGTACACTGACTGGAAGCCTAGCAAAGCCACATTCTGGGCCAAGGCCACCACCACGAGGATTAGAGCTGAAAGACAGAGCTGAGAACAATAAGAGAGTATTGTGGGAGATAGGGAAAACAGGATTTTGGTCAAAGATAAATAGGGACATTCCTGGACGGAGGAAATAGAATCCAATTTCATTTAGCAAACAATGCTAGCCTATGGAAGATGTCTTATGGAAGATGTCCCAAAGAGTAAGCAGAAGGCTGAGGAAAGATTAACAACTACTTCAAGGGATTGCACACTGTGGCAAGGGTACCACATCAACAGACAAACCAAGTTGACATCCCTCTGAAAGCAGAAAGGACTCATGTAAAGGCATGGGCAAATTACCAAGGGGAGAGATTAAAGCCCCAAAGAGAGCTATCCGGGAGGGTTTAGGCCAATTTGGCTTTCTCCATCAGGAATCATGATGATGACTACAGCAGGGCTCACTGAAGTGGCTTTTAAGGAAGTAGTTCAAGACCTGAACGTTGAAATAGAAGCAATCAAGAAAACACAAGCTGAGGGAATTCAGGAAAAGGAAAATCTGAGTAAAAGAAAGACCACTAAGAACTGAGACTGTAGGTAGTGGATTTCCAATAGGAGCAAGGGACCTCTATGTTGTAAGGGGATGGAGTACACACTCTCCAGATGTGTGTGTGTGTGTGTGTGTGTGTGTGTGTGTGTGTGTGTGTGCACATACACATGCATTTGTGATGGGAGGTAATAGTGGTGAAAGGTAAGGCAAGAAGGACAAATTGGGGCCAAAATATGTGGGTTAGGAATGTTAAAATGATTGTAAAGATAGCGGGGGCGGGGGCTGCCTGGCAGTTTCCGAGACAGGGCATGCACAATCCGATCTCTGTATTATCTCTGTGAAGCACAACCCTAAGCCTAAGCCAGAGAGACTCAGGCATCTTGTCCTGAAGAAGCAAGAAGCCCGTGGGAACAGAAGCTGGGGACCAGTGAGTAGCACATGTGAAAAAAAGTTAAATAACTCAGTTTTGCTATAAACTAGACATATGAGAAACACCACATATGATTTTATTTGAAATCACTCATATTTTTTTTAATGATTTCCATACTATATTTTCATCACGTTAGATGTATATTTTGACAGGGACATACATTGCTTCTATCTTAGAGTGACTCTTCTGTGAGAACCTTTAGGGCCAGCAAGGAGATTTTTTTTTCCCAAGCTACATCTAAAAGTCTGTTTCTATTTGTAATCAGTTTAACTATGCCCAGGGGGTAGACCCAACTATCTGTACTAATTACATACTCAGCCCAGACTCTCATTTCGCCGCCTTCGTGGCCTTTGTGTTGTAGATTAGATGATCCATTTAAAATAACAGTCAGTCATTAGGGGCTGCCTGTTGTTTGTGTTGGAAAGCTTTTCTGCACTGGGCAAAGCTCTGAGAGGAGAACCCTTCAGTCCTGGTTATTAAAAATCTCCTCCTGGAATCCCCAAGGAATCTTTAGCATCCCCAGGGGCCTGGAAGTCTAGATTGAAGGCCTGGCTTGGTCACAACCTTCCTACTTCACCTCTGACAAGGCATTTCCTTCTGAGTGAGCTTCAGCTGCCCCATCTGGCGAGTCAGGGTGCTGAACTGATGACCCCTACACTTCCTTTGAGTTCTATTTCTCTCTGGGTTCAAGGCTCTTGGGACCTGGACAAGGGGCAGAGTCTGCTGCAGGCTGTAATCATTCCTTTACTCACAATAGCCAAGGTGGCCTTTTCCAACAGAGTCTCCCCATAGACGCAGGGTCAATCAGTTGTTTCCCTCGGGATATTTCCCTAGTAATCATAAGCTACTGAATTCTCTTGCTTCTTGACTTCCTAATCTTGGATGAGAGATCCTGGCAATAAATAGATCCATGATGCACTGCTTTGGTTTTGTTTCTAACCCATGGTTATTACCCTCACCAAAGCCACTGCCCACAAAACTTTGAGAGAGAAGTTGTTGTATCTGAGGGATGGTCCTTCAAGCAGGCCTGCACAGGCAGTGGAGGAGAAAGATTTGGCAGCCAATGTGATCAGTCTCGGGGCCCTTTCAAAGCCTCTGAGGGCCTGAGTATATAACAACAAACAAATGCTCATTTGAGTAAATGGGCACCAAGAAGTTGCTATAGGACCTTCACTTACACTGATGGCCAAGGGCATCTCTGGCTGCCCTCAAAATGGCAAGGGAGGGAGGCTACTGATGAGGCTCAGTTGTAACAATGTTCACCTCAAATGCACAAGGCGCTGGGTTCGATTTCCAGCTCTGTGTAAACTGGGTGTGGTGGCAGATGCCTGTAATATCGGCACTTGGAGGTGGAAGCAGGAAGATCAGAAGTTCAAGGTCATCCTTGGCAGAAGACTGTGTCTTAAAATTAAAAATGGCAGGGAAGAGGATGCTACTGCTAAGCCAAGCATGGGGGTTTCTTCCTTGCCAAGCCTGTTCCAGCAGATGGCTTCAATCTGGCCCTAATATAGCAACAGAACAGCACTGCCATCCATCCCTGTGTTTTCCATTTGCTGCGTACAGTTAAGACTTGGGTATGTGAAACCTCAGGCCATTGCCTGGCATACCCTAGAGGATAAAACTGGGGGCAATCTCCAAGGAAACGGCACTCATTGCAACACTGCTCATTTTGCTGCCCATTCACACGGATATCCTGGGGCTTTGCTATTGGTTTCTGATTCCCAAACAGATCTTGGTTTCCTTGTCTTCTGAACCACAACAAAAGCCCCCTTCCTGCCACAGTAACCCCACCTCCTTTATGAACTTTTAGGAATGAAATGGGGACTTGGACTTGAAAGCAGAAGCCAATGGCTCTGCAAATGAAGCTTTTCGTCTTCACAGTTCAGATGTGGGTAAACAGGCATACTTCAGGCTTTTGGGTTTTAATTCTTCTAATGGGATCCCTTTGAGAATAGGCCATTTCATAGTATGTCTTATTGACAAATCAGTGAGCTCTCGATTTTGCCGACTTGATAACTGACTGTAAAACCCGGGAGTGATCTGATCTCATGGCCCCTCCTGGAACAGGGCTAGGCAGTGAAATCGCCACTTCATTTTTTTAATTGCTAATTCCAGCCTGTAAACATCCTCAGTTATAACTGAGGATTATTTCTATTAGAAGAATAGAGTGCTGAGAGAATACAGTTGATTGTCCCCATTCAGGAGGAATGATCTTTCTCATAATAGACCTGTTTTTCAAGCTGGGATACAATATCTTTAGGTTATACTTGTACTGGGCTATGGGCATAGAAACCATGGCATACTTCCCAGAGATGTAGTAGAGGAAAAGTACACTGCTTTGTAGAAAAATATTCAAGGCTGCCTCAGTGGTTAAGAAACTTGCTGCTCTTGCAGAGGACCTGGGTTTGATTCCCAGCACCCACTAACTCTCTAACTCTAGTTCCAGGGTGATACTGATGCCCTCTTGAGGCCTCTTTGGGCTTCCATATGCACACTGTGCACCTATATACATTACACACACACACACACACACACACACACACACACACACACACACACACAATTCATCAATACATCTGAAAAATGTCTTTAAAAACCATGTAAGGTTGTATGATGGAGTAAGAGTACACTGCAAACTCAATGAAAACTTCAGAAAACATTTCTGATTGAGCTAGTCCTTCAAATTAATTTCCATATCCTTGGGGGAAAAATTTGATGGCATTCTTTTCTGTACATAGGGTGGAAAGGTCTTAAAAGTACTGTTGGGCAACTTGGATCACCTGCTACCATATGTGACATTCCAACTCTCAAATTCCAATTGGTGACTCAATATATTCTCTTCTAGGATAACTTCCTTGTCAGGAGATAATGCCATCAGCCCTCAGCTATGGCTCTGGCTGCTTAGCCTTCTAATATAAAATTGAAGAATTTGAAACACTAACTACGCTATATTGTTGTTTGGCAGTTAAGAATCCTTCAAGAGATCACTTAATCTTTTAGAAAATAGCAAACGGTTTTATTATATAATCTTATCATAACATGGGCCACTATTGTACTGATTTGGATGTGTCATGAGTCAAGTTATATTCCCAAAAAGAGAATAGCTCTGTCCTGGAAGCCTGGGGAGTAAGAGTGGATGCTGGCCCCTCTGCTTCAGCCCAGGCCCTGGACCGAGTCCTCAACGCCCCAGTTATAGAAGATACCTGTTTCTCTCCAACGCTCGGCTTTGTGTGTGTGTGTAGCGGGGTTTCAGGAAGGAATGTTCTCTTTTGTGACAGCTAGAAATAAGACAGGATTCTATTCCTAAAAACACACGTGAGAGCACGTTTGCCCCTGCCTCACAATTCTTTGATGGCTCACTACTGCCTATGGGAGAGAGTCCTAAGTCCTTAGCAGCTTCTCTGCTTCTTGTTTCCCTGCTTTCTAACTGGAAAACTGCCCATGTATTTTTTTCCAGACATCATATACTGTAGTCCTAGCAATGTTGAAAATGCCAAGGACTTGAAGTATTTTCAAGCTGTTTCCTTAGATTAGGATGATGTCTGTATGCTCTTTCTCTCCCCTCTCTCCCTAGCTCTCCATCTTTTATTTTTTCCCCAATCCATCTCTTTTTTTTTTTTTTTTTTTTTTCGAGGCAGGGTTTCTCTGCGTAGCTTTGCGCCTTTCCTGGAGCTCACTTGGTAGCCCAGGCTGGCCTCGAACTCACAGAGATCCGCCTGGCTCTGCCTCCCGAGTGCTGGGATTAAAGGCGTGCGCCACCACCGCCCGGCCCAATCCATCTCTTCTACCCACAAATATATCTTCCAAGTTTCAACTTACACACAACACATCTTTCAGGAAGCCTAGTCCCCTTGCCTTGGCCAAAACCAATAGCTTTTCTGTAGTAACTGGATTGGATTTCTACTGTAGCACCAACTTTAATCTGCATCATAGCAGAGTTAGTCATTACCAGGGTCTCCTCCTCAACTAGACTGACTTTGGTGAAGTAAGAAATGATTTTTATTGTGCTCCATAGTTCCCACACAGGATTTGGTCAATATAGAACTTAAACATATGCTTGTTGCCTGAATGAACAAATGCCCAAACAGACACCCATTCCCAGCCTAGTGAGAGTATGTAGATGAGGAGAAATCTCCTTGCAAGAATGACCATCCTTAAGGGGCTGATGCTTCTGATTTTATCAAGGGAGTCACCACTGACCCATTCTGAAGACAATACAAATGTAGGGCCAATGACAGGAAGCTCAGGAAGCAAACGGCCAGGTTCAAAGCCTGGCCTTTAGATGCCCAGGCAGCAGTTTTTGGTTCTCAGTATGGATGGAATCCACGAAGATGGTTTTCGTATTCACTTTTGTTGCCTGGAACCTGACACCTTGCTATGCCAAGCAGCTGACACATGCCAGCATTGTGTGTGACATGCAGAGCAGGAGACAAGGCTTTCTAGTGAGTAGCTTCCAATCATTTCTTACTTGCAACCTTGATGACTGCGTCCCGATACCTTTGGCCTCTGTCCCTGCCTCACGATTTACCCCCCCACCCCCCTCCCCACCACAGCCCATCCTTTCCCGCACCATTGATTCCCAAGTGTAGGGGCTGCTGTGATTGAAGTCTCAATGCCTGTCTCTGGAACATCAAAGTACAGCCTTGTTAATGAAGTCCACTGCTTAGCTGTGATCATACAAAGCAACAGGACTTCAATCCTCCCAGTAGTACCTGCCAGCCCCCTTGCTCATTGCAGAGGTCCATGGGATGAGTGCCAGTAAAATACATTTGCACACTGGCACAAGAATAAGTGCAATACCTTAACCTGGAAGTTCTGTGTTTTCATCTCCACCCCACTTTTCCATTTCCCAATTCACTTCTTTTTCTTTTTCCATTGCTCTCTAAGCAACTTTCCTGTATCCAATTATTTTTTTTTCTTTCTGGTCTAATCATAGCTTTCTCTAACAAACATTTCTCTCCTGTTTCCACAGCGCTCTTTTCCATAGCCTTAGGCAAAGGCAAGGTTGGAATCACTGGATAGATTTTGACTTTTAAAATGTTTTGGTAGTGAGACAGTGAGACTCTGTAGCTCAGGGCCAGCTCTGAATTTGCTTTGAATCACCTGCCTCGTTCTTCTGACTTCTGGGGCTCTATGTGTGAACTATCGCACTCAGGTTTGGCTTTTAGAGAAACTGCAATCATCTTTTGTTTGTTTCCCCCTTATCCCCTTTGAGTACTGAGGATTGAACCCAAGACCTCAAGAATGCTGTGTTAGAGTTCTACCAGTGAGCTACATCCCCAGTTCTTGGCTCTGAATAATAAACATGAATTTTTTTGGTTCTTCCTCACTTGATGTAAATGTCTAAGCCAGGTTCTGTTTCTTGTGGCAGAGGTTCCAGTATTTCTTGCTTTTCTCCTAAGAGGAAAATAATTTGGACTTAAGAGATCACTATTGTAATCTGAAAACTTGGATGAAGGAGCAAAGGCCTTTCTGACAGAACACCCTGAGAGGTGTGTAGAGCTCCCCTAGGTGATCAGATCTCAGGAGGTGCTCTACAGGAGTTTGGACAGCCATGAGGTAGGGTGTTGGTGAAGGAACTCAAACATGGATGGAATTGGGGAGGGGAAGGTAAAGTAACTTCTTCGAGCACTGAGATTCTAGAATTTCATTCAGATCTTGAAAGGTCTCATGATAGGGATGAAGGATGAAGGTATAAGGGTCAAAGTGACCTTCGCACACTTCCCACTGACACAGACACCATTTGGAGGACAGTCTCTCTCAAAATGACAAGTGGCTTTTGGAGTCAGTGGCTCACATGGAGAGGAAGATGTTCAGTTGGCTCCAGAGTCATTGACCAAGACTTGATTGCAGGGGAGCAAATGGTGATTTGCTTAAGGTGGGGAGAAAGAAGCCTATGAGCTGTCAGTGTGCTGACTTAAATATCAAAAATAATGAAAACATGTATCAGGCAATATGAAATGTTGAGTGTGGGTAACCATATGGAGGTGCTTGTGTGCAAGACTTGTTCACAATGAATCCCCCAGAAGAACACTTTGTAATGCCCAGGTGGTAGACTCTGCTCAGTGCAAGTGCACAAGGGTAGCTAGCTACCCCTCAGGACACGGAAGCAAAGAAGAGGCATTAGCTGGAGAAAAGTCCTTTAAGGACCATGCTTAGGACCGAGGTGGGGAGGACCCAATGGAAACGCAGGCAAACTGAGCAGAAGAAGCCAGATGATCTGTCCACAGATAGCTCTGTGGGCTTTCGAACAAAGTAGGTGAGTGCAAAGTGAGGCTGGGAAAGGTAAAAAGGGTACCAAGTGGCCTGGACCCACAGCTCTAAACATGTGAGTGGGAGAAAGAAGGATTCCACTATAAAGAGTAACAGCTTACTGAGGAGGATTAAAAAACAAAACAGCAGGATGATAACACACCAAAATTAAAAGAAGATGCAGCTGGCATGAACACTGATTAAATCTTTATAAGTGAAAAGGGAGACACGTTTTCCATTATGTTTTTACCTAACTACAGAACACATCCAAGTGTCTGTCAGCTAGACAAATCCACGTCATGATTGGTCAGTTAGAATTAAGAAAGCAAACAGCTGAGACAAAGCACCATGCTGTAAGCACCACAAAGTGAGTGATGGTCACATATGAGGGGCAATTTCAGGTATGGAAGGACCGACCACTAAGGAATCCATATTAAAGCACATTAAAACATGCAAAAAACAGAGGCCATGAATTTGAAAAAGAAGAAGAAGAAGGGATGTATGGGAGAGCTTGGAGAGAGGATAGGAACGGGGCAAAATGATGTAATTATAAATCTCAAAAGAGATTCAGTCACCAGTAGGTAAACCAGATCAAAATTGGGGCTTTGTAGCAGGCCACTCTAAAATTCTGGGATTATATGTCAAAGATAAATAAAAATAACCACAGCAGTCAATCTGTAGCTATCCAAAAGAGGATGGGACCTAGGGTGGTAATATTCATGGCTTGGGGAAAAACAAATCCAACATGGAAACGTGCTATTAATATTGCAACGGGAGGGTGACCAAAGTGTGGCACAGGACCCTCATATCCTCCTATGACTTTCTTGCATGGCGCTTTCTCCACACTAATTAAGAAGAGATCATACTGGAAAATGCCCCTTGGAAACATGACTTTGCTCAAACTAAAGTTCAGTGTATTCTTTTTTTCTGGTTTGTATTATTACTAATTTTCAAGTAAGAATTTCCTATCCTAAAATTCACTCATTTCAAGTCGATTTCAAATGTTGAGTGAGTTTTCGTGCGTTTACTGAGGTGTGCGACTGTCATCAGCCTGTGACTGTGGGACACCTTCATCTGCCCAGCGAGTCCCTCAGACCAGTTACAGTGACTCCTTCAATGGAGTCTCCTGAGGTTTTCATCTTGAGTCCTTGCAGCATTCAACACTGCTGGCTACTGCTGTTTTGAAACTTGGCACGGCCCCTGCTTCCTGACACTGCTTCCACCCTGTTCCTCTGCTATCTCTCTGATCACTCTAAGATTCCTCCTTGGACTCTGTTCTTTCTTCTGCACTGTTTGTACAGATTGGTATTCCCTTCCTCCACTCTTCGCCATTTCTACTTCATACATCTTCCTCAATCTGTTCACTGGTTTTCCCTCCCAACAACCCCCGTTATCTCTAACAGAGGATTTCTACATCTGGTTCGATCTCAGACATCTTTCTGGAGATGTTTAAGTTCACTGGCTGTTCCCAGCTGGATGTCTGTCAGGCAGTTCAGACTTAGCATATCTCCAGTGGAATGCGGCATTTCCCTTCCCTTAACTGCTCTCCTCCTCTTCCCCTGTCTCCCCTTTCAGTGAAGGTTTTTAGTCATCACCAGGTAGCCCAAGCCAGAAACCTACCAGTCTCACTTTTTATCTTCCACGCTGACTTAATCGCCACTCTAAGTACTGTTTGTTCTCTTGATATTTGGAGAATCCATTTCCTTTCCATTGCCATTGTTTGCTACTGGGCTATTGTAGCAGCCCATTTTATCTGTCTATCTCCAAACCACTAGAGTCTTTTCATTTGATTGTTACCCACCCAACTACGAAACATGTAAATACACTCTTCCTCTTTCTTCCCCCACCCACAACTTTTGAGACCGGGTTTTCTGTAGACCACAGTAGTCTTGAATTATCTGTGTAGCCTTGAGGATGATCTTGACCTCTAACCTTTTTATTTTACTTTATGTATGTTGGTGTTTTTTTTCTGCCTATATGTCCATGGACCACATGCATGTTTCTGGTACCCTCAGGGCTAGAAGAGATCATTAGGTTCCCTGGGACTGGAAATAGAGATGGTTATGATTTGCCCTGTGGTTCCTCTGCAAGAGCAGCAAGTGCTCTTAACCACTGAGCCTCTCTCTAGTCCCAGCCTTGAGCTCTTGATTCTCCACCTCCCAAGCACAGGGATTACATTTGTACAATTCCTGTTTGCTGGAGATGGAACCCAGAGCTTTGCTACTGTTAGGAAAGTACTCTACCAACTAAGCTACACCATTAGCCCATAAATACACACTGTTTTATGATGTTATTATGATGGTTGGCATAAGGCATTCCTCATGGAAGTATATAATGTACTTTTATTATGTCTCCTATATCCTGTTACCTTCCCCTGTCTTGGCCTTCCTCACTCCATTAGTCTCCTCTGTTCCCCTAGATAGCTTCCCTCTACCTCTATGAAAACCACTTTTCAGAAACATTAGGATACGAATGAACTGGTTTCTTTGTAACATTTTCATCTGTATTTTGTTTTGATTGATTGCTCCTTGACAACCCCCCTGCCCATCTTCTGTACTCCCTTCTTGCTTGTACCTTGCCATCTCCAGTTTTTTCCTTTCATGTCACATGTGTTCTATTACCCTCCCCAGTTCCCTTCCTTAAAATGCCCTCTCCCCCTCTTCTGGTCCTCTTTTCTAGTTTTATGACCTGCATCCACATTCATTCTCACATAACTCACACATACTAAAGTTATAAGCTAGAGTCCATGTATGAGAATGAAAATGAGATATTTGTCTTTCTAGGCCTGGGTTTCCTCACTTAATATAGTCTTTTTTTGGTTTCAACCATTTTCCTGAAATTTTCATAATTTCATTTTTCTCCACAGCTAAATAATTGCCATTGTATATATGTATCACATTTCTATCCATTCACCTATTTTTGAACATCTAGGCTGGTTCTCTTTCTTTGCTGTTTTGAGCACAGCAACAATAAACATGGATATGCAAATATCTGTGGTAGGATATAGTTCCTTTAGGGTATATGTCTAGAAAGATTATAGCTGGGTCCTGGAGTTCTATTTTTAGCTCTTTTTTAATATTTCTATGTGTGTGACTGATGTGTACATGTGTGTACATATGTATATATGTTCACAGGTGCGAGTGCATGATTCACACTTGCTATGGTGCATATATGCTAGTCAAATGACAACCTTGGAGTCAGTTTTCACTTTCTATTATTTTACTGCTGTACACGCCAGGTTAGTTGGCCTGCCAGACTCCAGAGACTCTCCTGTCTCCATCTCCTACCTCTTCAGAAGAACACTGAGATCACACACTACTTAGTCTGGCTTCACGTGGGTTCTGGGGACACAGATCTTCATGCTTGTGCAACATGAGCTTTACCCAGTGAGCCATCTTCTCAGCCTCTCTTTTATTTTTCTAAAAAACCTCCACATGGGATTTCCATGAATACATTTTTGAAATTAAAGATTCAAACAATACCAACATATATACAGTCTAGACACAGACACTCAGATACTGAGACACACACCCAGACACACCCAGAAACACACACACACACACACACACACACACACACACACACACACACACACTTTCCATCTCACCATTTCCTCTGACAACTTCACAGTGATGATTACTGGTGAATGTGTTTTATATGCATACATGGACTCAGATTCTACCATCTTGTAAATCTTTGTGTGTTAATATTTGTAGAATGACCTCATTCTTTTGAATCATTGCAAGGAATTCCATAGAGTGAACATAAAAATGGGCTATTTCCCATGGCTAGGCATTTAGGTTGTTTCTGATTTCTCCTATATAAAACAGCTTCAGAGAATATGCTTTGATATATGCCTTTGGCATGTGATGCATGTCTATGGGGTCCATTTCACCATAGCATGCAGGAATGACAGCCAAATATGGTCAAGCTTCAAGACAACAGGGCAGAAAGCAGGATGGACTGGTTGGAAAAAGGAATTTTGAGAAGGGGGGTTTAATGTCTTTCTAAAAAAGATAATGTAACTAAACAGAGAAACTTTGTCTTGAAAGACAAACAAACAAAAAGATCATGTAGAATATGATATCAAGGAAGCATTACAATGTTAAGGAATTGGGATGAAAATCATCTTATAATAAGTACCATAATTCAACAAATATTTTTAAAAACCAGAGTCAGACATAGTGGTGTACAGCTGTACTCTCAGCTCCTTGGCAGGCTCAGACATGAATGAAGGTTGTGAAACTAGCCTGGGTAAATGAGTTAGACTGGCCCCTCTCTCCAAGAACCGAACCAACCAACCAACCAACCAACCAACCAGCCAACCAAACTTCAATCACTTATTTAAAAACTGCAATTTCAAGATATGAAAAATCTATCTGTACAGAATTGTATGGAAGATAAACGGGGATTCACAGTCACACATTACTGAATATGGCTAAACAACAGAATGCTTGCATTAAGCAAACCAGCATGACTCTAGGCTATATAAATTGGTCAGTGGCTCAAATCTTAGTATGTATACTACCTTCATGGCTATTGGTTGGACCCATGTACAATATCTCTTCTATCTTCACAATTTTAAGATGTTGAAAATACTTCATAGGAAAGATAATTCAAATCATTAACAAGGTAGAAAATGGGTCTTCTGAGGAAGGTGCTAAAGAAAATATATTTGCCGGGCAGTGGTGGCACACGCCTTCAATCCCAGCACTCGGGAGGCAGAGGCAGGCGGATCTCTATGAGTTCATGGCCAGCCTGGGCTACAGAATGAGTTCTAGGATAGCCAGGGCTGTTACACAGAGAAACCCTGTCTCACCACCACCACCGCCTAAAAAAAAAGAAAAAAAAGAAAGAAAACCTATGTGTCTAGTGACCTTTGGTTTACTTCCAAAAATGGCGGCATTGTGGTCCTGAGACCTTTGGAGTTTTTGGTGACGAGGGTTTAATACTGGCAGTTAGTCTGTTGCCCAGCCTGAAGACCCACAACTGCACAAACAGCGAACAACATGTAAGGGGAAAATTAAAACGAGCACACTCTAATTAGGTATGCAATGTCATCAGAAAAAGCAATTTACCAAAGGGATTACCGTGATTAAAGATGCAAGCCCCTTAAATAAAGAGTCTTCTCTTCAATTGATTTGTCCCAATTGGTTCTCCCTACGCCATGTAGAATTCTGGTTGGATAACAATTTCTGGTTGTCCTTTTAATTTCTCCGTGAAGAGATTAGAGGAAGTAAATGGAGCCTCTTTAGTCACTATAATTTCCTCACAAATGCAAGAAGTATTAACAGAGGGTATAGAGACAGATTGCAGTTTAGGTCACCCAGGGGAGAAAGCTGAAGTCTCCCTTTGACTACCAACAAGGTAAGTAATCCTCAAGTCTTTTTTTCCTTACAATTAAGGCTAAGACCAAGTGTAAGAGGGCCCTTTTCTATTTAGCTTTTTTTTTTGGGGGGGGGGTGTTCATCTTTCTGTTGCCCCAGCCAGGCAGACAACATAGAGGGTTCAGAGCCCTCAAAACAGACAGGTGGAGTCCTTCACCTACCAATCTTTCTCAGCCTGTCTTCGCTACCTTCCTGCTTTTTCTCTTTCCTCTCATAGCTCTGTTCCCTAAACTCATTTCCAACCTTGGCCACATTTTTGCAGGGAGAAGAGTGGTGAATATACACGGAGTATAGATGTGAAGACATGATTTCTGTTACAGTTACCTGAGTCCATATAAACACCTGTTTATGGGTGTGAACATTCGCCATCTCTTGAAGTGGATAAGTGGAGGTGTGTATAGCAGCCATAGGTGAACAGAAGGGTGTATGATAAACATATTTAATTGTTAAACATTTCCTGAGTGGTAGGAACATTTATCGATGTACTAGGAACCAGACAGCCAGGACCTGAGGACACTGGGTCAGCTATGGGATCTACTCTCAAGGAGCTCTCTATCTAGCAGGAGGTGAAGATGCACATGATTGCATATGTTTTTGGCATTAGTACCTTGAGACAGGGTCTCTGGCTACATAGCCCAGGCTGTCTTTGAGCAGGTGTGAGATGAGGCAGCAGTGAACAGGAATCAGGCCCTTGTCATTTGCTGGGCATTGTGCCAGGGCTATGGCAGAAGAAAACTCAGTCTGGGCCTCCTGGAATTCTCTATCTTATGAGGCAGAAGATTTGAGTCCCAAAATAACTTGTCCTCCAAGCTAGAATGTGCTAAGTGCCACAGGAGAGGCATGAACAAAGAACCCTGGGGATCTGAGCAAGAGCAGAGAGTACAGAGGGGCTAAGGGAAAAAACCTGGCGGAAACTGATCAATGGTCCATCCTGCTCTGCCTGTACGTGAGAATGGCACAAGATATGGAAATGTTTGTCACCTTACCAGCCTACGATTCATTTTCTTGGCACTAGTACTTTGAGACAGGCTCTCTGGATATGTGGTTCAGGCTGTACTCATCCCCCTGCTTCAACTTCCCCAAGGTTGGGATTAACAAGTGTTCCCCACCGTACCCAGCAAGATGTTACTTATATGGGCTAACTATGGATATTTCTTGAGGAACATTCTGGAACCTAAGAGCTAATGTTTTCCCATGCTCCTCTCCCCTCTTTTACATCCATCCTCTTTTGCTATTTCCCTCTGTTTTTAATCCTTATTGCTTAATGATCTGAGGCATTCAGACAAAGCCCTTGTGCTTTGGTTAGTCACTGACTGAGTAAGGAGAAAGCAAAGTCAATAACCTTGGGCCGGATGTGCAGAGGGCCTGGGTTGCTGACGTGCCTTGTCATCCAAGGCTCTTGCTATCACTGCACTTGGGGCCACTTCCAAGGTCTGCTTGGCTTGTTGGTGTTTGGTATATCTGACTACAAGCACAGTAGAGTGCAGCTGTTCTTCAGATGAAACCCTAAACCCTTTCAAACACTCGGCCATCTTCCTACTTTTTTAGCTTGAGAGGCTCTGAATATTTCCCTTTGTACATTTTGCCAGCATGATGTGAGATGCCGGTTAACTGAAAGATTTAAGAGACTGTGTTTTAAATGTGGACTCCTTTAAAAAGAAGTTTCCTTTCCCCTGAGTTGTTGTTTTCTCCCACTAGCTGTCTGTCAGGTTTTTTGTACATCTTATAAAATGAAGAGCAAATATGCATCCATCATTAAAAAAGATCCACTCACTCCCCATTATAAACATACAGGAAAACATCACATTGTATCCTATAAACATATGCATTATCTGTTAATTCAAGATAAAATGAAAAGGAAACCTTGGAAGGGTTTCTTTGCTTTTCCCAATTATTGAAAGGAACACAATTAAGAAGCCAGACAGAAATCCTCAAAGGGGTCAGAAGATGGAGCTGAGGGAGTGACAGATCTTGTCTGTCTCATACGCTCCTTCCTGCTTAGAGAAAGAAGAGTGAAGACAGACTGCCCTTGCTGAGGACAGCAAGGCATGGATTCTGAAGAGCCGCCTAAGATGTCCTTGTGCTGGCTACAGTCCCCCTCCATCCCATGCTTTAAAATGCCAGCTCACCTTAGCAGAGGAACGCATTGCAACGGTGCTGTGTGATGGGCTGCCTTCAACCAAAAGCCCGGCAGAGCGAGACAGACTATCAGCTTGAATGACTGAACTTAGCAAGGCTAATGCCATGTCACTATTCAAAACCATGCCAATTTGGAATTTCTTAATGGCCTCAGGAGAGGGAGTCTTTATACATCCTACAATCTCTCTTCATTCTTACCTAAATTCCTTCTCCTGGATGTTGTGAATGGCCTGTTTTGTAGCCAACACAAACTTTGTCCTGGTAAAATAATGTAAGGAACTCAGAATGAAAAGAGATTAGCTGTTCCTGGCTCCTGTTATTTTAAAGCAGAAATAACTTTGGCTTCTACTGATTGATAGACAAAGCTTGAAATGCAAAGCATGCTCAAGTCTAGATTCAGCTTGAAAAGGACCTTAAAATATGCCCAAGTGCAAGTAATGGACTTATTAAAGGGAAGAAAAGAGGCACTTTTCACACACTCCCGAGCTCTTTAGTCCTGTCATATCAGTAATCTTGCTTAAGAATTTCATCCTATTTACATTGCGTCTCCCTTTAAATATCTTCAGGACTCATAGGGCTTCCAATATTTAGGCTCTTAAGATGTTAATTTCTTTATGTTAATTATGAGTGATAAAACTTGGAGCACTTGCAATGATTTCAATAGGAATTAAAAACAGGCTCTGTAGTTTTCATTGAACACCTGCTAACTTATCAGGACAGATATGTTAGGAACCAAGCTTCCAGTATCTTCTTTGGGCCATTTTTGGCCCAGTGCCAGAACAATTGCACTTTCCCCCTTGAGGACATTAGTTTATATTTGATGACAAAAGCATGAACTGCACCATTTGGGCGATTATGAAAATATTTATTAAATCAAAATAACATGGAAGGTTTTCAAGACACAGCACATGAAGCACACAGTTCTAAAACACGTGCATGTGTACACATACAGGCCTTCTATTCTAACTCAAAGAGGACTAAAAAGATGAAAATAGTGTCTTCCAAATGTTCGAGGAGCTTGGAATATTTATGTGGAATATAAAAGGCGAAGGAGTCACGGGTATTTTTCCAAGCAACATAAAAGGAAGGAGGCAGACTGGCCCTGTTTTCCTTAGAGGTACTAAGTTCTCCTAATTTTCCTGATGATGTTTGCCAAGATTAAGAATGAAAACCTGCGTGTGGTGGTATGTGCCTATAATCCCAGTATTTAAAAATATTAGGAGTTCAAGGCCAGCCTCAGCTACATAAGGAATTTGAAGCCAAACTGGGTTACATTAGACACTATCAAAAACAAAGAAAAACAGCATCATCCTTGTATACATGAAGACCTTGGTTTCATTCAAAGGACCAAAAAAAAAAAAAAAAAAAAAAAAAGAAAGAAAGAATGAATGAATGAATGCCCACCTCTTAGTCAGTCTCTAACCTTTGACACAGTTTTATTTTGGCAAGTTTTCTTTGTGCACAGTAAGACTCAGGTAGAATTCGACATGGGCATGTCCATGGTGATAAAATGCTAATCTGTTTCTATGGGGTTACTTAGAAACAGGAACCACTACCACAGAAGTACTAATAGAATCAGAGGGAACGACGGACACAAGGAGAAAGATTATGTATATCTCATGTCACCTACTACCTATGTGACCACAGCTCTTCGAATGGATTTCTGCTTGCTAATCTGAAAACTAACAGCAATACAAAATTCCATGACACGATTACAGAGGAAATGAAATCAGATACTATCTATATCCTACTTTATGGACCAAAGAGAAGGATAGGGTCATGAACAGGGAGAAAATAAAAGGCCAACTGAAATATGCTGCTGTCTCAGAATAGGGCTTATGAGAGAATTATGCAAAGTTTAATTCAGATGTATTTAAAATGTGTTTAGAAACCAATAAATGAAACTGGGTTATAAGTCCGCTTTGGGGACAAAGAGGCAAGCTAACTAATGTTATGTCTACAAGACAGAAAGAAGAATGTCTTGTTGAATTCAACTCTCCTGTGTGTGTGTGTGTGTGTGTGTGTGTGTGTGTGTGTGTGTGTGTGTTCACGAGTGCATGAGCAGTATGTGAACTCGTGTGTGCACGTGTAGAGACCAGAGGTCAATGCCGAGTGTCTTCTTCTATCACTCTCTATCTTCTTTTCTTTTCCCTCTTTTTCAGACAGGGTCTCATGATGTAGCCCTGGCTGGCCTGGAACTCTGAAGAGCAGGCTGGCCTTGAACTCTGAGACATTTCCTGCTTCTGCCTCCTTAATGATGGGATTAAAGGTATGTGTCACCATGCCCAGCTTAAATTTGGTGCTCACTAAAACCAGTATTTCTAGTCTGATGGGCAGGGCAAAACCCTGACACCCTCTTACCTTTGTCTGTTGCCACACATCTGGTCTCCGTGAATATACAACTCACTGAACTCTCTCCTCTGACCCTCATCTTTTTTTTTTTTTCTTTTTTTCTTTTTAAAGAAAGCCAATCCAACTGGCTTGTATCTAGATGGTTATATTGAGTTAGAATCTAATGTAGCTGTGTTAGTATTTTAAAATGTTAAAATAATCACAATCACAATTCTTTTCAAAGGAGCCAAAAAGAGATGGTTATAGGTAACAGCTAAATCTGAAGCCATGAAATATGGCATTTCGGTAAGTTACAACAACTATTTTAAAGTGCTAAATCCTAGATTTGCAAGCTAGAAATAAAATTATTGCTGCTTATAACCTCATGACTGATGGGCATGATGAAACTTTGAAGCAAGACTGTTCAAACACTGGCTCTTTCTTTTTGAGACAGTTCAGTCTACTTGGCTCTTACTTCCTAACAAGATCGGTCTCTCCATACACAGGCCACAGGCCCAGGCATTAGTGAATATTTGGCTTAATCAGGCACAGTGCTACTTTCCATTTCCAGTGGGGGAAGTGGCTGGGCTCTAGTAACCATGCACCAGGCCCTAGTTCTTATTCCAAAGCTGAATCTAGAATTAGTAGGGAGAGAATATGCTGGAAATGTTAGGACCACACCAAGTTACAAAGTCACAATTTCCAATGGTGATAAAACTTAAAGGGATCAAATCTGTAACTCAGGCCCACTCTGGAGTGACTTGCCACTGTTAGTTTTTTGGGGTCCATTTATCACCTAGAACTCTGACATCAACCAAAAAGCCTTTGAGGCAAAGTGGATCCATAGGTGTGACAGGGATCTGTCTCCACCATGAAATCTGATGGTCTTTTTGTAGTTACTTTTTAATATTTTATTTTATTATTTTAAATTATCTGTATATGGTGCATGTCTGTCTGGTTATGTGCCCATGGAGGTCAAAGGTATCACATCCCCCTGAAACTGGAATTACAGGCATTTGTGAGGAACCCAGTGTGCTTGCTGGGAATTGAACTCAGGTCCTCTGCAAGAGCAATATGTGTTCTTTACCTCTGAGGCACCTTTCCAGTATTGTCTTGCTTCATTCCTATTGGGGACAAAACATGGTAAAGTAAGGGAATAGGGATGTAGTTGTTGATAGAGGGCTTGCCTGGCATACAAAAGCTCTTGGGTATGCACATCTATAATCTTATTACTTGAGTAGGTAGAGGCAAGAGAATCAAGAATTTAAGGTCAACCTTGGCTATATAGTGAGTCAAAGGCCAGCTTGGGATTAATAAAATCCTGTCTTTAAATTTTGAAGAAGGACAAAGTATCTTGATTTCACATTTATTGTCATTTCTACTGTAGTTCCTCTTTGTCTTCTGGAGAGAGATTTGTTGACTTTGTGCTGTTTTGTAGCTGGCCAGGGCAATCTTACTGGTTTGGCATTACTAACTATCTGATTCTCTCAATATGTTGCCCTCCTACGTCAATTGCAGTCTGAGTCTCATTTCCACAGGGGCAAGGTGTTTAGTTTAAGAGGCAATGGTGCCTATGAGCAAGCCAGAGACTCTGGTTCCTTCCTGGTGAGTCAGACAGCATATACCCTAGGAGTATGAGACACACCAGAGTGGGTGGTGTTGTGGTAGAATCCTAGACTTGGAGCCAAATAAGTGCAGTTGTCAGTACTACATGCTCAATATTGACGTGAATATTCATATCATTTTTATGGATCATAGTTTCTTCACCTACAAACTGAAGATTGCTGTGAAGATATGTAAAGCATTTAGTATGTTGTTTGGCACATAATACATAAATAAATGTAAGCATTCCATAATAAGTCAACAGGGATGTGAGAGCCTCAAGATGGTCTTCAAGATGGACAGAACATTGTATGCTCTTAATTGTGCATGTCAGGGGCTTTAATTCCCTTCTAGATTTTAATCTCTCCAAAGTAACCATTTGCAGGTTCTTTTTGGAAGGCTTCTTGTGGAATCAATACAAATATGCTAGTAACACAAATCATAAGAAGAATGGAAGATGAACAATTAATATAACCACTATGAGAGTATCAGGCAGATGCTCTCCTTTCAGCTGGTTCAAAGTTGCTAAGTCTTCATGCTAGTGTTTCCTTTTTAAACAAATATGTTGCTGCAGATGGTTGGTTTATATCCTTTTCATTAAACTGTGGGAGTTCACATGTACAGAAGGTGCTAGGCAGAGATGCAGATATTCTCCCAGCTTTAATATCCCCGTAGTAACATAGTAAGGATTTTCAGTAATCCCTGTCCATGCTCCTCCTGATCTCTCTTGACCCCCCTCCCCCAAGTAACAACTTGAAAATAAAGTCATACATTAGGAGAAGTTGCCACAACTGAGCTCATAGGCAATGAGTGCCTCATCATTGTAAATACAGAGTGAAGTCCAACCACTTTGGCCCTCTTGAGTTTACCTTCCTTTTACAGAGGAAGTACTGTCATACAACAGTAAAAGAATTACAAAATGAATGCTCATAAATACAAGTTCACTCTTGACTGATACTAGTCAGTTTCTTTGATATTTTTCTTTTGTGTTCTCATCAACAGTGATCCCTGTGTCATTAGTGCGGTCATTTTCACTATGCACATGGCATTTACTAGTGTAGAACTTAGTATATGTTGAGTGTCTCCTTTAAAAATGGATACAGGGCACACTCCCCAAAAGGATGTTTATAACCAAGAAACCCTTAGAAGATCTATGTTATTTTGTAAATGTGAGCTATGAAATAATTTTTAATAATAAGGAAATAAGAATGACTACAATTTTTGACTATAATTAATTTTTTAAGAGACAGGAACTCATGTAGCTCAAGCCTCAAACCCCCTATGTATGCAAGAATGACTTTGAACTCCTGATCTTCCTGCCTCAACCTCCTGAATGCTGGGGTTACTATTATGTACCACAACATCTGTGTTAAGTCTTGTGCTAAGTGCTGGAATGAAACTCATGGCCTCATACATGTTAGGCAAGGACTCTACTAAGTACAAACACTGCCCATTTTTGTGTGTATATGTGACTGTAATTTTTCTTAAAAAGCAGTCTAGACAATTTTGTTTTAAGTATAGTGGAGCTTTATACACAGATATTTTCATATTCTATCATACTCTGACACCCTTCCCACCACCAATGTGCAATGCCGTATCACATGTCTCTTCCAGAGACTACCATTTGTCTGGATGATGCTGTGTCTTCTAGCAAGATAGATAAACCATTTTCTGAGCTGTAGGAGGCATGGGGAGATAGTGAAGGATTTACAAGTGCAGATCAGGAAATACCATTGAGGTTTCTGGAGTGCATGATGAAGCAGGAATGAAGCCCTGGGTTTCATACCCAGCACTTCATAAACCAGTATGATGTCTCATACTTGTAATTCCAGAATCCAGGATGTGGAGACAGAAGGATCAGAGAGAGGATATAGCAAACCTGATTAATATGGTAGTGCTCTATAATGGGCTAGGCAGTAAGGACTTGTTTTGACTTTTCATATTTCATTTTGTGTTGTGTCTCTTAGGAATTTCAGGAGCTACATTGTAAAGTCTCACCAACATGATGGCCTAAACAAGAGCTAAACAAGGACAACAATAAATATTCTAAAGTGGATGGGATAGGCGAGAGACCACAGGGCCTCAACCTCACACAGAAATATAAGCAACTCAGGAATGCTGAGAATAGGAGAAACAGTCTTCCCCAGGGAAGAGCACACTGATTGGTTAGCTAATACCAAATGGATGGCTCTGAAAACATATATACTAACATTATATAGACTGAGCATGGCAGACTTGGAATGTGTGTGTGTGTGTGTGTGTGTGTGTGTATGCGCGCGCGCGCGTGTGTGCGTGTGCGCTGTAATGAAAGCTTTCTCATCGGGCATGAACTCTAACTTATTTAAATATTTAGTGTACTAGGCATCAGCATAGTGGTACGTTTCCCAGGGGAACCATACCTTGGCCCAAGGTGAGAAAGATGTATACGTAAGTATACCACACTGCCACACATCCAGTCTGTGCGATCTCTATAGGCCCTTATTATGGGGTCTACAAAACCAGAAGCAACAGAACATGCTAAATATCCCATGAAATTAACAATTATGGCTAACTTTCTGAGGATAACTAGTCTTAATGCAATTAACAGCATTTTCTAATCCATGTTCCTGCAAAGGACCACACAGTCAATCACATGATCCTTGGCAGACAAGACAATGGTCCATAGCATAGCTCCTCATTTTTTTCCCCATTTGTGTTCTTTGATTTTTGAGTTTATCCTTATCTCCTGAAAATGTGGCTGAGTCCTATTGGCCAATGCCTTACTTGTGAAGTCCCTTTCCCTCTATCCCTCCGCTTTCTCCTAGGAGTCTTTTTAAAAAAGAAATGTAGAAACATTATTTACTTGAAAGTCAATGTGAACTTCAAAATATTCCACATTTAAAAAAAAAAAAGGATTATAGACAGGCTCAAATCCAACAAATAAAAACTATGGTTCATTACAATACATGATTTCCTTTTTCCTTTACCAGAAGAAAACTTAAGAAGTAACCAAAGAATTTCTCACTTGTTTATACATAAACTATTTAATGATCTTTTGAGAGTACCAGAAACTTAAAGGAAACTTTCAAAGAAACATTGAGGAGGGAAAACCATATTTTTCCCTAATACCAGAGAAATAAGCTACCAAACAAGTTTAAAAAAAAGCTTTATAATCCATTCTCTTTTTTGAATAGATTCTGTTCTTGACAAATGGTGAGCTCTCAGGCCTACACAGGAGAGCCAGATCATCAGTGCCTAATCCCAGAACTGTGATGGAGCATTAAGCTCTCAACTCACACTGGGAAATCTCATTCCCAGAGAAGGAGGATCTGAGGCGATGTGCAAAGGGATGCTCCTTTTTGTAGGTTGACAAGAAAGCCACGGGAAGCCACTTCCAACTCTCCATACAGTTTCCATCACTACAAATATTTCTTTCACTATAGTAGTCAACCCACAACGCTAGGCGATCGGAACACAAAGTTGGGCCACACTGTGCCTGTCTTTAAGGTGCAGTATGTATAATGCCATCTCAGTTATCCTTACAAGAAAGCCTAGATGATAGATAGTATCTCCAATTTACTAATTTGGGGTCTGAGATCAAAGATTATTGCCCAGAGCACTACAGTTCAGAACTGCTGTGTGTTCTCTTATCTATTGCTCTGTCTTGAGTTAGTATAGAAAACCAGAGGAAGTGGTTTAAAGGAGGGGGGCGGCGTTTCCCTTCCAGATTGGGTAGGAGTATTCAGCATCAAGGAAGACTTGTATGGAGGAAAAAATGTGACTTTGTGCTGGACAGTATGGTTAGGACTTGGATATGTGGAGACTGAGTCAAAGGAAAGACACAACTGTTCTGGACAGAGAAAGAATGTGATAGAGGCACCATGGCCCGAAGAAATGGAAAGATGTCCAGGCAACAGTTGGGCTGGACTATGCAAGAAGAAGCCAAAGGTTACATTGAAAAGGTAGGCTAGGATGAAACTGTAGAGGGCCATGAATAAATGAATTACAAATGAGGATATGAATAAATATGCTTTCTAGCAGTGGCTCAATACAGATGAACTGCCAACCTCAGAACTGAAATCTTAGCACCTGGTTTTCCCTGTCCCTATCTCTGTCCCCAGACAAGGACAAAGAAGATTTCAGAATGAACTATGGCATGGTAGGGGTGCAATAGAGTGGTGGATATGTGGGAGACTGATTCAGAAACCATGGGCCATGTGCTTAGAAGCTGGGGCCAAGAGCTGCCTTTTTTTCAGAGAAGAGTTCACCACTGTGAGCTTGTTTTTTCTTCTTTTCATGTATGTATGTGCTTGTGGTATGCATGTGTGGGTGTATACATGTTTGCATATGTATGGACACATGTGTGGGGCTGCATATGCACATGTGTTCAAATGCACAAGGAAGCCCACAATTGATGTCAGAAATCATCTTCAGTCACTTTCCCACTTGGTTCTTTGAAGCTGGTTCTCTTGGTCCAATTCAGAACTCAACAGTATACTTTCTCTGTAGTCCTCTTGCTCTGGGGGTCTCCTGTCTCTCTATCCTCTGAGGCTGGAACC
Source organism: Peromyscus leucopus (assembly GCF_004664715.2). NCBI lineage: Eukaryota > Metazoa > Chordata > Mammalia > Rodentia > Cricetidae > Peromyscus > Peromyscus leucopus. The sequence continues at coordinate 117,124,778 of NC_051083.1, forward strand.
AGAGGTGGGCACTTGTGCTCACATGCCATTTTATGCAGATTCGGGGGATCTGAACTCTGTTTGTCAGACTTTTATGGCAAGTGCTTTAACCACTGAGCCATGTCTTCAACCCTAACTCACTTTATCATCATTACTGTCCATGGGAACTTGAACTGAAGTAAAGATACAGCTTCACTTAACATTGCCTTAAAGCATCACTCCATGGCTTTTTGTTTTCCTCTAACCAGAAAAGCCATCTATTTTTGTGAGCAAAACTAACATTTGGCAATTAAATGTTGCATTTTAAATCTCTCCGTGCTGAATGGATGTTGGTATCTATTTTATGGTTAAATGTGAGACACATGTGGTAATAAACACCTATCCATGTAGTGTCCCTGTAGATATAAACAGCAAGCTCTTAAGAGCAATTTCCATATTGCATAATGAGCATCAGCAGATGGAATTCATTTCTAGATTATACAAATTTTGGTTACGCTAGAAACATCAGCCTTAACACATTTGTATTGGAAAAGAACATTTGAAAACAGAGGTATTAACAAATCGGAGATGAAATGGGCACATCTGGGGATGACTCATTCTAAGTTGAACAAAAGAATTCCCTTAAAAGCATCCACTCTCTAAACTCCCAGCAGAATTAGGGGCCTTTGACTTGGGGCTTCCTCTTCTCAGCATGAGATTCACTGCCTTCACTACCTTGATTTACTAAGTAGAATTAGATACACAATCCAGGTCTGAGAGTCTAGTGTTTAGTCCCATGACCAATTGCTTAAAGTGATTCACCAGTTCTTGTTGGTCCTTGGCCATCTCTATATTGCTATAGCCAGTGTACCCAATTTTATTACTTAGAGGCAAGGTACATTGTGGTTGGATTTTAAGAGTGCTTATATAAGAACTTAAAAAAAAATCATAGGAGATATAGTTCTCCTGTGCCTGAATCTTAAACCTACCTACTGCAAAAGTCTGTGATTTTATTGTTGTATAGCTTTATAAACTTACACATATGTGTATGGCATAAGTATCATGAGAATTTTGAAGCATGAAAAGGGATCAGACTTTTCTTTTTGTCTTTAAACCAACATCTTGGTTGAGCATAATATTTTTATTTCTTTGATGTGTATTTGCATTACCTTATAAATCTACAAGTGAGAATGGTTTCTCTGACAAAAGGCAATACCAAACCCCATTGAAAATAGGAAATTAGTTCCAGAACTTATTTTTGAGGCACAGCAGCTGTTTAAAAAAAAATGCCATGAATGATACCAACAGAGTTTAAGCATCACAGTTGACTTTAGCAAAGCCACTCCAATTAGCTTCTTTGCTCAGGTGTTGTAAGAGATGTTTTACAGAGCTAATTCGAGTAGGTCACCAAGAAGCCTAGCATCACTAGCCAGATCTGACTTCTAAATGGTAATTGTGAACTGCATGTTCTTTTCTATGAGCCATGGAAAAGGATTATGGAAGAAAGCTTGATTTTAAATATGAAGTTAATACTGAAGGAAAAAAGTCACTTTACACTTTAACATTAATCCTAAAGAAAGATGGTACATTCTTTAGAATCCTTGTTAAATGCATGTAGAATTTTCTCTAGAACCAACTGGATAGCCATAAAATGCTACAATACATTTAAAAACATGAATATCAAATAAAGTATATTATCTAAGCCCCACGGAACTTGGTAGCAACACACAGCTGCAATTTAGTTACTTGGGAAGCTGAGGGCAAAGGATCCCAAGTTCGAGTCTAGCCCAAATTATTACCGAGATTCTATTTCAAAGTTTAGAAAGGGTTGGGGTGCAGCTTAGTGGTAGTTGTGTTTGCCTAGTGTGCTCCAGGCCCTGGGTTTAGTCCTCAGTACTGCAAAACTAAACAACCGCAACAACAAACCCAAAGAACTCCACAAAGCACCATGGAACAAACTTAGGAACCAGTAACAGAAAGCTGTTTGGCAAATTCACCAACAAAATTACCCAGCACAATCCTGAGTGGAAGAGGAAACCAGAGAGAGGACAGTGGAAAACATTTTGAGATCAATGAAAATGAAGATACAATGCAGAATAATTGACTAGACCCAGGGAAAGCAGTGACGAGAGGGCAGTTTATAGCTATAGTCAACAACTACATTAGTCAGAAAGCTCCCACATTCATACATGAGTCTTACACCTGACTGAGAAGCATGAAAAGCCCGGGAGCTCAGCCCTTAGCACAAGCCCCGTGCTCAGGCAATAGGGCATACATGTTTGCTCCCTCCTGACTATGGCAGCTGACTTCTGCAAGTGTTTGCTACTGCAACACTAACACAGCCCAGCCAGCAAGAGGACCAGATAGATGTGAAGCCAAGAGGAAAATCCAACACGTCAACTAGCTACCAGAATAGCCAGGTCTTGACAGACTGGGGCCCTGTAACATTCAAATGACCAAGAGAAAGTGCTTTGGAAAATATAAAGTTGTTTTACAAATGGAACAAGTATAAATATTTATATACACAGACACACATAGCATAATTATTGAAATGAGAAAAGATTAATCATTCGAAAAACCAGCACAACTTCATGTGGTGTATTTTTAAATTCAATATCCTTCCTAACCTTGTGCTTTTCCTTTGTTTTTTTTGGGATGGAAGTGATTTCATTATAACTTTGGTTACATAGGGTGCTGGGAGGCCATCTAGACCTCAATGTCTCTTCCTTTTAGTTTTCACAATAGGACATGTATTTTATATCTGAAGATTCATTTGGAAGTCATTTAGGTCATCATTTGGATAGGCTTGTTTTAATTCTATTTCTATTGGTGTTTGCCTTTGAAAGTAGAACAGATGTGGACAGTAGGATGGATTCATGCACATTGAAACGGCCTTTTTCCAAGAACTGTAAATCCTCTGGTTTCTAAAACATTAGAGATGAACCGATAAACCCTTGCATGGCTGTCTGCTGACCTAGTTGGCTCCATCCATATTCATTGAAATGATGCAGTGATGCTTTCCAGCTTTTCTTTCTCTAAAGTGCTCTCTTTAGTGCCCCTCATTGTGCTTGGTCTTCAATAGTCTACACTTCATTGTATAGTTTCAGCTGTAAGACTGAAAGAATAATAACATCTACCCTATAGCATTTTTGAGAGAGTAAAAATGAGCTGATTTACATAAAATGCTTAAAATTGTGCAGTAAGCTTGTAAAATGTGAGCTACTGGGCTGGCACGATAGCTCAGCGTGTAAAGATGCTTGCCACCAAGCCTGATGACTTGAGTTCAAACCCTTTAACCAGCAGTTCTCATGATCCATTTGGCAAACCTCTATTTCCAAAAATACTTACATTGCTATCCATAACAGTGGCAAGCTTACAGTTATGAAGTAGCAACAAAAATAATTTTATGGTTGAGGGTCACAAAACATGAGGAACCATATCAAAGGGTCACAGCATTAGGAAGGTTGAGAACCACTGCCCAGGCTATATATAGTAGAAGGAGAGAGAAATGACTTCTGCAAATTGTCCTCTGACCTCCACATGTGTACACACACACACACACACACACACACACACACACACACACACAGTGAACTATTATTGCTATGCCTACCCCAGCATTACCTCCTTCACACTCTGCCTTCTGACTGACTTTTGTATCTGCTTCCCTGCCCAGATAGGAACACTGACTTTCTTCCGGCCTGTTATTTCTTCCCCACTTTGCCACACCTGAATAAGTAGACCCTGTTGGTACTTCCTACATCTTCATCTTTTCCCCAGAGTGGACTTTCCAATGTGGAATCCGGGCCACATCTTAGTTCTCTCATCACTTGGACTCTCTCACCACCTTCTCATCCTTCAGTATTTTTACCAGCAAAACACAGAAGCACATCCAGTCTCTTGGGAATGGTCCTTTGTAATGTTATGCTGCAAAGGATTAGAAGGTCCCATTTGCCCTCAGTGGAATGAGGTGCTAGTAGGTAGATGACACATCGATTGTAAATGTATAGGCCCTTCCAAAGGATCAAGACCAAATTCACTGACAAGCTGAGGTACTACTCTCCAACCAATCTTCCAGCCTTAATTCTCACTTCCTTCTACTCCAGCTACACCAGAGAAAAACCCTAAATTCTTGCTCACCTCCACACCTTTACTTATACTTGTCTGCCAGCTTTCTCTCCCTTTCACATGATTCCTTATGTTCTTTCAAACTCAACTCAGTTTCTGATCACTCTAGTATGGGTTTCGTAGCTTTTCCTTTGTGTTTATATAACTTCCCGTACATACTACAATTAGTGCTTGAACAGCATTACAGTCTAATTTTCCAGCTAGATGTCTATGTCCTTTCTATTGCCTCCTTTTCTTCACTCAATCCCAAGCATAGGAATACCAGCAGGTATTGTGCCCATTTGTTTTTGTATGGTCAGGGCCACGTAACAGACCCTAATTGAACACTAATTATGTACTGGGCACTGGGAGTTACCTGACCTCAAGTTGCCAGGAGGAATCCTAACAAAGCACCCTGCCTAGGGTGAAGCTTCACAGGAGGGGGAGGTACCTCTGAAGTGAATTTAAATGACAAAGAAAGGGAAATAATTATGGGCTCAGAGATCAGCATGTGCAGAATATTAACTGCTTATTGAAACCTATCAAAGAAAAGGCACTGGACTAAGTGCTTCATGTGACTTTACAAAGGACTTTACAAAGGACTTTACAAAGTCCCAGACAGGCCTCAAAGACGAGAATGGTAGTTTGTGAGAACTGTAAAGTAGCTGGAATATAGGGTGCGGTAGGGGTTAATGGGAGCCAGGATCAGAGAAGGTTGGAGCCAGATGAGGAAAGGCTAGGTTAAAGTATTTGGCTTCACTGCTGCTCATTCCTCCCCAGAATCTAGGGGCACCAAGGAGGACGTCTTTCTAACTTTTGGCTGGATACTGAGAAGACTGTAACTCTCCTTGAAGGAAGGCATACCACACTTCACTCCTTAAATTAAACCTAATTCCAAACTCCTTTTTAGCAATCTTAAGCTAAATTATATCTTCTTTGTTTACATTTAGAAAGCCCTAGAATACATTATGCACGATTCCATAGGTGCTGCCCAAGTCATCATCATTGCCTACCTCCCTGGTCTATCTTTCTGGCTCCAGCTGTCATTCGAGATGAAGTGGTATGTGGGGGATAAGTAAAGCCAGAACAGAAAAAAAAATGGAGAGAGAAATTCATGGATCTACATTCTAAAAATCCCTGAAAGTAGGGTCTCAGATGTCGAGTAAGAGTGATCCAGAACTTAAAAATTCACAGTCTTGAAATCCCTGTGCTTCTCTCATTATGGATTTAGTGTTTCAGTGTTGTGTGTCTCAAACAGGTTCAGAAATTGGCAGGAGCAGAGTGTGGCCATTCTTAATGTACTACTGCATGCATATGTGGAAAAGAGCCAGTGTTTGACCACATTTGGGGAGACTCTCATTTCTTAGTTTTCAAGGAGTTGGTGGGGTATGTGAGTCTGAGATTGGTGGGGTATGTGAGTGTGAGTAATACATTGTCTTCCTGCACAAACAAAAAAGAAATGTTGAACAGGAGAGTGGGGGTGTGTTCCAAATTTAGCTTTCTTTCCAACCTCTGCCCATATGGTTGGTGGTTTAAAAAAAATGATTACCAAGCCAACAAAGAGTAATCTGATATTAGGAGTTCCAGTCTCTGTGAAACCAGAGCTAATAGCAGCACACGGGATTCATTTGTCCCTAATGCCCTCTGATAGAGAAGCTGAACTCTCCAAGTGGTCCTCGCCTCTATGCCCCAGTGAGTTGGCCTATCAGCCTCCTGTCCACATTTGGGATGGGATTGATGAGATCTCCATTGGTTAAGTGAGACTTCAGAAGGAGCCTGTCAAACTTAATAAGGAACAAAGAGCTTTGAGAAAGAAAAAGTTAATGGATCTGGTTAGTAGTCTTCGAGTTAAGGAAGTTTCCGAGACTAGGATTCCTAGAAATCACAGTGACTAAAACTGAGCTCTTTCATTTGTTAGCATAACTTTGGAAGACAGGAACTTCTCTCCGTGGTAGAAAGAGCTACTGCTTTAAGCTGAGAGCCCTGAAGGATGAAGGAAGGATGAAGGAAAGAAAACAAATCTTCCCAATGTACCTCCTCGATGCAGTGGTATGCTAGTAAATATTTAACAATGGGCTCTCAAAACAAGAAGTATGCATGTCCTTTCATTTTAAGTTTTATTGGAATAAAGGATGTGCAACAACTGATTTATAGATAAAATAGATGATATACTTTATAATAAATTTCATCTATGAATTGGTTTTTACAGAATGCTTTCACTGACCTTTTCTTTGCCAGGCTTGTATCCATGACTAAACTATACTGCAACTGGTAAACAAGTACAATTCCTACAGGAAGAGCAGTTGATATATTGGTCTACATTAAGGAACCTCATGAAAGTGAAGAAACAAAAGCATTAGCTGGGACTTCACTCCATCTGTGACCAGAGTGAGATATTTACTACTAGATAACAGTTTTCAGATTCTGGAAGAATATTTCCTCAAATGGTGTGCTACTCGCGATGAGATGGCTATATAGCTACACAGCACAATTACAAGTGCAAGCTATACTACTAACATTTCCCCCATCACTCCCTTAAGTCTGGATTCTAGGCAATCAACACAACAATAACTTGAGCCCCGATTTACTGTGCTTGCTGACTTCTAAGGGAGTAACTACTTCCATCAGGGCAACATCAAGCTACAGACACGCTGGCACTTGATGCACAGGGGGAAAGTATATAGTATTTCTGCACACAGACACAACAGACAGTTATACCATGTGACACAGTAATTGGGACGGGATGAGCTTGGAGAATCACCCTTCTTTGAATAGAATTTATTTGATTACAAATTTATGAAGTTTAATTGTTATTAATAATGGCTATGTCTAACAACTGGCTCACAGAAATTCTGAAAATGTTAACAACTGGCTTTTATGACACAATGCCACTCAACCTAAGTAGACCACTGCCCTCCTCCCATTTAGACTGCTTTGGGGCGGGTCCCACCAAAGTAAGGAGGGCTGCCAAGCAGACATACACAGAACAGGCTACTCCTCCCTGCTCCAAGTGTGCTCTGTTACTTTCTGCTTATTGCGGATCTGTAAGAAGATAACGGAAACTGAAAGGCAGCACTTAAACTTTTATAGCGTCTCCACAGATACTTTGCTTTGTGAATCTTGTGATTAAAAACTGTGGTTTATTTTGGAGGGCCTTTCTGCTAGCTGCTTTTTTTCCTAGTAATGTCTCTTATTATACTGTACAAAAGTATTAGTCCATTATAGCTTTGACGGAGGGAGTTCTGCATCATAGATTACTTGAGATACACTAGTCTTTTCTGTGTGACCAAAAGCAGATCCAAGAGGGTAGTGTAGCTAGAGATGAGTGTGAACCCGGTAACCCTGATCTTGATAATTCAGCCACTTAGGCTAATCACTTGAGGCTGGAACAGAGGCTCTATCCCTAGTCTGCCTTTCTCACACAGGCACAGGAAGGCTACAGCCTGGAGATAATTGGGGAGAACTAAGATCTATTGTCTCACAGAAGCAAGACAACCCCAGAGGCTGTGAGTGACAGAGGATCCTGAAAAGACTCGCTCTCTGGTTAAAAAAAAAAATCTCTGCTGTTCTTAAGGATCCATTTGCTTAGAAAAAGTTATAGGAGATCAGAGTTGATGACATGTGCTCAAATATAAATGACCAGAGAGATTCTGCTCTCCATTTTTCTTTCTTTCCTCTAGGCTGAAAAGCTGCCATGGTTGTTTGTTCCCACCATCATTATTTTCTTTTGCTCTACTTCCAGACAACCATGACACCCAGAGCTTTTCAAAATCTTGGAAATCTAGAGTCCTTGCCAGAGCTATTAATCCACACTCACCTATGTCCATTGGATTAACCTTCCAAATATAGTTTCTTTAATGAATAGCCACATTCCTCTATAGTCAGGGAGCTGTCTCCTAGGACAAGCCACTGAGGAATTGCTCAAAAAGTAGGCAAGTTCACTCTTCTGTCAGTCAAAGTCTGAGTCCTTAGAAATTCCATGCATTGCTTCTAGTTCTCTCTTATTCCAAGTGCAAGATGTCTAAACAAGGGACAACATCCATCTCTTTCATTCTTACCTTGTGTAGGCTAACACTGGTACTTACTTTCCCTGTCTTCCCACTGTCACTGTTTCAATTCTTCTGGATGCTCTTAGCTATAGACGCTCACTCAGTGCCTGTCCTGACTCCCCTGCTTGACTGAGTCCTACTCCTTTGTGGACTAGAACAGGGATCTCCTGCCCCAGTTCTTACAAGTTCAGCTGTGGCAAGCTGGAGGGGGCTTGGAAGGAATCATTTCTTAAGACAGTGAGAGTGGGATACTTTGCTCCCCTGCTAAATATGGGGTAAAAGCAAGCCATTATGAAAATCTAACACCGCACATAGGGGTTGCAGATGAAGCTCAGTGGTAGAGTGCTTAGTTAGCAATCATGATGCCCTAGGTTCCATCATCAGTACTGTGAAAACCAAACCAGCACTGCACATGGATAATTAGAATATCTATCTACTTACTTTGTGATACTGGGGATGGAGCCCAGGGCTTCCCACATGGTAGATAAGCATTTTACCACTGAGCTTTCTGCCTCAGTCCTGAAATGGGTGTTGAAATGACAGCTACTAAACAGATTGGGGAGAGGAAAGGTTGGGGACTGATAGCTGAGTCCTTAAGGGAAAACAGGGAGCAGAGGACCCAGAACAAATAGAGCCTCCTCATTTGTAGCTCATTGATGGACATGATCAGCAATATAATTACCAAGTAAATAAATGTGGAGTAAAGAGAGGCTTTCCTCCAAATTCTGGTGTCTGGGATAGTCTGAGAGCAGGAGGAAATCTCATTAGCACCTTCAGGATAAAAAGTGTAGATATAGGATGAAAAAGACATGCGGGAAACCCTCCCAGGAGCTCATGGGTACTTGGGCAAATCACTTTACTCTGAAAGCCATCCTGAAGGTGCTAATGAGATTTCCCCCTGCTTTCACACACAGACTGCCTGCAGATACCAGTATTTGTAGGGCAACCTCCACTCTGTTGTTATGTACTTGGTAATTATATCACTGCTTAAGTCCACCCACAAGTTACAAATTAAGAGAGTCTATGCTAGCACTCCTGTTCTTACCTTAAAGGCTTACTTGGTATCAGCCATGTACATTAGGACTTTTTTAAAATAAAAAGATAAAAATGAGAAAGTATATTTGGAAATTATCAGAACCGTAAATTAAAAAAATCTGGACATAGTGGCTGTCATGTATAATCCTAGCACTTGAGAGCCTGAGGCAGGGAGGATTGCCATGGGTTTGAGGTAAACCTAGGCTACTTAGTAAGTTCTAGACAAGCCTGGGCTACAGTATGGGATCCTGTCCCAAACAAACAAACAAACAAACAAACAAACAACAAAATAACAACAAACAAACCAAAGTAAAAATTTAAGTTAAGCCAAACCCATGGATCATTTTGCCAGATCACCATTTTTCCCTCGGGGAAACTTCCAATCACAGCATTGATTTAAGTAGAAATCCCCATCGCTCTTTCTGTTCTGATACCTTATCTAGCAGGAGCGATCATCCCATTTGATGGCACACGAACTCACTCTCCCAGACCCCTAAGGATGTTAGCCCAAAGGATTGCCCCATTTCTGCTTGCCGGCATGGATAGAGGTTTTGACCTTGCTACTTTCAGGCTGGTTCTTCCTCTACTTATTTCTTAGCTGAGGACTGCCCTGGGATGTCCCCTTCCTTTCTATCTATACTTACAAACTTTAATTGAGGCTGTCACTGAATTGGTCAGCATTGCTTCTTTCCAGAGAAAACCAACTGCAACTCAGGTAGCCAAATTCATAATTAATATATTCTTTTTACTGTAAATATGATTACAAAATATAGTAATAAATACTATAAAAATATAATGTTAAAAACATTCACATTACCTGTAATATTAACCTCATTCTTAGTTCTATGTGTAAAAAGAGCAGAAGGAGAACACATAAAGAATTACCCTAGATATAAAGGCATCATACCCCATGGTTCCTATAGGGCAGTATCACAAGACCTGGAGAATCAAACCTAAGAATAATCTCATCCCAGATAAAAAAAACTCCTCAAAACACCTCAAATTGTGGCAACATTCTAAGACGATTTCTGCTTTTCTTCCTCTCATCTATCACCAGCTTACCTAGGTTAACTCCCTAGTCAAAACTAAGACGTTGGGAAGGCTCCTTTCTTGGTATCTGTCTCAATTGGCAGATAATATCACTGCTAAAGCTTACATCTAAGTCCTTCTTTGTAAGCCCAGGAGCTATACAAAGCTCTAGGGGGAGTAGAGATTGGCTGTCTTGTCAATCTATTAGCAAGAAGCACCTGCTCTCTGTGTGAAGAGTGTTATTATAGTGAGCTTTGCTTCCTCTGGCTTCCCCGCGGTATTAACTCCCTAAAAGCAAAGACCTAGACATGAAAGCAGGCTGCTTGTAGAATGGAAAGCATCAAGGGCCCTTTCTTGACCCTCCTCAACAAGTTGTCCACCCTTGCCCTCACTGCCCCACTCCCACCAAAGAAAACAAAATGTAACTAGCCGTGATTCTTTCAAGATGTAGGTACCTACTACTGTGGACACTCTGGTTATTTGCAGAACTCGGCAGACATAGTTGTCATTGTTCAAATACTTTCTCACTTTAGACCACCCTGGGCTAAAAACAAATTAATGAGTAACTGAATGCCCCCTTTTCAGGGGGATGGAGGAGAGAACACATGCATAATGAAATTTACTGGACAGAACATTTGGATCACATTTGTTAAATTTATTTTAGTTAAAGGCTTTGGCAAATAAAAATAATTTAGATCCCAATAGTACTAAATGATAGTCATGATATTTAAAATGGGCATGCTAGTTTATAATTTTACAAATCTGTTCTATCCACCATTCATGTGCTTCAACATCCAATGGGCTGGGCAGGCATTTTATCAGCACTTTCAGAGATGCAGACACTAAAGCTTAGTGGAGCTCAGGGATCTAAAAGTCACAGCATTACAAAGAGGCAGAGACAGAACTGGGACCTAGTTTCCTTGACTTTGTGGACTCCATGATTTTTTTTAATATCTCAAGTTTCAGTGCTCTACATATTGAGAACATGCCAGTTGCTCATTAGACAGGATCTACTTCCTAGTAGATAGACAAGGTCCTTCTGCATTGAAGCTACGTATTCAAGGAACTGATATCCTAATAAATGTTTGGAGAGAGTCAGAACAAGATCTTGCCTGAGAGTTCCAAACATGGATTACTTAGCGAGAAGCAACCTACAACATACGTGCCAAAGAGTACAGGGGAAGTAAAACTAGGTTGCTCAGACTGCAGAATCCATCTTGGGAAACTGTCACAGTTTTGACTGTATTTGTGGCTAACTGGTCAGTATAGATAGATAGATTATTGCTTCTAATGTATTTCAAGCTCTGCATTGGACTCAACATGTCTCCCATTAAAACAACCCAGGATGTTCATTCCTCCATAAGCTGCTCTCGATCTGAAGATGTCACCTGGGATAAAAGGCCTATCATAAAGTTCCTCCGCTGCTTTTATCCCTTTCACTAGACCAACCCATCAATGCATTTCTTAATACACAGTGCTTACCAGCTCACATTTATTAGGATTTGACTTGACAGTTTAGAAGAATACACCATTGAAATATCCATCCCCTTTGTTATACCACAAGCTTGCCGGGAGTACACTTATAAGGTTGTACTTGATCATTTCAAAAATGTGGGGGCAAAGAGGTCAAATGTGGTGGCACAAGCATATAACCTACTATAATCTACTTAGGAAGCAGATACAGAAAAAAAATCAGCAAATTCAAGGTGATTCTAGGCTACATAGTGTGTTGGGATACCAACCTGAGGTACGTGATACCCTATTCCAAGAAAAAAAAAAACAGAAATAAAAAATGAAAGTACATGGCTTCAAAATCGTTCTTAATCAGTATTTATTTGAAGTTATTTTACCTGTCAAGTATAAACTAACTGAAGAGAAAGAAGATGTGGTACAGAACTATTGGATCTGTTGTTGAGAAATCCTATAACCACTTCCACAAGACTGCTAGGAGGAGATGAGTGAACAGGAAAAGTCCAGTGCCTACCCCCCACAGAGAAGAATGGTAAAGGGACCTGGCACTGGCTAAGGTTTCATCTTCAGACTTGTCTAGTTAATGAACAAAGGACAGGTTTTCATTCTCAGTCCCCACATGCATGTCTGAGCGACTAGAAGTATCTTCAGAGCAAGCATTTTTAGAAGAAATATTTGTGGACACAAAGTACTCCATTGGTTTTAATACTGGTTTAGGCTTTGGACTCAAGTTGACTAGGAAGAGGTCAGGATATATAGCTGCAGGCTAGCTACTTGTTTTAAAAGGCCTGTCACGTGTTTTGAATAAACCGAAAAGGACAGGTCTTTATTTTGAGACAAGATCTCATGTGGCCCAGGCTGGTTTCAAACTCCCTATGTAGCCATATATTAGAAGATAACCTTGAATTTGTGATCCTGTCTCCATCTCCAAATGATAGGATGCCATGCATTTATCACAACAGTAGTTTTTTTTTTTTTTTTTTTTTTTTTTTTTTTTTTTTTTTGAGACAGGGTTTCTCTATGTTGTTTTGATGCCTGTCCTGGATTTTGCTCTGTAGACCAGGCTGGCCTTGAACTGGTTCTGCCTCCCGAGAGCTGGGATTAAAGGCGTGCACCCCCCACCACCACCACCACCACCACCACCACCACCACCACCTCCACCACCATCGCCCATCGACAGTGAGTTTCTAAGATAGTGCTAGTTTACATTTATAGGCTCCTTGAGATCCTATCAGCATCATCAGAAACAAGAGAATACCACCCTTCATAGCAGGCATCTGGTTTTGAGTGTTGGGGTGCTGGGGACTGAGCTCTATGTTTTACATGGATCTTTTGTTTTAAATGTCCACAATTCTCTAAAAGAAGAAAGAGTGTTGCCCCCATTCTTCACACGTGGAAAAAGGAGGTGATGAAGAACATGACTGCTGTGATGTGAATACTCATGTGCCTTCCAAAATTCACTCAGAAACTTAATTCCCAGCACAACACTACTGTGGTGGAGACAGTGGGGTGTTAGGGGGTGATAAGGATGTGTGAGCTCTGCTCCCATGTAGCAGATTAGTCCCTTACAAAAGGACTAGAGAGTACCAGACGTGCTCACTTTGTCCTTCCATCTCCTCTGCCAGGTGAGGAAACAGCATTTGCATTTTCTACCATCCAAGAGTACAACAAGGACTTTGACAGATGCCAGATGCTGCTGCTTTGATGTTGGACTTCCTAGCTGCCAGAACTGTGAGAAATTAATTGCTGTTCTTTATAAAAAACCCAGTCTAAAGATTTGTTAATAGCAGCACAAGTGGACTAAGACACTCATGATGAGGAAAATGCACTACTCTTGGTAAGCCATTGTATAACAGCCATCTTACCAAAGTATTAAAGTCAACAACTAGAAAGGAATAGAAACCCTGAAGAATTCTATTTTCAACCTAGAAATCAGAATTGCAGTTCACTGGGCTTGGTGGTACATGTCTATAATCCCAGTTGAGACAGGAGGATTTGGGGCAGTTCAAGGCCACACTGGGCTATATTGTAAAACTTTGTCCCAAACATCCAAAAACCAAACAAGCCCTCAAAACATCAATAACAAGCCCATTCCTGAACAAACCAAAATCTGCAAAACACAAACAAAGGAAAAAGATGGAAGAAAAGAAGGAGGGGATGGAAGGACCATTAAAAAGAGAAGCACCTGGCAGACTTTAGGACGAGTTTTATAAGTGACGATACCCCAGAAAGCGTGTACACATATGAAATCTTCTTGGTAATACCCTGCTGTACAAGTGTGCCCAGGGCAAGTGCAGGCAGTGCTTTGTAAGAAGGCTGAGTAGAAAAGTCAGAGTGGTTAGAATAGGACAAATCAGGTCCATTCTAAGTGGAAGCATATCTCAGAAGAGAACAGAGAACCTGCAAGGTTAGGGGGAAATATATTAAAAGGTATCCCCCAAAGACTCTTTTAAATGTTTGGCCAGGAACCACAGCCAAAGAAATGAGCACACAGGCTGTTGGCAGTAGACAAGTCTGTAAGAATTGTCCAGGCATTGTCTTTATGTTACAGATGGAGAAATTGACTCCTACATAGTGGAAGGGACTTTGATTAGGACACAAGAGAGTTAGAAACAAAGCCCAAGAATAGAACCTGGTAGACTATATTACACGCGGTGTATCAAAAGAAGAGAAGAAGTGAGCCAGGAAAGACAGCCAATAGCATCACTCACTGGTTATGATGTAAAAGGTCTGTTCAGGGACAAAAGAAAGACACAAGAGAATTGAACAGACTCTAAGCCATGCTCTTTATTCCCAAGTTGTCTTCTGGGGGAGGCAATTTGCAGTACTAAATGAAATGGTAAATGCACATCATGTTCCAAGTCAAGTTGACTAAATAAATGGATGATGATGAATCACCAGGACCACATGGCATCTACCCAGATTTTGGATGAAATTATATAACAGCTAACCAATGTGTATAGCCTGTCATTCCAAATAGCTATTGTGCCATGAGTGTGACAGATTGGCAATGAGTTTCTTCTCTCCAAGAAGCTTTTTAAAGGAGACTCAATGAACCACAGGCTGGTAGAATCACTGATCATGTTAGGCACATGTAATACTTCAGAGGCAAGGCATAATTTCCCCTGTAAATTAAATGAATTACCTTCTGCATAGTGTTCTACACTTTACAAAGCCCTTAAGGTTAATCATGCCTAACAAACTGACTAGAATTCTTTTAAAGGGAAACCAAGGATGCAATAGAAGTACATTTTGAGAAAGCCTTTGACAAGGTCCCATGCCAAACACTGCTTACAAAAGTTAGGTCACCTTGGAACTATAGAACTTTAAAAAATAGATAGGGACAAGTCTTAACAGGCAAGAAATCAAGAGTTAGAATAAGCAGAGAGACTTTTCTGGAGAAGTATGAATGGTGTTGTGTCCTGAGGGCCAGTGTTGGGATGAGAGAACATATTGGTGAATCATCTAGGCAACTTTTATAATTCAGATGGCTACAAAAGTTGTCAGAAACAGGTTGGGGGCATTCCTAACCAAAAATGCTTAGGACCCAAAGTGCTTCCTTCGGGTTTTGAAGTGTTTTTTCCAATTATAGGATATTTGTGTGGTCTTTACTGGTTTCTTATCTAAATATCTGACATTGTTTGAGCATTGTGTTGGCACTCAAAGGGTTTGAATTTCATGGTATTTTGGATTTTAGGATCTTAGATGAAGCATGTTCAGTCTGTAGAATAATACAAAACTGACTTTCATATTTTCATGGCTACATTGAGGAGCAAATAAAACATTTGTGTAGACTTGTTCAAGAGTAGCCTCTGAAACTAGACTGCCTGGGACTCAGTCCTAATTCTGCCCCATGGAACTAGGAATCGCTGTAGAGTAGGTCTTGAAAGCATTGGCAGAACTTACTTCAATAATTCAGAGAATTCTTTTTTTAAAAAACATAACCATTGGTTGTAAAAGATTTTAGGAGGGAAACAAAAATTATGGAGCACATAGTATATGCTAGTAAATGCCAAATATGATGGTAAATGCTTTGTCATAGAGTACGCCTTGAAAGCATTAGCAGAACTCATTTCAATAATTCAGAGAATTCCTTTTTTATAAAATAACCATTGGTTTTAAAAGATTTGAGGAGGGAAACTAACAATCATGGAGCACCTAGTGTATGCTAGTACATGCCAAATATGGTGGTACATGCTTTGTCAACTTTTCCCTTGACATATTTCTGCAATAGACCCACAAAGTTAGGTTATGATCCCCATTTGATGAAGAATTGGAGAATTAGAAAGGAGGTAATAAAACTAGAGTAAATTTGTTTTAAGTCATATTAATATGTAGGAAGAAGAAGCCAAATATATGCTTGCTCTGTACCGAAACCTACTTTCTTAACCCTGAATCCTGTGTGAAATGTATTGCGAGGGACAAGTATGATTTAAGAATGAAGAAAAGAGGCTTATCGTTCTAGACATAAACATGGACAATGGTCTAAAGATAGAAACCAGTAGAGCTATGGGAGAAACAGGAAATGAAGCATCTTAGAGACCTTGGACAACAGAGTTTCAGGTAGAAGCAATGCAAGGAGGAGGCAAGACATGGTAGTAAAAGTCCGTCTCTCCCATTAGAGACATTCCTTCTCTGAGCCCAGCTTTAGTAGGAAGAACTTGATAATGGAAGAATGCCTGCTGATATGAAAGGACTCAGAAACTCTGAGGCACACCAAATGCTTTTGCATTTCCTCATTGACTCCAGCATCCCCGGTATTGCCTTTTCTACTGTTGTTGTTTTTACATAGCTGTACAGTGAGGCACTGTAGCCTATCTATATCAGACTGCCGTGAGAAAAGAAAATGACAGACACGCTATTTGAAGACAGAAAGGTCAACATGTAACTCTTCCTTTAAAGTTATTCCATTGTTGATCTGCTTCCTTGCTTGTGATGTTGGGGATTAAACCTAGTACCTCATACATGAGATACAACAAGTACTCTACCCAACTACAGCCCCAGGCCTCACTGTAGGTTTGCACAAGACTCCCAAGGTAGAATCTCTTTGTATAACAAGAAGAACCAAGGACAACACCAATGGGAAAACAGAGCCGATGGCTCAGCTCAATTTACCTTTAGACAATGAAAACAGGAAGACACCTTTCTGATCTACCCAGGGCCAGAGATGGGAAACAACCACTACCTGAGAACTTCTCTTTTTGAGAGCAGCATTTTTCCTAAAAGAGTTTGTAGCACTGTGTGCTGCAGGAATTTTAGTGGAGGTCTAGAAAGCAATTGATTTTTGAACTCTGGGAGCATCACCATTTTCAGCCAGTTACCTGCAAGGAAGCGGAGTTGATTCTTCACTTTCATCATGCCGTCGCCAGAGCTTCCAATGCACTCATCTTCATCATCACCGCAGTCTCCACTTTCAAGTCCTTCCTCATCCAGGGTTTTATCCACAACTTTACCCTTGGGCACAGACATGGTTCTCAGGAGCTGAAAGAAAAATAACAGGACTATAGAAGCGCTCCTTATTTTTTTTCTCATAGGTTTAGAAGAATGTGTTACTAATAAGAGGTATTACAAAGTACACAGCTTTTAACAACTGTTTTCAACTGGACATAGTAGCATACACTACTAGTTCCAGCTAAGAGGGAGGATGAAGCCAGAAAATTGCTTGAGTCCGGAGCTCAACACTAGTTTGTGTAACATAGCAAGCCTGCATTTAAAAAAAATCATTTTTCAAATTTAACTATGTGTAAATTGCTTATACATTCTAGAGCTTCATACTTATAGACAATTCCACAGCATTTGACATGATTCTCCACCCTTCTACTCCACTTAAACCACATTGAAGCCAGGGGATACATTGTATTTTACATTTCTATAATATTATATCTAAGTTTCTGAGAGTCTCTGTGGTAGGAGAATACATATAGAGAACTTAAGACTTGACAGGTGAAGCATATGTATCGTCTAAGAGGACACCAAGATTAGAAAAAAAAAATTCCTACAAAAGTGTCCTAGCATAGCATTTACTTCCATTATATGAGAACAATAACTGTTCCTAATGGAGTGAAGACAGGACAGTCTCGTAAGTGAATAGCACTCAATTTTAATGATTGCTTACAATTGTCACTTCCCATATTTTGATCAGTGGAAAAGACAAAACAAAGCTTATGAACAGTTCTCTCCTGCAGCATCAGTAAGATGCTTTCAAATCAGTTTGCTTTATCATAGCTAATATGCTTAGCAAGAGACACATGTTGGTTGTGATCACTGGTGCAGAGCTTTTAGTATGTAGCCTAGTTTTATGGGGCTCCTAGCATTCCAAAGTCTCTCCACTGACAGATCAAAGCTTGTTGTATGAATCATCTTTTAGGGTCCATTTGATTTTCCTTGTCATCTCTCTCCAAGGCTTTATGTTGCTATCCTCAATTCCTGCTCCAATCGCTGTCTCATCACCCATTTTTGGTCCTCTCAGTCCCACTCCATGTTTTTCAATGAGAGTTGGTGATGGTTGAACTTGATTGTCAACCTTACAAGATTTGGAATGAGCATGGAAGAAAGCCTCTGGGCATGTATGTGAAGGATTTTCTAGATTAGGTTAGCAGAGATGGGAAGATCCACCTTAACTGTGGATGCTACCATATCATAGTTGGAGTCCCAGACTGTATGAAAAGGAGAGAGCAAGCTGAGAACTCCCATTGTACTTCAGGACTGTGGACACTGTGTGAGCAGCTGTCCCATGCTCTTGACAACTCTTAGTTTTCTCTTGAAAGCTAGAATTTATCATTAGCAACAAATAGCAATTTTCCTCATGTTGACAGCCTTTCTTTGTTCCTTTTCAAGACAATAATGTATAAATATTGAGTTCTTGAAATGTATATTGACGTATAGTTGAGGCCTATATATGTTGTGTATTTCCCACTTCATAACCCAAAATATTAAGACATTCAAAACACAAATGATGAAAAGGGACTAAGTTTGGTTCACAACACAAATAATCACACAAGAATCTTTCCTTGAGGTATATATTGATATATAGTTGAGGCATAAATACGCTGTGTACTTCTCACTTCATAGCCCAAAATATTAAGAAATTTTACTTAAGGGTAGAGGTTTAATAAAATCAGTAATTTTCGCAGCTTTAGCAACAGTATTCTTAGGTGACTGCCACTTATTTTCCTGCAAACATATGTAGTGACAATTATGATGACTACTATTGCATTTTAGTATTACTGCCTTGATTTATATAGTAGTGCTAACATTTGCCCTAGAAAGAGATTTGGCAAATACCAACATAGTAAAAACAACAAATAAATTTTTAGTATTGTTGTGAAAGTAGTTTCGATCTTGTGGCCCTGTGGAGTTCATGTACTTCCAGAGTCCATAAACCATTCTTTGAGAACTGTGAATCCATGCTATAACGAATATCACTATAGTTAAACTAAAACCTCCAATCCATCCTTAACCATATTCCTTTGGGAAAAATGCTTTTGACATAAGCATTTCATGTTAATTTCCAAGAATGCATCCTTTGTGTATAGAATGGACTGCTTGAATTAGAATTTCTTTACATGACGAGATTTTTGTGGTTAGGTATACATTAGTGAACTTGCTATTTTTCAAGCACATCTCACATTTGAGCTTTTTTATTAATACCTTCAGTAAACATTAACTGAGAACATACTATGAGCTGTTGTTCATTTCTGTCTATTGAAAGGTTTCCAGATTTTCAAGCCAAGTTCAAGTGCCATGTCCTTTATAGTCTTCTTGGCAGATGATCATTACAATTCTCTCCCTCCATCTCCCACGAGTGTTTCTTTTATATCTACCCCCTAAATGGCACTTTCTATATGTGATCTGTTATTACTTATGAGTATTTATGATTTTTCCCCACTACTAGCCTGTGAGCTGCTAGGGATTTCATCTTATGTGTTTTTGAACCCCATAGCATTTAGCCAAGTATCGGGTATATAGTAGACACTCAATAAATGTGCTATTGAATTGAAGCAAAATGAAATGACATGGTAGATCTTTAAAGTTACTTCCATAACTGGATAGAAAAGAAAAAAAAAACCCTCAAACCAGGATTAATTGTAGAAGAACTTAGAAATGGATATCAAAACCCCCCTTTAAAAATGATTTATTTTTATTACATATATGCATGTGCATATGTATGTCATGTGCATGCTTGGTGCCTGAAGAGGCCAGTAGATGGTTTCTGATACCCTAGAATTGGAGTTACGAAGGTTATGAGCCATTTTGTGGTCATTGAGAACTGAATCTGGGTCCTCTGGAAGAGTAGACCAGCTGAAACCCTTTTGGATGACCCTGGCTAAGACCAGTAGCATATTTCGAGAGGCTATTTTCTAACCCTTTGTACAATGTCCCCAATATTGTTGGGGAGCTCTGTTTAAATAAGGTTAAATAAAAAAAGGCTTTAAAATTTTGAAAAGGAGGATACTACTTTGGGTGTTCAGTTATGTTCATTTTGGAATCAACTCCAACATGCAAGGGAGATTATGACATATTTTCTAATGATTTCACACAGATAGCTGCTGAAGAGTCTAGCCCTCACAAAGTAACAAAACAAATTCAAACCAAGAAAACTATTGTTGATACAAAATTCTTAAAGAAGAGATGGAAGAAGAGTGTTGGAAGAAGGACAATGGGTCTGAGGACAATTGCCAATAAATGACTATGGATTTAGCTCAGAAATCCAATCAGCTAATTCCATTTCACAATATTGACCTTTTTGTTCTCTTGCTATTTACAATGTCTTTCAGACTTAACATTCACTTTTTAAAAAGATTGGGAGAGACCAGGACATAAGCACAGGTAACACAAAGGGCTTAGTATTGTTGATGAACTGTTTGTCATTTGCAAAGGACAGTATCCTGTCAGCTTTTGAAAATAAGCCCTTGGCTCAGAACAGTGATTAGCAATGTCAAATATTATTAAAATATAAATCTGAATGTTGCATCCACTGTCCACACAGCCAGGCTCTAAATGTGAAGCATCTGCCACACATTGCTTCACATATAGCAAAATGAGCAAGGCAATTTACAACCCAGCATTTTCTCTAGCTGCTACCCTCAGTTATAGTTGGCTAAGAATAATAAGTATATATGTATGCATTGTTTTTAAGATAAAGTCTTGCTATATATCCCAGGTTTGGCCTCAAACTTTGGATTCTCTTATCTTAATTTTCAGAGTACTGAGACAATAAGCATATACCACCATATCTAGGTCTTGATTTTATTTTAGAATCTATTTTTTAAATGTGTAAGTATCATGTAATGGTTTTTGTCTCTTTTTTTTCTTTGTGTTCTAAGGCAGAATCTTACTATACAGTCCAGGTTGGCCTTGATCTCATAATCTTCTTGCTTCAGTCTTGCAAGTGTTGGGACTACTGCCATTTTTCACACTACTGGCAGAGTTTGAGTCGGAAATGTCCCACACATGCTCATATAGTAAAGATTTAACTCCCAAGAGATGGCCTTATTGGGAGGGGATAGAACCTTAAGGAAGTGGGTGGAGGCTAATTGAAAGAGTTAGGTCACTGGGCTTTTGCCTTTGAAGAGGACATTGGGTTCTTAGCTTGTCCATAACATCCTTCCTGGCTTCCAAGAAGTGGGTGAGGCAGTTCCTCTATAATGTACTCACTGCCATGGTGTTCTGCTTCTCTACAGACCCAAAAGTAATAGAGCCAATTGACCATGGGCTGGAACCTGTGAAACCATGAGTGAAAAGAAACCCTTCATCCTTAAGTTGATTATCTCGGGTATTTTGTCTTAGTAACAGAAAGCTGATGAGTACAACATATGTATGGAAAAGTAAAGGGAAAGAGAAACAAGGGGGGAAGCTCTTTGTGTGTAAAACTCTAATATATAATGTTTATGGGTTTTTTAAAAAAGGCTTTAAATTGATGACTTTTATATAGTAAATCTTGAATTTTCTAATCACACATACTTGGGTTGTAATCCTGGTTTTTCTAGTAATTAAAATTTTATTTTCACACAAGCTGCCTAATATTCCTAAAACAAAATGTGAGAAGTAATGTTTGCCTCACATAAGTTTTATAATAAGTAAACGAAATAACTATAGTATTTTAACCTTGGTAAAACATCTACCAATTCAGGAATGTATCAAAATTTCCTTAACCATTGTCTCAGCATTGACTGTTTGCATTATGGCTACTTCTGATTTTTCATCAAAGTCATTCTCATCAGGTTGCTTCAAAAGTTGGATCATTTCTCTAGCAGGATTACTAGGTGTACCCAGAGTGTGTACACAGAGTCCTTCAACACCATGGCCGTGAGTGTCAAATTTCTATAAAAGTCATCAATTTCTATAAAAGATGCTAGCTGGAAGTGAGGCTCACTGGGCTGGGGATGGAACTCAGTGGTAAGAGTGTATGCTTGGCAGGCCTGAGGTCCTAAGTTGGATTCCTAATATCTCAGAGAGAAACAGACAAATAAGGACAAAACCAAAAGTAACACCAGGCTCACTAGCTCCGAAGTTCTGATCCCAGTGGAATGTATACATCTGCCAGACTCTTAATGTGGGTGAAGCATAGACAAGAGATTCTTGTTGTTTGTTGAGATGAAGTTTTATTATGTTCCCAGGCTGCTCTAACACTTAGGGTTCAAAGATATTCTCCTGCCTCAGCTTCCTACGTAACTGGGATTCCAGGTTTATGTCACGCTTTAAGAAAGGTTTCTGCACTGCTACTCTGCTTCGTAGAGACTCTCTGGAACTGCTTTGAACATAAATTGTGTTAGCATGATGGTATGTGATTATGTATGTTGGGATCTTTGTTATTACTCTTCAAATCAAGTTATGAAAAGAGGAAAACACAATGGCATTTTTCTTTTCCCTGAGGTATGGCCATCATGAACTTTTGCCCTCATAGTTAATAAAAATCCCCTTCTAAGGAGAATGAAAACCCTCTTCTACAAAGGTGATTGACTTCATTTTATTATGAAGGGAAACTTGAAAAGTTAGCCTAGACCCAGGTACTGAGGTTTATGCAATAGAGGGAAACAAAACCCTGACATAATTACCTAAGAAAATTAGAAATGAAGTGCAGGAGAGAATAGGCTTTCTAGAACATAGCAATCTCACAGTCTTAAATACATAACCAAGCTCACAAAAGGGCACTGCATCATGGGACAACCGAACGTGGTCAATGTTCTTTTCATGCTTGGTTGACAAGAGAACAAAGATCAGAATAATATACTTCTTGTTCCTATTGGGATCAAATATGCTGAAATGAGGTCCTTGGGGGCAACAAGTCCTCATCTGTCTATATGGTACAGACAATGTGCCTCTTGTTACTGTCCTGATTGTAAGGGCAAGGGTCTTATCAGCCTCACACTGTGCTGGGACTGAGCACATGTTCTCTCACATGGTCTTTGAATGCTGGGTGATGCGGAAGACTGCCATTCCCATTTTCTGCATCAAGAGAACACTCTGAACCTCAGATAGTAGACAAGACTAAGTCATCGGATAGTTGATAAGGTTCTTAGTAAAAATAAAAATCCTTAAGTCCTCAAATCCAGACCTCTTCAAGAAAAATACTATTACGTAAAGACATATATAACTTAAGACTTTCAATTTCCCTTTGTCAACTCGATTGCCTTAATTTCAGGTAACTTCCTATCCTATGGCATTTTTTCAGAGTCTAGGTGTTAACTATAACTTGATGGGAAAGACTTTTACTATTGGGTGGGAAAATGAAGAAAGGGTAATAAAATCAGGTATGATGGTGCACGCCTTCAATTCCAGCAACTTAGGGCAGAGGTAGTTAGATCTCTATGAGTTCAAGGCTTGCCTGGTCTACATAGGAAGTTCCAGGGTACCCAAATCTTCATAGTGAGACCTTTGCTTCAAAAATAAAAGAACAAAAAAGACGGGGCAATTAGGTTGTATTCTTAATGACACTACATGTTTCAGCTTGCTTTCTAACCACTGTGTCTTAAATAACCTAACCATCCCATCATGAATGGATTTGTTTTGAAAAGCTTTGGACAGCTGGATAGAATGAAAAATGCCATTCCTGCTGCTACACAGCTAAGAGTTTTCTTGATTTTAAGCTTTTTAGCATTCACAAAATAATAAAGGATAAGTAACAAAATAGATACTGTAAATATGGGGTTTGATACATAGTTTGGGGATTTAGCTGGTGTCTCTTTGAGTTACTCACAGTCCCTCTTCTAGGCATTTTTTTTATTGTGGGGAATCCAGGTTACATTTTAAAGCTATAAAGCTGGGCTTTCAAAACTGATTTGGAACTGTTTGGGTGCTTTGCTTTATACAACCTGCAAGGAATGTTTTGGGGGTCTGGCTTTCCATGTCCACAGTAATGTAAACACATGCTTTACTGTTTGTATTTGAGTAACATAAGCTAATGGGAAACAAATGTGGTGACTCCAATGAATCTTGGACTTTTTGGAATGCCAGTATGATTTACACATTGTGCACATCCACAAGGCCTAGCATGTGACCCCTGCTTTGCATGCACACTTTCTTTGAACAAATGCACCAAACCACAGCCACAAGTAATTGGAAACAATTGCAATTCCACACTTTTGAGATGAAGCCAGAACCCCAAATACACAAGGTTAGAATTAATGGATATATATATACGCACTTCCCACACTGAGAAGAAGGCCATGCTGTATAGCAGTTAAGAGTGCGAGCTTTGGCATATGACCAGCATGGATTTAAATCTCTACCCAGCCAATTCACTAGCTGTGAAACTCTAGAGAAGTCACTTAGCCTCACTGAGCTTTCTTCCCTGTAAAATGGGGCCCAATTGATTCTTCAATAAATAAAAGTATCAGAATTTCCATTTTAGAGTTCTAGGGACACTTCTTCTCACAGAATTTTTTTTTACAGTTTGTAATTATACATTTCCCTGTTGTATCTCTGATAGATTAAAGAAGTGATACAGTCTGCCTTGATAGTCTGTCTTGATTACCTGTGTCTAGTATGGCATTTGTCATGAAGTAAGGTAATATTCAATAAATGTTCATTAAATGGATGAATGGACATAGAAAAACAAACACATCTATCATGCTTAGTAAATTCCCTGGCAAGGTATTAAAATTCCTGACATCTGTACACTGCGGTTCAGGATGCTAATGCTCTCAAGAAGAAGAGAGTGAGGAGGGACAGCAGGCCCCACCAGACCAGCAGATGTAAAAGCAATGCCACATAAAGTGTTGTGGCCACACACCAAGGTACCAGAACATCTTCTGGGTGGGATCTTTCCAAGTATGAGGAAACCCATCTGAATGTTCCCAGTAAGATAAGACAGGCCTGTGAACCAAGGAAGCACTCATGGATGTTTAGAAAAGGGAGTAGCTGTGCGACTGCTGGGAGACGTGCTTCCATAGGGGCTCCTGGCTGAACTCTGCCACATCCACCTCTTGGCCTTTGCACCTACTCTCTCCGCCCGCCATTCCTGGCTTCCGTGAGTCTCACTTCATCTTGATAAGGAAACACTGAAATGTATGAGGATAAGTCTCTCCACTGAACAATGTCTGCATTCGAAGACAAACTTGGATGTGACAAAAGCACTGTGGATGGAATTCATGGAATTCAAACCATCTGAGATGATGGTTCTCTAGTTCTAGGAAGCAATTTACTACCTCCAGAATTTTTCCAATAACGGCCAATAATACAAGTTGAGTCTGCCTTAACTGAAATGTTTGGAACCAGGGGCTTTAGAATATTTCTAAATACACAAGGAGGTATGTTAGGGATAGGACCCAAGTCTAAATACAAAATCCATTTGTATGCAATAGTTACCTTATGCACACTGCCCAAATGGAGTTTTCACCACTTCCGTGCACAGAACAAAGTATCATGCTGTAGAGTTTTGTACTTATGCTGTCATGTTGGGATTCAAAATGGTTTTGGATTTTGGAGCATTTCAAGTTTCAAAGACCAGATCAAGGGTGTTCAGTTGGTATCTTAGAACCGTACAGCCTTTGAGTCTTTTTTAGAGAGGAAGCATACCACGGGGGCTAGAGGCTTATACTCTGGAGTCAGAAAACTTGCCTTGAAATCTGGACACTATCACCCACCACCCCTAGTACTGTAAACAAATTATTTAACTTCTTTAAGCTTTATGTTTCTTGTCTATGAGACAGACATGGTAATACCTCTACTTGTCTTTCACACTCTGTAACTGTGGGGATTGAATAAAGCCCTAAGCTTAGTGTGTGACACATAGCTCACACAATAAATCTATTACCGTTACATATTAAAAACTACATACTTAAAAGCACAAAATCAATTCTGAAAATTTAGGTACAGGTTGCTATTCAGGTAGAGCTAATTATGGGAATCATGAATCTCTTAATGTTAATTATTTTGTTATTGCTACTAGCATTATTTTAATAATTAAAACCACTTTCTTATCTGTCTTCTCAGTTGATCCTCTCCAGAACCCTATGAGGCAACAGCAGAGACATCATTAGCTTTGTTTTACAAAAGTAGTAAGCTAGACTAGGGAGAGATATTAGGCAATATGTCTGTTTTTAGCCTAAATGCCTGTAAAAAGGCTGGACATGGTGGCACATACCCGGAATCCCAGTAATCAGGAGACTGAATCAGAAGAATGACAAGTTTGAGGCCAGGCTGGTATACATAGTGAGATTCTGTCTCTGAAAACAAAATAAAAACTTTATGAAGGGATATCTACATATCATTTAGCTAGGGTTTGGAATAGTGCCAAAAGAGAGGGACTTTATACTCCAGCACTGATTTGGGACAAGCCCAGGATCTGGACGATAATGGAAAAGAAAGGACGAACTAATGGGCTCACAAAATAACTGTATGCACTGAATTTTATGTATTCCAGCCGCTATCTCTTCCACTGTTATTGCCCTGGTATACTAATAGCTCATTCTCACCGAGGAGCCTTGGATGGAGAGGCCAGACAGCTAGGCCAGACACATACATAGGCTGAGTGACTGAGGGCCTGCCACCATTCACTTTATTGGGTTATCCTCTGAGGTGGATGCCATATTTCTCTCCAGATGCTGGATCCTCTCCCTCTGACAAAGTGAGGTCAAGTCGAAGAGGAGGGGAGACAATTGATATTCTTCAATGAATGAGCCAAATAAACCCAAAAGGATATAGTTACCTTAAGACCTAAATGGCTTAATGAGGCTCCCATAGCCAACTAGTGAGCCTTTTCCAATCCATAGCCAAATACTTTCTTTGTTAGGTCAGTCTGCCAGTATGTTAATTATGGGCTCTGTAACTCCCTCCTCAAGGGTCTCCAGCTTTACTTGAGTAAGCCTCTGCTTTAGGAACCAAAAGCCCCACAGACTTGCAGTTATAGGAAAACTTGCACCAAGACGCTTATCACAATTAGGCTGACGGGCTAGGTTTAGCAGCAAAATGCAAGCCTAGGAAGGTAACAGAAAGGCAGGCCAGCAAGTCCAGCTTTCCTTTGGAGGCCTTTGACCCTGAGCATCCCCTTCACTGAAGATTACAGGCATGCTTGTCCCTGTATCAGTTTGAAACCACCGTGAAAAGATATAAGGATGAAATATCACTTGATTTTTGTGGAAGGAAAGCCTGCTTCAAAGGCATCTTTGAAACCCCATGCCACTGCTTGCTTTCCAGAGGAATCACCTCAGTGAGATGAGTGCCACTGACAGAAGGCAAAGGGTCCCAGGGTGAGAGTGTACCGAGATATTCTGTATTTCCTTGGGGAGCTGAGGTTACACCAGCATGATCTGAACATTTACTACTGTCTGAGTGCATAAATGTGATCCATTCCAAATAGACATCTTGTGGTTATACTTTTGGGAAATGAGAACTCTTGCTTCTAAAAATAGCTTCTATGCATGAACCATGTCATCAGGCATTGGGCTTGAAGAGTCAACCTCAACGGCTGAGGGGACGAAGCTTCACTATTCTTCCTGAAGGCCTCTGGCCCACTGACAGTTTCCCCACCACAGATTCTTCCTTCCTTGCAAGACCAAATCTAGATCAGGCTTTACAGAGTTTTATTTTCCAGTAAAAACTAGTTTTTCTCCTTGGCATACCATCTGAAAAATAGAAATTTTAAAAATATTTCCAATAATTAAGGTAGCACTGTAGTATTCTGAAGGAAAATAAATGGCACAAGGCATCTGGTAAAAGTAAATGAGCCGGGACCTGAGGGGAAACCATACTGAGTTTTCAGTTTCCCTGGAGGGCAGAGAATTTCAGACATTTCTCTTTCTAACTTGGAGGCTATGGAATCTAGAGGGGAAATGGGTTGTCACAGGAAGTGGGGAACAGGAGCAGAATCATTACAATAGTCACATCTCACCATCCATCTTTAAAGGCTAAAAGAGGAGAAACCAAAGAGTAGTGTTCATACGTCTTTCAAGCTTCCTTAAGTAAAAGCTAACTTAAGAGACACTTGAATAATTATTTTAAATAGAAAAAAAGTGCTTTGTTTGGTAAATGCAGCAATAAAGACACTGAAATGACTGCCTCTACAGAATTCGCCACCACCGTTTCATAGACTTTGATCACAGAAGAACACTTAAGCACGGGACTCTTCAGTGTACCACTGGCAAGCTTAGCTGTGTATGGCATCTATCAAATGATTGACTACTGCCTTCTGGGGTAGTTTTTCTTGAATGGCAAGGTCAACCAGTGGATGAAGGAATGTGAAATGGAACTTCTGGTATTTTCCAATAGAGAAGGAATTTGAACTCTGCATTTGGTGACTACTTAGGACAACCCTCCCCCCCCTTTTTTTCAGAGTTAGAGGTCGAATTTAGAGTCCTATGCATGTACTCCACCACTGAGTTGTACCACCAGTCCTTGCTTATAAAAGTACACTGTAAGCAAAACACTTCAAATAAAGCCCACCCAATAAGATATAGAATGTATTCATTGGCTTGCTGGAATCCCTTACTGAACAGTCTTTTAATAAAGTCTAGTTGCTTTGCATCTATTATTTATTGACATTGGCAGTCATTGTCACTCTACTAAATTCCATATATACTTACAAAGGATTTTAAAGCAGTAATACTTTCTGCTTGGTTGATTGTAAGCCTATGAAATATTTTTGACTTAACATTTGCACAAACTAACCTTTACAAAAATATGCTATTTAGCACTTGCCTAAACCAACCTTCACATTCACCTTTGAGTCCCTAAGCTAAGAACTGGTTCATTTGGAGGATGTTGGCCTTGGGGTTAATTTTGCTCCTCTAAAGTATCTTTTATCATTTCTTCTTATTCTTTCATTCTAAACCACATCTACCATTTCTCCTACTGGCTCTGCCTAGGAGTCCATTCCTGAGATAGGCTCCTTGGTTTTCCTAAGAAGCTGATTAGAATTTAACCACAAGGTCTGGGAAAAGCATTATGTAGCCAAGGCCAGCCAATATATCCTCAGTGTTGGGGAGACCTAGATCTTATGCTATTTGGCTATGTGCATGATAATGGAGATGAGGGTAAATTCTTTGTTCCATTGGCTCTCTGATGAATATGGCACGCATATTTTGCTTGTTTCTGAGACTTAAGTAATTGGATGGCTATCTTAGCTGGACTCTTTCCCCATCCCTCAAAATGATTTGGTGATGATGGTGGTGATAGAATGGCAGGAATAAACGAATGTAAGTGTGGGAAGGGAAAAGGAAAACTCATAACAAATTACAGCCAACACACATCAATAGCTCCACCTTTCTTTGTTTCTCTTCACTGAGCTCAACATGGAGGAATGTCTTGACCAGTTCTGACATGGGTTTCTCACCATACTCTGAGATTCCTGGCAGCTATACTCAATTAATGTCTCCCCTTCCCCTCTCCTATAAGATTTAACTTTATAATGGGTAGCATTCACACATTCCAAGCATTGTGTTCATTTAATGATTCTGGATACTGCGATAATTTTGAACTTTGAAGACATAAATTGAGTGCCCTAGTTAGATGCGACAGGAAAGGAGGTGGGTAAAAAACAGAAACCTCACCTCTCAGAGGATGGTATTCAGTGTGGACAAAAAGGATTTATTAGCTGTTTTGAACACACAGAAGTGCTCAGTATTATATTCAATACCTTAGTAAGGGAATAAACAAAGAGTATTGACTTAGAAAGGATTTGAGTGATTACATAGTCCAAGTCCAATGCCCTGATTTTACAGATGAGGACAGCAAGTCCATACAGGCAACAGACAGAGCGTCTTCCAACCACACAACCAGATTTTTAGGCTTAGATTCTGAGGGATGCTAGATGTCTGCCTAATCCTTGGAGACTGCACAGGAGATTCAGTTCAGGTTGGTGAAAAAGAGGCGAAGGGACTTGAGAGCTACAAAATGAGTTTCAATCTGCTAAGAGGGAAGAGAAGTTCTCCTGCCATTAAAAAACATATGGTTCCCAAGAAGGTTCTGCCTAGTATGTGTGGAAATGTAGTGGACTAAAACTAGCTAAAAAAAATCCTTTTTGTGGATATAACCACTGAGTTCAAATTTGAAAGAGATCTGGGAGCTGAAGAAGGAAAATCAAGTGTGTATATGACCATATTTGATTATACACAGGTATAAAAATCTCAAGAATAAAGACAAATCAATATAAAAATGAAATTCTTTTTTGTGTGTATGCCTTTTCAAACACACAACACATGCCAGTTTGGTCTACAGAGTGAGTTCCAGGACTGTTAGGGCTGTTACACAGAGAAACCCTGTCTTGAAAAACCAAAACCAAACCAACAAAACAAAATAATAATGAAAAAAACCACAACACACAGTGTACTAAGAGGACTTGTGATTTTCATATATGAGTCATTAACTCCTATAACTTTCCAAAGTCTTCATATTTATCCATTCTTGATGAGCTGTCTAAACCAATCTGCCAACATATCTAGCCATTTCCTTTCCCCCTCCTATTCATCTTTTCAAACACTTTAGCAAGTCTTAATCATAATGAATCCTTGCATGTGAATTTAACTGAACACAATTACATTTTGTTTCCTACTTCCCTTACTTTATTTAAGGACTATTCTAACATTTCAGATGGCTGCTATTTAGCATTTTTGTTTCTGAAAAGAGGCAGGAACATAGATAGTGCAACCAATGGCAAAATTGTCTGTAGTGACTCTACGAGTTCAAACTACATTCTGACATCATCATCTGAAACAAGAGTACAGAGACCTTCTCCCACAAGCATACTCCCCATAACACCAGGGAGAGAATGGCCAGAAATTCATAAGCAGAAATATTCATGCCTATACAGATAGCTTGATTAGTGGAAAGAAAGTACTAAATGCTGTACCAAGTAATGTCAACCCTGGAGGGCCACAAGCATTTAGAGAAGGCAAATGTCTCTAACAAAGTTCTTCACCAACCTAAATCATGTCCCTGCTTCACCCTACCCCAGCTTGACATCGATTTCTTTTTCTTAGGCATTCAAGCCAGGAGTCAAATCTTGTTTCCATTAGTTCAACTGGGAAAACAGTTCCTTCACTTTAAGCATTTAGGCATTAGCACCTTTATATGGGTCAAACCTGTGTATTTAGAAACATTACCATACTTTTGGAGAGCCGCACCTAAACACTGTATGGTTCTGTGAATTTCCCTTCTGAACTCTATGGAAAAGAGTTATACATGTCCCCTATTCCTCATGTCCCTACTTTACTATGCCCCTGTAATTCACAGCACATTTGTACTACTTTGGCTAGCTGACTGGGAAATAATAAGGAAACAATGCTTACAACTGGACATGGTTAGTCTTCTCTCTAGAGGACCCAGTCTTTTCCAGTGGTTCCTTGAATATACACAGTCTGTCAATGCACTCATCTAACTGTAGTGCCACATCCATATATCAGGTCTTCCACTCTGCCAAAGCCTATCTTTAAATGCACTCAAGATCTTGTTCATGATTTAAAAATTCCAAGTACTAGCTGCTACATTTACCAAATGGAGAGCATATCAACTGCCTTACATAGCCTATCACAAAGAAATAATTTGGTATGGTACCTGCGAATACAGACAACAGTAAATGCTAGATTTCTTTGTTAACGGTGATTAATAACGGCTTTACAGATGGCTCCTCTCTGGTAAACTATGCCCTCAATACATGGCTTTGTGAGAATGGCTCACTGAAGACATGAAAGGAAACACAAGACGAAGAGATAGTTTGGTGTGGGTGAAATATCTTTGGATGTCCCTGTATTTACTTCACATTGGCAGCTGTCTACTTCTGCTTTTAAAAATTAATTTAAGTTCCCTATGTGATAAGCAAAAAGCTTTTGCGTTTTAAAAATAAAAACATAAAAACATCAGCTACAGTTAAGGAAGATGTAAAATAAAGCTGACTACAAATGAAGATGATTTTTTAGAAGTATATCTCAACATGTACAGCTTTTGGTTAATGGGGCTGCTGTCCTACTTAGTTTGCTTCACCAAAGAATTTAGGAAAAATGTTGCAAGAGATTTTACACACACACACACACACACACACACACACACACACACACACACAAACAAGCAATCTGGAACAAGGTCAAGTACAAAGTATGAAAGAAAATGAAACTGAGTTTGTACATAAAACAACAAAGGGGAATTATGAATGGTACCAAGCTATGTGGAAGACAGGGAAACACATAAAACATATGGTATCATTGAAAGAGCCATTGCAATAGGAACTGCAGTTTTCTCATCCATAAAATAGCAATAAAAATAGATTGCTTTGTCCTGGCAAAAGTATCAGGCTGTACATACGATTCAATGTAATAAACTTAGTAAGTGCTTTGGAAACTATAAGAGAGTGGGGTTTGTAAGTACAATAAATAGTTCTACAAATATCAATTAATTAAAAAAAATCTCTCTGTTTCTTCCTTATGGACAGAGAATTTAACTAAGGGGGCTGGAGAGATGACTAAGCAGTTAAGAGCACTTGATGCTCTTTTGGAAGACCAGAGTTTAGTCCCCCAGCACCCATGTATGATGGCTCACAATCATATGAGCTAGAGCTCAGGGAATCTGACACCCTCTTTGACCTCCTTGGGTACCCGTGTTTTTACACACAAACACAAATAAGATAAAATTAACAAGTTGAAATTTGAATGTCTCATATTAAATATTAGAATCCTTAGAAGATTGATGGGGAGGAAATGACTTGAATAACATTAGTCACCAACTCTAACTAATAGACATCTGTGGAAGGCTTCCGTCAACAATAGCAGAATATATATGTTCTCAAATGCACATAGACCATTCTTCAGGACAGAACATCTTCCAGACCATAAAATTAGTCTCAACAATTAAGTATTTAGAACCATATTGGTTTGCTCTCAGATCATAATGAAACAACACACACACACACACACACACACACACACACACACACACACACAATTAGCTATTAAAATAAAAGGAGAAAGATCTGAAAGAAATAACCTACCCTTCTACCTTAAGTAACTAAAAAAGAACCAAAATAACCTAAAACAAGATGAAAGAAAGTAAATAAGGATTTGAAGGGGTTGGTGATGTAACTTAGTGGTATACAGTGTATGCTTAGAACATACGAAGCCCTGGGCTCCACCTCTAGCACAAGAAAGATTAAAGCTAACAAAATGAAAGACAACAAAATAAACAAAAAACCCAGAGGAAATTCACAAGACCAATGGTTGGTTCTTACACAGTATAGCACATTGTTATTGACTTTACAGAATTATGGAATGTATTGAGATTGGAATATGAACATTGTATGTCAACAGACTGAAAAGTTTATATGAATTAGACAACTCTCTACTAGTAAAACTATTGACTCAAGGTGGGAACAAAGGAAATATCTAAATACTAATACAAAATAAAAGATTGATTTTGTAACTGAAAAAAAAAGTCTTCCTGCAAAAGGGAAGCCCAGGAACATTTATTTTACCAGTCAATTATACCACTTGTTAAACAATAATTTATATTTATCTCCATATTGATAGAAGAGTAATTCCCATCTTATTCAACAGAGTCAGTATTGCCCATACTAAAACCAGGTAACTTATTACAAAAACACAAAAGATCAATCTCTTATGAATAGAGGTACA
This sequence comes from Peromyscus leucopus, assembly GCF_004664715.2. Classification (NCBI taxonomy): domain Eukaryota; kingdom Metazoa; phylum Chordata; class Mammalia; order Rodentia; family Cricetidae; genus Peromyscus; species Peromyscus leucopus. The sequence continues at coordinate 117,158,484 of NC_051083.1, forward strand.
AACATCTTCAAATATTTTTTAGATTTATTAATTTTATGTGTATATGTGTTTTGCCTGAATGTATACTTATGTGTACCATGTGTGTGCCTGCTGCCCAGGTAGGTCAGAAGAGAGTATCAGATCCCCTGGAACTGGAGTTATGGAGTTGTTAACCTCCATGTGGTTGCTAGGACTCAAACCTGGGTCTCTGGAAGAGCAACAAGTCCATTTTTTTTTGTTTTGTTTTTTGAGACAGGGTTTCTCTGTATACCCTTGGCTGTCCTGGAACTTGCTCTGTAGACCAGGCTGGCCCCGAACTCAGAGATCTGCCTGGTGGGATTAAAGGCATGTGCTACCACCTCCTGGCTAAGCAGCAAGTTCTCTTAACCCCTGAGCCAATGCTTCAGCCCCTGCAGTTTAAGTGTTGTAATGATAATTTAATTTGCTCTTTTTTTGCAGTGATTAATTTTTGTAACCTCTCCATATAGATACTATTGCTTAATTATCCTAAAAGTTATCTACTTACGTCAGTGTTTGCACTTGCAAACCAGTAGTGTTGTTTACTTGGATAGTGGCTTCTTCCAAGTGACTGTCAAAACTAGTACACTGCAATTTAAGTATGTCCATATCCTAAGAACCTCTGAATAGAACTATAAAATGAGACACTAGTTAGGTTCAGGTCTTTCACTCTAACTGATTGATTGCTAATGGATTTAAAGCTGGTAAATGGCATGCAGCCTTAACTACATGCACACCATATATTAATCAGCCAGTAGATAGCATGACTGCAGAGCCTTCTTTCTTCTTAGGCACCATGAATTTTATTTCCATTATATTCTAGACAACCTTTCTTATCAAGCCAGCTATTTTGTGATTTTCATTTAGCTTCATGGTGTTTATAACACTCACAAATAGGACGTATCATACATAGTAAAGCCAGATAATTCCTAATCAAAATTCCCTTCAGAATCTGCTGTACCACCAATGCAAATCAAAACTACCAAGTAATTTCAATGGATACATGTGATCTAACTGTTATATGTTTGCACATAAAACAAAATGTTAGACTACAGTTTACTGTACATGCTTGCATGCTGTGAGCACTGATTTATTTCAGGTTTTAAATTTCACGCTCAGCTTACAAATTGTATTACCTATGAGAAATCATATTCTGACATTCAAATAAAACCCCTGTTATTTGCTGGTCCAATAAACTATAAATAAACCTGACCTGGAGCCACAAATGTATCCAGCTCCTACTGATCATATTCTAATGAGGTAGCACAGTGTAGTAGCAGAGTGAGCGCTAGACAAGCAGTCATGTATTCTCAGCTCTGTCAGCCTTTGTGTTGGTCAGAGTCTTTAAAAAAAAAAAAACTCGGGCTGGAGAGATGGCTCAGAGGTTAAGAGTACCAACTGCTCTTCCAGAGGTCCTGAGTTCAATTCCCAGCACCCACATGGTAGCTCACAACCATCTGTAATGAGATCTGGTGCCCTCTTCTGTATACATAAAAAAAAAAAAAAACACCTCTGGGCCTTTGTTTCCCCTAATGTCCAGAGAGGAAGTTCGGCCACATGAACCCTAAGTCTTTTTTCAGCTCTGATAGTGTATTAAGAGTCCTAAGGAAAGGAAAGGGGGAATAATTTTGGATTTTTTTTTCTTTTGAGACAGGGTTTGTCCATGTAGCCCTGGCTGTCCTAGAACTTGCTTTGTAGAACAGGCTGGTCCTGAACTCAGAGATCTGCCTGCCTCTGCCTTCCAAGTGATGGGATTAAAGGTATGAGCTGCTGAATGATTTTTTTCCCCATTGGAAGAAACACAGAGTTATTGGAGGATTTATTTGGGGGAGGGACAATATCAGGAAATCAGATTATAATTTTAGGGTCAACACAGTAATAAGTAACTGCTAATCAAATGTTAATAAAATGCTTCCAAGCTGCAGGTCTGGAAAAGCCATTTGAAGCCTGTAGAAAAACAATTGAGAATGTCAGCTGTTTTGTTCACCTGCTTACGGGGGTACATTCTTGGCTTTTAACTGTGCTATTGTCCTTTAAGTCAACTACAGCACATGTAAGGCTACCAGCAATCTTCCGTTTTGAATTACATGTGAAGACATTCAACCCAAGTCCCCCCCCCCCCTTTTCTTGATCTGAATTCTGTCCATCCACATGTTTCTGCACAGCATTAAAGTTCATTCTTGGAAATGCTGGTTCTCTGTACTTAGAAGGGCTGAAAGGCTTATGGAAGCCATGCAATTCTAGATCACATACATAGTGAAGATGGGGTTCACTTAAGAGTAGCTACTAAATCCGATGGCCTACTCTTGCCATTGCCAAATTGCCAGGCTGACTTTGCAAATAGGCAGAAGAGTTTGGCTGTTGGCAAGCATAGATCTAAAAGATGCTAGGTGGCTGGGTGCCCTAAACCTGAGGCATTTCCAAGGATTAACATTCTATCTTTAGACACACATTCCTCTTGCATAAGCATTAATTAGTGCAGATATCTCTTTGAAATAAAATGTCTGGTAGATGGGTAAGACCTTAAATTACCACCAGTATATAGTAACATTTCATAAAGTGCTCTCATTGATTCATAGTGCATTGGAAACATAGATCCATGGCCAAAGGTTGAGAAAATGTCCTATGCTATGTGTCTTCTTACAGAGTCATAATGCACATTATGGTAAGGTTCTGAGAAGTCCCTCTATAAATGAATTAAGTTTGGCTTAGAGTACGGTTTTCTTATTTCAGAATATGGAACACATATAGAAGTTATTTGGGCTACATTGCACATAACATAAAATTCATTATTCTTTAAAAACATGTTACACTTAAATTTACTTGTGTGGGGGTGGGGCATGTGCCATGGAACATGAGAAGGGTTCAGAGGACTATTTTCAACCGTCAGTTCTCTACTTCCATCATATGTGTCCCAGGCATTAAACATTAAACTTAGATTGTCAGGCTTGGAGGCAAGTGCTGTCTCACTGGCCCCAAACTGACAACCTAACTATCTTAATTGAATACTTCATTAGTGTTCATTATCTTCACATTTTTGTACAACCAATCTCAGGAACATTTTCATCTTGCAATCTCACTGCTATTGATTAAATGACAACTCAATATTTTCTTCTTCCTAAAGATCCTGCAAGTCACCATTTTCCTTTGTGTTTCTATAGCTTTGACCATATAGCTCATGTAAGGTGGAGTAACAAAGTAGTTGACATTTTGTGATGGACTTAGTGTGATGTCTTCAAGGATCATCCATGTTCTAGCAATGGGAAAGAACCGTCTTCTTTTTAAGTTGAGTGTGTCAAGTACATTGTTGTCATCCATCTGCTGTGGGGTACGATGCTCCTATGAACACAGGTGTGCAAATACCCCTAGCTTTTGATTCTTTTGGATGTAATAACCAGAAGCAAGATCCTTAGATCATATCAGAACTTCATTTTTAACATTATGAGGAACAACTGTTAGACTGGTTTCCATAATGGCTGTATCATTTTACATTCCTACCAACAGTGCACAAAGTTTATAGCCCCCACCCATTAACACTAAGACTTGCTATTTTGTATATGTTGTTTTGATTTTTTGTTTGTTTAGTCTTTTAAGTAGACATCCTAAGGGGTATGAGGACCTATTTCATGTGGTTTTCTGATTAGTGATATATTTTTAGCATTTCTTCCTTATGCTTTTTGGAGGAATAATTATACAAGGAGGAATAATTTTACAAGTCAAAGGAATAAAAAGTCTGTGGATCATATTTAATACATAGCTCCAGGGCAAATAAATGATTATAAATCCCTTTTCAGCATAGAGGAGTTTTTGTTTAGTTTATGCATAGTTAAGATTGACTATTTTAGGGCCAGCAAGATGGCTCTGCAAGTGAAGGGACAGTTGATCAGTTTCCAGTGATGTCTTCCTTCTCACAATTTTGATTGTTTCTGTGTTTGATTTAGTTGGTGCTTAGGATCTCATTGTTTTCCTTTGGGTAATTCTGTACTGCTCCATAATATACAGAGTTTTAGGGGAAGGCAGTGATGCCTCATATTTCTCTTGTATCTTCTAGTAATGATGGGCATACTTGCCAACCCTAAGCAAAGCATGCAGTATGAGAGAGAGACAGAGAGAGAGAGAGAGAGAGAGAGAGAGAGAGAGAGAGAGAGAGAGAGAGAGAGAGAGAATGTGTTTATGCTGGGTTGAGTATGTAGGGTAATATGGAAGTTTCACATGGACATTAAATATTGAAACACATATATTCTAATGATTTATGAAGTTAAACAGGCTAAATGTTTTAAAATGTACCCCTAAATGACACAAAACTATTATTTCTTCACCTATTCCCTCAGATGAAATTTTCTTAAGACCTTAGGGGCAACTGAATACAATACATTTTAAATATATTAATATTCTCATTTATCCATTTAATTTTTTAACAATATTTTGACCTATAACTTAGCACATGTCAATTGAACATTGTTTTGTTGGTTTAAGTAAACTGTTTTGTTCCTAAAATAATCTTCAATATATGCCACCTCATCTATTAGATTTCCTTTTCTCAACAGATGTTCGGGTATGTATTGTTTCCAGACTACAATCAGGTTGTCTATAATACAGAGACATCTGGGCCAAGGGAAAATGGGCCAATCCATTTAAATCAGGTTAAGGAGGAAATGCTTCCTGAAAGCTTGCCTTAAAAATTCCCACTTTATATCCTAAAGTTGCTGGTCTGGGCTTGGTTGGAATTCTGAAGCATGACAACTTCAAATGGACCTTCAACTGTGACCACTTGCCACAGTATTGGAAGGAATGGGGGATTTGAAGACTAAGTTACAGGGGGCTGGATGTGTACACCCACATAAACAAAAAGACTCAGGTGTACTATTTTGTCACCCAATTCCCTTTGAGCACATTACCTGGTCAGAGCTTCATCTGTAAAAAGCAGACAATGGGGTATGTACATCATGGGACACCACTGACTGTAATATCTCACCTAAAGCAGTGTAGTCCTACTCCACCTAAATGATTATCATTATTCCTGAAGACACTGGACAGTGTTACAGTTCTATAGTTCAAGACAAAGCAAAGTCAAATAAATAAATAAGTAAGCAAATAAATAAATAAATAAATAAATAAATAAATAAATAAGCAAGCAAGCAAATACTCCCCAAAACAAATACAAAAAGAGCCATAAGCTGATGAGTACTTCACAGAAGGGAGGGTAAAATATTTCCTGGCATACTCACATTCTTTCATTTCTCTCCCCTATTGAAGATCCAAGATAGCCATAAAAACAATTTGAATGGGCATCTCATCCAAGATATACATACAATGGCCAGTTATGTATGAAGAAATGTTCAACATCATCACTCACCAGGATACAGGAATTAAAACCCACAGTGAAATACCAATAAAAGCAGCTAGAAAGTCTAATCAATGAACGACACCACTAAATACAGAAAAGCATAGGGACAAATGAGACCTTGATAAATTGTTGGTGGGAAAGCGAGATGGTACAACCATTTGTAAAACACTTGAGCAATACTTGAGTGTCTCAAGAAATTGAGTGTATATTTATCATATAGCCCTGTCATTATACTCCTAAGCAATCTACCCAAAAGAATTGAAAACATCTGTCTACACAAAGGTTTATATGTGAATGTTCTTAGCAGCATTATTCACACAAGTCCGAACTGGGAAATAATCCAAATGTCCATCAATTGGTGACTGAATAAACAAAATGTAGTAGAGCTATACAAAGAGTACCATTTAGTAATAAAAAAAGGAACAAAGGATGAATACATGTTACAGTACAGGTCAACACTCAAAACATTATGCTAAGTGAAAGAAGCCAAATACACACACACACACACACACACACACACACACACACACACACACACAAACTCCCACATCTTTTGTAAGATCATTTATGTGAAATACCCAGAAGAGGCAAATGTACAGGGACAGAAAGTAGATTAGTGGCTGCCCAAGACTGAGGTGGGAATAGAGAATGTCTGAAAGTAGGTATGGTGAACTTGTTAAGTTGATAGAAATATTTCAAAATATAGTGGGCTAATAATTGCCCAACTGTGCAGAATTTAGTCAAACTCTTTGGATTATACGTTTATAATGGGTGAATTTATAACAAGTAAGTTATACTTCAATCAAGTAATTAAAATATCTTTGCTAAAAGGGAGAGCTTATGCTAGTCAGCGTGACAAGTGAAGAGCTCAAGCTTGGATTAAAATACCTGCCCTTGGAATCCAACTCAATAGGAAGCTAGCTTTCTTTTAGCCAGTGATGTCTTCTTTCCTGCTCCAACACTCAACCACCTGTAATTATCCCATTAGCCTGGAGACACATTAGCTACATGGAGCTCAAGTTGACACTTTTAAATAAAACTCAATTACTACCCTGTGAAATCTCTTTTCCATCTCTCTTCCATTTCCTAATATTTTTGTTATTTTCCCTTGTCCCTAAGAAAACATGCTTATATGGTTTTTTCCCTCTAATAGCATGTTCCAGCTTTTTTTCTCTCTTGCCTAATTCCACCCCATGGATCCCACAGACAATATTTAATAACAGTGTATCTGAGCCAGAGAGATGGTTCAGCAGGTAAAGCTTATCATCATCAACTTGACAACCTGAGTTTTATCCCTGGGACCCACATAGTGGAAGGAGAAAATCGACTCTCAAAAGTTATCCTCTGACCTCCAAAGGTATGTGATGGAATGTGCAAGTGTGTACACACACATACACACACAACACATACACACACACACACACACACACACACACACACACACACACGAAAAAGAAATAAAATTTTTTAAAAAGAACAAAGTATCTGTAGTGAAATAGACCTTATTTGATAAGTAAATTACTTGCTTTTGGGAATTAGTAATTTCCATTATTTTAGTTGAACAAAATATTACTATTTGTCTAAGAGCATATAATTGAAAATAGAGCACTTATCTGAGTTATGGCATGGTGCCTGGAGGTATCTGGGAAAAAGCCAGACAACCGAAAATATCTGGAGAACAGTGCAGTTGTATGACAAGGTAAGAAGATGTGTATTTAAAAGCTTTCTAAATTTTAGAAATAGTAACCATTTTATAATTTTGGTCAACCTTTGATGTTAAAATTAAAGACCTCTGGGCTTTCCAGGATCCCCAAGAATTCTCACTACTCAGTGTTTAGTATACACATCCACACTTCATTCATCAAAGCCCAACCGACATACCACTCATCAGCTACAGTGTGCTCTAGAGTAAAGCAACCGGAGGCAACTGACCTGCTTCTAAATCTCCTTGCTTCTCACACTTGCTAGAAGTGAGACCTTAGGCAGATCCAGGAACCGAACTTGTTCCTATAGCATTAAGCTAACAGCTATGCCTACACCTCACAGAGTTGGGGAAATGAATTCGTATGTTTGGAAGCTGCAAAGCCATATAAAGAGTAGCTATCTCCCTTCCAGCAGACTCTAGAGTTCCTTGCATGCTATCCTGAAATTACAGGCCACCTTTCAGAATTACTACCAAAGAATCACTCTGTTTTCACTTCCCTATCTCTAATGGGTCTTGTTGATCCTTGGCATACCTGGCCTTGCATATGACTACTGTTTATACTCTGCTGCACACATTGATATTCTGAACAGTGTTTGAATCTGTTTCATACATTTCTACTTCCTGGCTTACAAAAGAAAAAAATGCTGTCAACTCAACATTTCTATAGCGTGTTACTCCCAAAGGCTTTCCACATTCATTCCTGCGGGGTGCAACATGATTGCTGTTTCATAGCACATAGTAACACTATCCAACAGTCAAGACAGGATGCAAGACAGGCAATATTGTATGCAGCTGAAAGGACAGGGGAAGTCAGTGTCAACAGATGCAATTACCAGATGTGAACTTTGGCCAAGAAGGTCAGAGGAAACACTCTCTTAAGAAGTGCTATAAGATCTTTAATGCCCCCAAAGTCATTGCAATCTTGGCATCACCTCTTACTAGAAATGGAACCTCTAGGGCCCTGATCATGTGTTATGGTATGGATTCAGTTTTACTATGGGGGAGAGTGCTGTATATGGCCTCATTAGTAGATCTCCCCGCTTTTCAAAATGCAGGCTTTCTCGCAAATTTATTTCTGTATAAGAGCTTGCCATTATTTGAGGGTGATTGAAATGAATGATGGCTGGAGTGGATATGTACACAAGGCACAGTTTAACACTGGTTTCCAGGGAGGCTGCCTTGTCCTTCCCCTTCACACAGTGGGAAGAGTGATTATTTTCCAGTCCCACAGAGGCGTGGAAGGAGCCAATTGTTCTTATTCTGTTCTCACTTTGACACTTATTTCCTTTCCAATACAGGGCAGGTGCACTGGTCCTTATGTTACAGCGTGATGGAAATGCAGTGGGGGGAAGGATGCTTTAAAAGGCAGCAGATGCCTCAGTCAACCAAATGCAAAGGGAGAGCTAGAAGTTCACTTCTAATCACCACCACCACCACTCCACCACCCCAATCCCCTTCCAAGACCACCTCTGGGATTTGCATAATGTTATCCAGAAGGGAACTCAGTGTCACTCAAGGATTATCATTTACATCTATGAAATTCTTAGAGGCAACAATAATGGCATGTAACCACCTGGCATTGAAAATGAGCCACCACTAAACTTTGAATTGAATGTCTTTTTCCAAGCAGCATAAAGTGTCAACTACCTTTGGGTGTTTGTACATGATGAGAAAGCTAGTCCCCTAGATTCCATGTGAAGGTAAGAAAAGTTTCCCTCTCTCACACGTGGTGGTGCATGCCTTTAATCCCAGCACTTGGGAGGCAGAGGCAAGCAGATATCTGTGAGTTCGAGGCCAGCCTGATCTACAGAGTTCCAGGACAGTCAGGGCTACACAGAGAAACCCTGTCTCAAACAAACAAACAAACAAATAAAACGAAACAAAACAAACACAAAAAAGTAAAGAAGGAATGTGGCATGTCTGCTTATTCCATTCTATATCACTAGATGTTGCTTGCAAAATATGAAGAGGTCCTATATTCACAATAAAAGAGGAGAAAACCAATTACCTAGAATTTATGATCAGTTAATTTTCTTATATTCCAAACTGAAAATTAATTGTCCGTCAATCCTTTCTGCTCTATCACCTACCTCCGCAGCCACTTGGTATTGACGCGTGAAGTATGGTTGTGGGTTTGTAGCAGATTTTGTTTAGGAAGGCTATGACATTTGAGGGGGAGGGGTGCCAGGGTTCCAAGTTGACCTGGAAAGTGATAATTCACCAATATGTGCAACTCCTTGGTTGGTACCCATGTGCACTGCCATTCTGTTTTCTAAAGTAGAGGAGTGCCTTGCTTGCCTCGAACTGAGTTGTGCAACTCCAAAGAACAGATGCTGATTCCAACACCATCCCCCAAGTACTATGGCTGAATTACTCTGCGGATGTTTAAATAACGCTTTTACATTGGAACTCTATACTTAGGCTCTTAATGCAACCGTCTGATGGCACCTGGTGTGCTTGCCCTTGACCATCCCAACTTCACTCCCCACGCACCTTCTCACATCTGTGCTCTCCACATAAGCCATGCCATTTCACACCTGTAGGCATGCTCCAGGCTGCTCTCTCGGCCTTGTGTGATTTTTCCCCGTTGACATGCTATTTATTCTCAAGGAATCATCCCAAATAGCATTTCCTCCACAAACTCTTTGTTGATTCCAGCCGCTGAATCTAACTGTTGCATCTGCACTCTCACAGCACTTTGTTTGAACTTGTCTTCGACTCTCAGTCACCTTCTGCCTACTACTGTAATTATTTCTGTTGTCTGTCGTCCCTATGAAGCCAAAGGGTTTTTGCGGGTGGAACTGTGTCTGACTCATCTTTGTGCTTCTCCAGATTTCCAGGGCCCAAAGAGTGCCTGGCACTCACTGGCCAAACAAACAATAAACATTTTGAGACAGAGCTCAAGCATTATGTGTTGATTTATTGAACTGTCTGTATGCGTTCTAGCTGTTAGTCAAGGAGCCTGGCATAGACCACAAACTCAATACAGAATGTACCACATCTGTGTCGGAATAACTTCCATCATTTCTGAATGTCAAATTTTTGGAGATTGGTTTGAATTCTTTTGCTTGCACGGAACCTTTGTAGGTCTAGCATTTAGCAGGAAAATGAAATCCCAATCACTGACTTTCCTCCAAGACCTTCAGCCACAGAACATTTTGCAGACCATTAAGAAGGAGGGCTTCTGTTGATTTCTAACACTGAAAGCTATTTCTGCTCATCGTTTCAGGAGACAGACTTGCTGCCCTCCCCCTTTCTCAACATCATCAGAGAGTCTGCCTTTCTGGGAGTTCCAGCAATAGGAATTTCTACCACAGTGCAATCAGACAGCCTCCTGCCATTCCAGCCAGTCTACCACAAGCCAAATTTGGTGTTTCCCTGCCAGATGCCCTTGTGCCTGCCATCAGAAACTCTAAAAGAATTACCTGGAATCCTTTTTCCAGAAAAAAAGGGGAAAGTGCCTTGGAACACTTGAGACAATATTTCTCCTGTCAGACACAGTAAATCCACAGAATGCAAGGTGTTGATTTGTGGTGTGTGTGTGTGGTGGGGCATTTTTCTGAGTCCTGCACATCTTGGAATCCATGCCATTGATATTCCAACATGCAAGTTATTATCATGACCAACACAGACCCAGGTACCTGCTGCTACATTCCAGGTATGTTTATGTATTTCCCTGTCTAATCTGCTTCCCTCCAGCTGTCGTCTTATGTGAGGGAAATGGGGATTTCTCTCCCCCTCTCTGCATTTTCTCTAACAACTGTGATGTCAAATGCAATTATTTGTGGAGGAATCTGCTATATGCACGGATGAAAGGGACACATGCAAATCCTCAACAAGAAAGGGAAATACCAGCTATCTGGAACTATGTCCCCAAAGCATGCAGCTCTGGCAGCCTCTGCTTGAAGGCCCCCTGTGCAGATATTAACAAGCTGAACACAATATGACTTTAGGAATGCAAACGAAAAAAAAAAACTGTTTAACATTTGAAAAATCTCCTCCTCAATCTGAGGTCAAGTCAGCTAATAAAAAAGCTTCAAAAACTTCTTTAAAAAAAAAAAAAACGTGAATAAGCCCCAGATGTTCCCGTTCTCAGCTGAACTTTCCACCAAGTTATTTCATACCCTCTATTTTTCACAAGTACAGCTATTTCAACCTCTTGGGCTGGCCTATCTCTTTCCAAAGAAAATTGCCTCCAGCCAAATTCCTTCTCCTACCCACAGTAACTAATTGTCCCTACTGTTATTCATCTCCTTTTCTGAAGAAGAATTAAATTGGCAGGACCCCTTAGTACAAGGGTGGGGACCTTTTTTTCTTTCTAGGGCCACTGACCCACAGGGGAAAAAAATCAATTGGGGCCACACACAAGTAAAAAGCTGCTGGACTTAGTTTATTTTGTTTGTTTTGTGGAAGAAAAAAAAAGTGTCATTTATTTTAGGGTTAAAAAAATGAAAAGAACAGAGAATGGGGAACTCTATTCACAAGACACAAGACATAATACAAAAAAAAAAAGACTCCAAGTGCTATTCCGCATTTAGGAATGATATGTTTCAAAAAAAAGGCATGTGTGTGACACAGAGAGATTGAAAAAGCTAAAACAAAGAGGGAACAGAGAGAAAGAGGCCCAGAAGTAGTGAAAAGCAGTGAAAGGCAACGAGTGGGATATATATATGTAGAAAGACTTGGTAAGCCGCCACATTCACATGCTAGCTGTTGCAAACTGCTTGTCTCTAACCCAGGTTTTCCCTGTTCTGTGCCCATTAGAATATAAGTTAGTGCTGCCCTTGGAAATCCTTATTAACTCTCTCACAGTTTAGGAACAGTCCTTTCTACACCAAGAAACAGCTGCCTTGCTTTCATTTGCTTTGATTTTCAAACTTCAAAGCCATCTCTTTTTCTGGAAAAAAAAAAAATAAAGGTTATTTTCTCAAGACTGTCTGAAGATTTTACACGTATGTGAAAGAATGACTAAAGTCCCTGACGTTGCAGAGCTGTCAGCTGGCCTTCTCCTTAGCCTTTGAGAGATTAGCACTGTCTTATCCCGTAGAGCTTGCACATTATAGTATGAAAGCATTGATTGCATTGATTTGAAGCTTTCCCCGGCCAAACCAAACTTACTTTGCATTCTGAGTTTGGCTCCTAGAATAGTAGAGAATGTAAGTGGAGAGCACATACACACATATTTAAGAAAATCAAGGTCCAACGAGCAGAGCTCTTTGATTACTACTTTGTGGTCAGATGCTGAATGTCTGGATGCCTGCACCTAGTAGCCCATTGACAGAGACGTTGCTTTCAGGCTGATGTACTGATCTGAGAGGTGTGCATATGTGCAACTGTACTTTGGTCCCAGAATATTCAGGGTTATATACTGCTGGGTGTACAATCATAGGACAATAATGGAATAGGACAATGTCAGGAGAAGGGAAAATAAAAGAAAGAAGGATGTAAAACAAGGTAACCCATGGAAGGATAGACTATTAGCCTGCTGAGTCTGAAAAGTTGACCGCTGAAGGGGAAAATGTGAATGAGAACCACAATCTGGGAATGGCGGTGCATGCTTGTGTTGGAAAACAAAGACTAGTCTTGGCATGGCACAAAGGGACACAGGAACAAAGTAAATGTAGCTTGGCAAGGCATTTTTCTCTCCTTCTGTGAAAAAGATGCACCAGAACCTAAATGAGGCTACCAAGTACACTTGGCCAAAATGGATTCTGCCTTATTCTTGCCATAGGTGGTTACTGTATCTCCTCCCATTGGTAGGAGCTGAACTTCCCAGTCTGAAGTGATTTGGTAAACAGTGTAGAGAAGAAAGGAAATTCAGGAAAAAGAAGCCTTTGCTGGGCTACCTTTGAGAGAAAAAACAAAACAAAACAACAACAACAACAAAAAAAACATTTCTCAAACCTGTAATTCTAGTACTTGGGAGACTGTGACAGAAAGGTGGAAAGTACAAGACTTGCCTGGGCTACACAGTGAATCAGAGGCCAGCCTGGGCAACTTAGAGATGCTTTCCCATAAAATGGAAAATGTGAAAGAATCGGGGCTACAGCTCCATAGAACAGTGCTGTCTCGAGTGTTTGCTAGCACATGTAAGACAATGACCTCAGTCTCCAATGCCACCCCCCAGAAGACAGCCCAATGATGACACGTAGAATGATCGATCACAAACGTTAGTTCTAGAGCACTAGAATTAAGAGGTTACTCCCTTTAATGTGAAAGAGATAATTTTAAGTTAAAAGAAAGGAAGTCCTACTTTTCATACCTAATACTAAACTTAAGGAATTCATTTCCTTAATGAGTGGTCCAGGATAAAAAATAGAAATGGACTCCAAAATGTGTGGACTGATTTGGGAATGACAGGTAATTCTGGGAAACTCAGACACCTAGGGTCACCTCCAGTTGTGAACATGTCTGTAAGCAGCGAGTCCTATGTAGTGGGCATGAAGGGGCAGGCCCTTCGGATCATTTAAAAAATTTTGGTATTGTTATCATCAAAAGTAATAATACCTGGGCTTTGAGGGTAAAATACTAGAACAATATGTGTTCTTTTGCAGGCCACCAGGCCAGGAGAGCCTTCCTACTGCTTTCATTCAAATGCTAGGTAATTTCTGAGACAACTAATAGAGAGAGAGGCAACTTAGCTGTTTGATGGGAGACTTGAGGGTACTTAAGTTTGGTCCAAAGTAGTTTTGTTTTTGTTTTCAGACAGGGTCTCACTGTACAGCTCTGGCTGTCCTTGAACTCACAGAGATCCACCTGCCTCTGCCTCCCAAGTGCTTAGATCAACAGTGTGCAATACTACACATGGTGATCTAAGTTAGTTTTGGTCATATAATCAGTCTTAAATTTTTTTGTTTGTTTTAAATGTAAATAGGTTTATAGCTTTTTGTAATTTAAAAATAATTGTTATAAGTATTTGGGCACAGCATTGCCCAAAGGTATAAAAGTGAAAATGAAAACTGTAATGCTGCTAACATTTTGACACACATTCTTATAGACATATTCACCCATATTTTTATGACAAATGATGGTACTTCATAGTTGGTTTTTGAGGCAAGGTCTCAAATTCACTATGTAGCCATACCTGGTCTTGAATTCCTGATTCCCCTGCCTCAGTCTCTCAAATTCTGAGACTACAAATGTGTACCACCAAACTTGATTATCGTCTCCTTTTATACTTAGCAATATGTGTAATAGATATCTTTCTAAGGACAATAATGCTTTGAAAAAAATTTTGATGGCTGCATATTACTCCATTGTATAGGAGCAATATAGCTTACATAATGAGTCTCCATTTGATATTGTGGAGTGACTTTTACTTTTGTTGTTTTGTTTGTTTGTTTTTGCTATTCACCAACAATGCCAGTGACAGATCCTTGTATAGCTTTGTGGGTAGTCATAGACTTTCTTAGAGAGGCATTGCTAGAAATGGAGCTGCTAGCTGTAGGCTATTTCAATTGGCTTCTTAGGCAACAGCATTATCTTAAATGGTTATTATTACTTCTATCACCTTGGGAGGGTAAAAGAAAGATCATGGAATTCAGAGTAAAAAGACAGGGACTCAAGTCCAAATTTAATTTTTGAATCATTTACAATCTGAATTTCTCATCTGTAAAACAGAACAGTAATACATTAATGATAGCTAAATCATGGGATAGAAGTAAATATCTTCTGGTATTGGAAGTAAACATTTAACCACAGCCGTACATATATTTATTAACATCTATACATTAAAATTTCACAGGCCCCTAAGGATGGTGGTGCATGCCTGGAATTCCAGCACTTGAGAGGCAAAGACAGAGGAATTGCTATGAGGTTAAGCTCAGCCTGAGCTATGTAGCACTCTCCATTACAATTTTCATAACAATAGGAATTACAAAGCAGGTTTAATGTGGCTATAATCACCTAGATGTCTACCTTTCCGGAGAAGGCTCTCCAACAGCATCCACAGATTCAATAGTGCTGTTGCTACAAGTTGGGTTGGGTGGCTTTCAACCTAGTACATGTCTGTCTGTCACATACTTGGATGGTATTTGGCCCCCCAAAGTTCTGTGCTGCATAGCATTTACCTGATGATTATTTGTCATTGTTGCTGTGCTGGGGAGCAAAGCTGATCATGTTCTCTTCTTCCTCATTGGGCACTCTATAAATACACCCAGAGTGTGTGGGTCTGAATTGAACACTCTGGCGAGACACCAACTTTCTCAGGAAGAAAGAGATCAGTTGCATTATAACACAACTTGCAATTCCTTTCCAAACTTCTGGTGCTTTTGCTTTGAAAAAAAAACTGCTGCTGCTCATAATTGCTAGCCAAAAGCATTTATAGATTATGGATTTTTAAAATAAAAAAAATGAAGCATTCAACAAGCATGGCATGCTTTATTAGAGGTTGTGTGGCATAAACCAAATATACAGCATGTTTATAATACATACTATTAGGTTTTGACAGCTGCCTTTCTCTAGGTTACTTATTTACTTTTTTATTTTTTACTATTTTCTATTAAATTTAGAGTCATTAAACACATACACACACCCCTTAACCTTGGCTGCACACGGTAATGCATGCCTTTAATGCCAGCATTCAGGAAGCTGAGGCAGGTGAATCTCTGAGTTTGAGGCCAGGCCTACAAAAACAGTTCCAGGCTGGCCAGAATACCCTGTTTCAAAACAACAATGTTTTGACCTACATGAATAATTCCTATATAGAAGATGAGAGTGGGTGGATATGAGAGGAAGAAAAAACAACTGAGGAGTTATGGGAAAGCACTGCCTCTCGGCTAGAAAATGTAGGGATCAAGCAAATGTAAGGCTTCTAAGTCTTTTTGTACCCAAGAAAAAAGTTACACACACACACACACACACACACACACACACACACACACACACACACACACACGCTGTTTTGGCATCAGTGAAAGAAAATATATAAAGGAAACTAGGTAGAAATCAGGTTGGCATTTATCGTGCTATAAGTAAACAAAGGAAAAAGACTAAAGGTTCCTAGAAGCCAAAGTTAGGTACTGACATGGATTTTTTTTCTAGTCTTTGTGCCCAACATGGGACTTTTGGTTTTTTTAAAAAAAAGGCAGGCCTGAATGAGCACAAATGGCACAGGATATAAAAGTATCTCAGAAAGACAATGTTGCAGTGAATAACCTTAAAGCATTTGGTGATTGGCTACAGAGAGCAGAGTACAGAGAAATGATAATTGAATGTGGTTGGGACATGGTTGGTTCCAGGCTGCAGGACTAATTAGAGGAGAAGCTGGCCTTCTTCATGGATCCTATAGCCTGCAGGCAAGTGTGAGAAATCTGTGCAATAAGGGCAACTGTGGCCAAGATTTCAGTCACGTGCAAATAAGGATGTGCTTCTCAATTTCTAGGTACCTACACATGAGGCATGAGTCACCATAGGATTTCAGGACCCAGGAAGACCAGAGTCCTAGAAATCAAATGGGTGCATGAATTGCTGTTTCATCTGAGCTGTTCAAGCCTCAACAAGCTAAGCTTGGAGTGAAAAGGAACCAAGAAAATGAAAGTGCCTGTTACTCAGGCTTGACAGTGATAGAATAGACGGGAAAAGAAGGTGTAGGACATGGCTTGCTGTCTCCGTCAAAAATAACCAACACCCATTCTCCAAGTGAGAGTCAGAAAAGGGAGAGGAGATGGAAGACTGTGGGTTCCCCAGTTCCTATCAAGCTAAGAAGATTCTGAACAACTAGAACAAGGAACTCACACAGAGGACACAGTACTATTTTACAGTATTTCTCAAAAAGTGAACAAAGGACTACTCTAGACGACTTTAGTATTGTTGATAGAGACAGGGTCTGTGTAGTCCAGGCTGGCCTTGATCTCCCTGTATAACCAAGAATGAACTTGAACTTCTGACCCCCCTGCTTTCATCTCCAAAGTGCTGGGATCACAAGTGTGTGCTACCATACTTGTCTTTCTAGATGGCCTTTTGAAAAACCGAAAATATTCTGTACATAAACTTTAAAGGCAAACTCTCAGTGTAACAGTTCCTCATTTTTAATGGTGAAAAGGATTCTCTATGTGCTTACTTCCTCTATGAACATGTCTCTACATATTCTTCCCCAAATTTATTATTTTCCCCCTGAACAAAGTATATTCACCTCAATCTCAATAGCTCTATTTTTTTTTACTGCATCAATTCTAATCCCCCCCCAAAATCTCAAGTATCATGGCTCCCATCAGTCCCAAAGTATGTCATCTAACTCAAATGAGATTACATATATGACTTATCATAGGGCTAAGTTCCCTTCTGCCTGTGTACTTAGTAAAGTAGACAACAGGATCGACTTTCAGAATGTGATGGCAGGGCAGGTATTTGACAGAAATATTCTCTCCAAACAGGGAAATAGGTGGGTCAAAAACTGGAACAGAATCATTCACTTATTCATACAAATATCGGTTACCCTACAATGTGCCAGGCTGTTTTAAGAGCACAAGGCACAGAGCTGAGTAGAATGGAGAAAACTCTACATTTATGGAAAGCTGCAAACTAGCTCCTGTGTTACCCATCCTAAACGGTCTATTGGCCTTTTAAGCATCAGATCTGATCAGCAAGGGCACAAGCGTGTGCTGAGGTGGGGAGAAGAAATGGTCAGAACGTCGGTGAAAGGTCAGGTCAGTGCACTGTCAGCACATGCTTGAATTAAACATATGGTGCTGTACATTAAGTGTATAATGTTCTCGTAGATTGTTCTTGGGAAATAGCAAACTACAAGTAGCTGCTATAATTAGAAAAGGCACAGGAGTTTTTCTCAAATAAGGAAATGTGTTCTAAAAAGGTATAGAGAAGGCAAACAGTCACCGCTTCCCTCTGGTCCCCCCACTCCTCTTTGTGAGGCTGTCACGAAGCACAGTAGTCTCTCCAACACATCTAAGCTCCCACAGTGGCAGCTGAAGAAAAACACGATAATCTCTCCCGATCGTTCTCACAGTTTCAGTCATTTTTGAGACTTCAGTGAATGGATGGCACTCAACATTCAACATCCAAGGAGCCACTTTTAATTGGGATATTGACTAAAAAAAAAGTGTGTAACAAATTGATTAAAGAGTAATAGTTAACACATTCATCAGGGAATCTAAATACCTCACTGTGAGAACTTCTTAAGGTTCAATGAGGGATAAATCTTTGCAGGTACTAGATTTTTCTTTGAACTTTGTATGGGACCTGCAGCAGCTAGTGATCTGTTTTGAGTGGGTTATAACGTATTACATTCTTCTGAGACTCAAAGCACTGCCTATTACTGTCCTTCTTATGTCCTGGCTAACAGGTAAAAGGTGACCAGGCCAACATCAGGGATGAAGCAGTTCCCGCCTCCTATGCTGTTCCATCAGGCAGTAGAAAGGAAGCAGTTCCCGCCCCCTATCCTATTCCATCAGGAAGTAGAAAGGAAGCAGTTCCCGCCCCTATGCTGTTCCATCAGGAAGTAGAAAGGAAGCAGTTCCCGCCCCTATGCTGTTCCATCAGGAAGTAGAAAGGAAGCAGTTCCCGCCCCCTATGCTGTTCCATCAGGAAGTAGAAAGGAAGCAGTTCCTGCCCCTATGCTGTTCCATCAGGCAGTAGAAAGGAAGCAGTTCCATCAGGAAGTAGAAAGGAAGCAGTTCCCGCCCCCCTATGCTGTTCCATCAGGAAGTAGAAAGGAAGCAGTTCCCGCCCCTATGCTGTTCCATCAGGCAGTAGAAAGGAAGGTTTAATGAATTTTAATGGCAGGCTTCACTGCTTTTTGGAAACTCTTACAAGATTAGCTGGATTGCTTGCCTCCAATTTCTGACCTCTAACCCCTGTCTCTTCAAGCTACCCTTGGAGTGAACATTATAAAACATTGATCTCTGACCATATCCTTCTCATGTTCTTATCCCTTCAGTGGCTCTCACTGCCAAAGGCATAAACCTTAGATTCCTAATTATGCCATCTACAGCCCTTGGCATTTTAACCACCTTGCAGTGTCATCTTTCACTCCCCAGCTCCTCTTCTTCTCCAGCCGTGGCCTCAGCTCTCCAGCCACATGTCTATTGATAGACTTTCATGTCTTTGAGCCCCTGCTCACACCACATTCCTCTGCCGGGAAGATCCTTTTTTGAAATCATTAGCTGCCAAAATTCTCCTCATCTTTCAAAGCCTGGCTTAAAGGCTGCCTATTTTTGAAGTCCTGTCTAATTCTCTCAGTAGGAATTAATCCTTCTTTTTCTGGGCTAGCAGGACTTCATTTACGCTTCTCTTATAACACTAATATAAGGCTAGAATAGTAGTAATGTAGGTATGTCTCATTAGCCACCTCAAAAGGGATCATGTTCAAGTATTCTCCATGTGTACTTGTTCATAGTGCTGGGTAAATAGCTGCTCAGCATTGGATAAATGGATCCAAATGGTGATGATATATCCACATGTGGTAACAGATGTGTAGGTAGAGTGGATTCTCTATCTCCTTATCAACATACATACTTAGCCAATCAAACTTAGCCACATATAAATCACAAATGCCCAATAAATTAAATAACTCCTAATGTGAGGCCATATATGTACATATGACTATATTTTACGTGATGTTCTGCCTTAGGAGGTTGATTTTTAAAAGGTGTCACAGAAATGATTATTGCTTAAGTGACTTCCAAGAATGACAGACAAGAACAGAGGCCATGCACCCAAGGAGAAGCTCATTTCTGTGTTGAATTTCAGCTTCTTAGAGTGAAAACCTGTAGGTTCAACCATCATTTGCACTGGAAGTTACCAGATCACAAGTATTGATGGACCAATTTGCAACACAATAGTCCAGAAACCAACATAAATAAAAAAGTAATCAGCAATAAGAGAATTGTATCCCATACACTTAATCCTCTCTCTACTTGTGTTTGGAGAACAAAAGCATTAACACCACTGGATTCTGAGCTGGACATCTTTCAGCTTTCCACTGCCTTGAAGAATCTATATGCAGGGATAACAAACTGCCTCTAGCTTGGCTTAATCTTTTGTATTAGCTCATTAATGAGTCTGGATTCCTTCACCATTTTCCATGGTATCCCAGGCAGGGACAAAGACTCAGGCAGCAGGGGGGCAGCTTTCCTTTTCCCTGACAACATGTGGTCACTAGTCTCTGTCTGTAGTTAACAAATTCCATAGTTCTTTGAAGGTAGAGCCCATGGAATGGGTCTGGCCTGCTCTAAGCTCTGCAATGCAAAACAGAGCATCTCTGCAATTCAAAATAGAGCTCTGGGAATTTAGGCCTCAAGCAGTGTTCCCAGGATCTGTGACATCGCCCCAACAGCTGAGAGTGCTCGTGTCTTAAGAAAGCTCAGTAGGCCCAAGCCTTGTGAATTCTTTCTGCTCGGCTGGCATGTGGACTGCGCACATACTCATAGACATATTATATGCTTTTCCAAATCATTCTAAATACCTCCTGGAAGACATCTGCCAGTAAGGATCTCATGGCAGCCGCATTTTAAATATAGGACCTTCTCAACATCTCCCACCAGAGAACAAAATGCAAAAGGAATGCAGATTAACTCTCCATGAACTTTCTAGCTCTGAAGTCTTTCTACTTGATACCACCATTCCATGAAAGGTCCTAATGGGCTGCAGATCAAAATGAGACTTCTGGATTATGTGCTAAGATCACTAAGCTGGACTCCAAGGGCAGTTTGCCTATTAATAGAGCATCTAATTTAGGGCAGAGTTCAAACTTGGGGAACATCTAAAGAACTTGACCTAAACACACACACACACACCACCACCACCACCACCACCACCACGTATATTTAATTTATCATCCTCATTTTCTATTCAAGCACTTTGAGCCAAACTAAATTTTCAACAGTTAAAAAAATCTGTTGAAGTTTGGTTAGATACATTTCCCCAAGAATCTTTAGAATTCAAATTATTGTGTTTAGAATTTTAAGATCATGGAAATATTCCAAACTAGAAAAGACGTAGGCTTCCAATCGTGCACAAAGATTCAGACACTTAGTGGTGATCCTGCACTTTCCCTTCTGCTAACACTTCATACTATAATAAGAGGAAAGGAAAGAATAGCTATAATTTATGATGCCTATGACATGTGCACATTGTATCTCATGTTTATACATTGAGCATTCAGGACAGATGATAGTATACCCATTTCTCAGGTACTAGGAAACATGAACAATGAAAAGTTAAATAATTTATCCAAGGACCTATCTGGTAATTGAGCACAGATCTATTTGGCTCCAAAGCCTGAATCTTTACTCCAAAGAATGCTAGTGCTATATTCTCAATTTTCTCACAGTATTTTAGCTTTTCATTTTTTTTCATCTTGTCACAGACTCACCCATACTACACAATGTTTGGGGGAAATAACAATTGAAAAATATGGGTTATGAGAAAGTATCTAGATCAATTTATTAAAAAGAAAAAGAGATTACACTTTAAAACTCTATTACCAACTGAAATCCAATGAATTAAACAATGCTGTAATTTTCACTTTGGATATTAGATGGGAGTCTGGTTGAGAAACTGCACTTTTCAGTTGCTATGCAAAATCACTGTGCTTGCTTCCTAAGAAGATCCTATAATTAGAGATACAGAGTTGACTTTATCATCACTTTACCTATGCTAAATAGCAACAATGAGCCCATATAGAATGTGGCTCCATTTCTGGTCATGTGTCAAATGCATCTAAAATTGAAGATTCAGACTCAAATAACCATGGGAAAGACCCTGACTCAAAAACTAAAAACAAAACAAGTCACTGTGGGCATGCTGACTACCTGACCATCTGACTACCGCCAGATATCCGGTTGGGACAATTAACATGGGACTGTCTCCAGGGTTGGGATTGTGTGCTCTCTGTGGAAAAGACAGTCCAAGACAAGAGGGCTCAGCACTCCTCTTCCACTGGATTTTGTCAGAATTCTAGTGGCATGGCAAGGAAATGTTGGAAGTGTTGGTCATCAGGTTCAAAGAAGACTCTTTAGCTCATTAGCACTAGAACATGGCATTCAGTTGGCATTGCCACTCCCATTCTCTTACATGCTCTCCATTTTTACCAGCAGTTAAGTTTAGGAGGTTGCTGAAAAGGATTGGTGCACATTCAGTGACTTCCTTGTGCATTGCACATATTCAGTATATTCAGGTAGTGTTCACATTGGATTAAACGTTCAAGAATTTCACGAGCAGCCTGAGACTTTTTATCTTTCTATTCAGAAGACCAGTATCTAAGAAGAACTTTATACCTAGTATTTCTGTGGTTGAAATAACACCAGGAGGCTCCCACATTGACTAAGGACCAGCATCTGAATGCACTAGCTTAAAATAACTGAGTTATTTGACATTTAAACACACTGACTAATAGGATGTTAAGTTTGTCATTCTAGAAGGAGGAAAACCTTGAATTGTTAAAGTGCCGAGGAAGAAAGAGGAGTTGAGAGCCAAGGGATGAGAGTGTCAGGAGGACTGATTCTGGATGTGGCCTTGAGTCAGCCTCTGTAGGTCCTGGGGGCTCTGCCTGGTTTTGGTTCAGTGATCTCTGCAGAGACTGCCTCCACTCAGTATGGTAACTATTCCATGGGTTAATGAGTGAGGGTAATGGGTAATGAGGTGTACTTGCTATGAAGAAACCTAGTTAATGTCCATAAGAGATAATTAGCAAGTTCATGCCTTGTGCCACATTGCTTTTTGTTTCAAAGATAAACTGCTTAAGTAGGACCTCCTGCCATGACATACTGCACAAAAAATCATGCTTGTTTATGTGCATCCATATTTATACTGAATAAGACTTTGGAGCAAACTACAGTATACATACACAACAACAATAAATAAAATAAATTAAAATCTATAGAAAATGGAATACAGTAAAATATAGTTGATAGGAATTCTAACCACACCTCCATGACCATGCATGCCCTGTTGAGACAACTAGTCATTTCTGGGGCTGTAAGTCCTAAGTAATCTGTATGCTACCTGGTCACATAATTTGCACGCAGTGTGATCACGTAATCTATGAGCACACATGTGTGGTGTGGCATAGCCACATGGGCCCATATGCGCATGCATGGGGGTAGTCCATAAAAGGCAGATCGCATGACCCTCCCCTGTCTCTGCACATGTCTTTCAAACAGGCCTGATCACATTCTTTTCTGCCCCATCCCTTCTCCTAATAAAACTCTCATAGTGGGTTTTGTTTTGCCTCGTGACTTTTCCTCGCAGGATAAAAGTGATGCATAAAACGAACAATAGTACTGAAAAAAAATGTATATCCCTCCATTGCTCAATCAAGATTATCATGATAGTGATACCAAAACGATGATGCACACCATTCATGCAAAGACTGAAATACATGACCCAATTTATGGTGTATATTCTAAATATAGAAAATAGTTCCTTTTCAAGAAATTCAGTCGGAAATATTTGAGAATTATTCTTGGTGCAATGTTATTAAATTGTAAATAGTAATTAAGTTATTAAAAACACATGCTCCCCAAAAGCCACCAGACATTGTAATTATATTTCAAGCTATTAAGAAGAACGACAAAAGATTTTGTTAATGATAAATGTGCTTTGGAATGTATCAGCTAATTCCTCTTCCTTTGTGAAATAATGTTTAGCTCCACAGAGTCTAGGGGTTGATATTTAAAGACTAATTTACACTGTCCTTTTGTGGCTGAGAAGTCATTTCATTGGCTTTTGCAGATCTCTGTCTCTCCCTCCTCCCCCACCCCCTCTGGCTCTGTATGGAAATGGAAGCTACTATGGTTCTGAAACACTGTTCACAAGTAAAAAAGTATCCTAGACATTGGGACATAGCTCCATTTGGGGAAGGTCTTTTATTTAAATTTGATTTTCAAAAACCTTTTTCTTTAAAACCTAGAAACAATTAGTTTCAGAAAGGCTGGACCAGGTCAGTGTTTTACAGCATTCACTGGTTCTCATGAGAAGACTAAGAAAAAGTTACTTAGTGTGTGTGTTTCTACCATGACTAAGATCCAACTCAAAGATCTGAAAAACTGCATGCTAATGAATGCACCATGTATCCTCTTTGTTACTCAACAACTTTACAGATTCACTTATTAAAATTTCAACATTCTATCTAGAAAACAAGTGTCTTCATTGTTCCATTGTCTGTCAAGCATCTGAAAAATAGTTTGCCACTGTTTCGAGAAAGAGATAGCAAGAGAGATATTTCATTGTCTACTGTACATTTTTACATTTTTATTTGGACATTTAACATTGTCTATGAATTCGAGATAGCTCACAAAAAACTAACTCAAATCCATGGTCCAAAGCACCTTCATTTGTACATCATGAATTTGGTAGGTAGTTTTCTAATGGTTGTGCCAATTAGGATTCTGAAAAACATTCTTAGTCTTTCTTTGTTGAAGACTTTAAAGCCTTAGACTATAGAAATGACTATATTTGGTCCTTAAAAATTGTTAAAACACAAATTAAGGGACCTTAGATATCTGTATTCCTATACATCTTTTATACATGGATCCTAATAATATCCTGTTTTTCTTCTTCTCTTCATAAGAGAAATAGAAGGAAAGAACAGAGAATGAACCCAGTAGCCTTGGAGTTTGGGTCTCATTAGAACATTACAATTACTTCTTCTGGTAAATGTGAGTAACACTACCCATCTCGCTTTCCTCTCAGAGCCAATGTCATCAGTTTATCTAATGTTCATGAGAGAGTATCTACAAACTGATTTGTGCCATGCAAATGTATGGCTGAATTATCATTTAGATAGAGTTACATGGTTAGCTTGATTCAAAGACAGGTCAAATATCTGGCCCTGGGGAATGGATACGTAGTAGGAGCGATAAATGCCAAAATGGTTTTTACCAGTGAATGTTTTATAGCCGTATGAAAAGAAGGCAGAAGAACAGACAACTGGATAGGGGAGGGCAAGTTGAAGTTCCATCTGCCTGGGTTGGAAGGCTGGTGGGAAGGGGACATGCTCTGAAAAGCTGAGAGGTTACAAAGTGGAAAGGGGTGACCTGGGAACAGGGTGTTATAAAAAGAGTGCAGAGCAGAGAATAAAGTCACAGGACTTGTTCACAAGAGGGTGCTGGGTTAAAGCCTGACCTTGAGTCACAAATCACAAAATCACACGGCTGGAAGGAATCTTAAGAGGCTATCTCGTCCACTCCCCCGCCATTCAGCAGGCATTTCAGCCCTCCTAAACAGATGAGACTTTATCCTACTTTGAATGAGAAACTCTTGACACCAAATGGGCAGGTATTGACTGCTCTGGCCTCAACTCTTTACAACAGGCAGGAAAACAATTTCTGGAATTTCATTTGAACCTTTACTGAAATGGGGAACACAATAAATGGCCAGTTTCTCCTTGGGGACAATAACTTCTATGGTAGTTTACAAACAGCAAAATTAGCTGTAACTAATAAATACACTTAAACAGAGAAAATGCTACCAACATAACTAAGTTAGAGGATAAGTGGCCCATAGCCTCATCTAAGTAGGTAGGTATTATGATCATTCTTGGTATTTCTGGAGTCTTCTCTGCACACAAGAGCCTGGAGCAGATGAACACAAACAGAAACAAAAGTTGTTTTTTTATTTTCTTTTTTAAAAAGCAATATGGTCTAGTAAATTCCAGAACTAACACTGAGAACCAAGAAGGGTTTAATTTCTCTCCTAACAGAAAACAATAAATCCTCACACAAATTAGAAACTGAAAAGGAAATAAAAAGGACCTCATTTTCCATTGTGGGAATGTTACACATGAACTGTGGCTTAGAAGGAAGGAACATATTACACACCTGCACAGCTTCCCCGGAAACAGGCCCGGGACTGACCCTGGACCCATCCCGGGACTGTCAATGTAGAAATAATGTTACTTTATTCCCCTAGTGGGTATATTATTTCCAGTGCTATCAACAGAAACCTGAAAGGAGGCAGCTGAGAATTTCTGGGGAAGAAAGTTGAGCTATTTTGGGATGTGCTCATAAATGGTGTAGTTCAAAGGATAGACACACAAGCACAGATAGGAAGATATGTCTGTATTTCTAGACACATATTATGGAAAGTAACATTACCTGGATTCGCCACTCACATGTGAACACAGGCAAGTTAACTTGATTCTGCCTCCCCACTGCCAAAAGTTTAGACCAATTTAGTGAGGCATTCAGTGAATCCAGATGTTTGGCAGTATATAAGAAACAACATCTGGATAATTGATTGAATTTTCAAGTATACTCAATAGATATTTTGGCAGCATGCCTTCACAGCCTCTAATGGCTCCCTGCCTCAGTTTCTCTGCTATAAAAAAGGGATAAACATTTATCACTTGGTGACGATGATAAAATGTTTAAGGGTAATAAATTCTTGAAAAGAATGGTTCTGTGAGAGTATATCTCTCTCATACAATTCCAGGTTGGATTTCCATGCTAAACAACTAGTCTGGAGAATATGCAATGATTAAAATAAGGTTATATGCTGTAGAAATCTAACACATAATCAGTATTATCATCCTTATCATCCTAATCAAAACTTTCTCCTTTGTCATTTCCTCAAAGAACCTCACTTTCACATGAACAATGGCCAAACAAAGGTGAGGTTTAGCCGTTGGAAAAGATGTGGTGTTTTGTGCATGTAAAGTAACAAAGGTGAGAATAAAAGAAAGTTAGTGTGGGTGTCTGGAGGCAGCCCAAGGCTACCAGGCAAACCTGGTCTACCAAGGACAATCGATTGCTCAACGGTATTTGGACACAAACGGAAAATGTCCACACACTAATTTATGCGTAGAGGGAGAAGAAAGGCATGCCGACGGCGAACTCGCTCTTCCGACTGTGTTTACCTCTACCTCCCCACGGATTAGTTTGTGCTTTTGTGGCTGAAAGTTAGATGAAAGGAAAAAATGTGAGAGAGACAAGAAAGGAAGTAATAAAGGAATCTGCCCTCACATAAAACTCAGTGGCTGAAGTACTAAAGCTCCCTTTCAAAGTTAAGTCCTGCCTACAGGGAAAAGCCTGAACAGCATCTCCATAACTACCATTTAATAAGGGCCTGGTATACACATACAATTCTATATATGCATATGTGTATGTACATGTATGTGTGTTCTCTTATGTACACACATATGTGCTTTAGATAGCCATGTGCTTTAGACAGCCATCATTCTACTGATGGGAGAATGAAAGCACTGATTTGCCTAAGGTTATATATTATAAAATTATATATATATATATATATATATATATATATACACTTATACACACACACACACACACATATATATTAATACACACACACACACACACACACACACACGGTAAAGATCCACAACTAAATTCAGACCCGTGTGGATGCAAGTCCATATTCTTTAACTGTACCTGAAGCCTTTACAAAAAGGCTTGTTATAAATACCTTTGGTGACTGCTAGATCATATTTAAGCCTGCATCTTTTCAACTTTTCCTTTTTTTCAGGTGGTTTCTATCCACAGGTCTTTGGTATTCCTTATAACTATCCCTCTTTACTTCTTCCAACTTTACACATGGGTTCTGGCAGCTCTTAACATTTGTCCCCCCCAGGACTCTTCTCCCCAGCCTAGTTCACCCTACATTTCTCCCATGTCACTCCAAAATAATGAGCAGCATCTCTCTAGGCTCTTCATCACACTTTACTTTCTTGAGATGTTTCTGCTTGGGCTCCCTTCCCAGGGAGGCTGTAAAAACAGAATATTAACATTTCTTTTCCATCTCAGAAGTCCTTAGGACCTGGGTTAACACATACGATGTAGTCCTTAAAGTCTGTTGACTCAGGATTAGAGGCACAGTGATGGTCTCTGAAATTTTGCTCTTACCAATGCAGGAATCCAAATGGTTGAGTGTTCTCACCCAGATACAGTTAGCTGGGATCAATATAGACAGTCCAAAAATCAATACTACCACTGCTCCTAGGTATCACATTGTCTTTGCCATGGGACCCTCTGAGACACATTTGTAAATAATCACACTGCTTCGGCCACGGGCTCAGCAGCAGTAGTAAGCATTTATTAAGTGCTCACTGAGCTCAGAACCCTTTCGGAGGCTCTGGAGGAGTTCCACCCAAGTGTGCCCCGGTGCCTCACAGTGCAATCCGAGGGAAACACGTCACTAGTAGAAAGCCCTTGCAACACTGTTTTCAGAATGGCCTGAATTCACTAACTTTCACACCAAAAATAAAATCAGGCCAGCATCTTCCTGCAGAAACTTCTGCCCTTGCATAAACATTTTAGTCACATTCAATTCTTCCCAATAGTAGTAGCCAAGTGCCTGGGCCCTCCCATTCATGAAGCATGGCATGGCATAGGAACACTGTCACTGTGGCATATGGTAGCCTTTCTGGTGGCTTTTTGAAAAAAAACATGGCCACAAAGCAATCACAAGCAGATGGCATAACTAACTTCTATTTGTGTCTGGTTGCTAAACTCCTCACAAGAGGGGGCAAAAAACTATGTGTACAGGTGAAGAAAACGAGAAGAGAGAGTCAGAATTTGGCAAAGGTGTAGTGAAACTGGACCTCTGATATCTTGCTGGTGGAAATGAAGACTGATATATTCTCATTGGAAAGCAGTTTGAAGATAGCCATTGAAATATGCTCATCTCTTACCCCAACAGCACAGTATTTTAAGAAAATAATCTATGATCGAGAGATAGCACTATGGATAAAGAGACAGCTCAATGATGAAATGAAAGTGCAATCAATTAGAATGTCTATCAATCACGATGATTAGACAACAGACTATTGCACAGCCACAGCAGATGATTAATAGGAACATGAGAATTCGTTGTCAGTATGGTATCATTTAAAAAATTATTTTATGAATTCAGGCATGGAGGCCATACCATTACAATTTCTCTCATACTGCAATAGCATAATAATTTAAAAATGGAGTGAAAGATGAGGACCAGAGAAAAATCATTGAAGAAAATGAATAATTGCTGCTTATCCAAATGCCTAAATATTTGTTTCAGCAGTGAAAATCATCTACCTCTTATTGATTTCTTGTGCATTTCCACTTTTGTTGGCTACACCACATACCTGGTTAATGTGCTTCAGCTTGTCAATGATCTGGCTAACCACTGGTTCAGGGCCCTTCATTTTCAGCTCATGGAGGTTAAACTGATTCTTCATCCCATTCCTTGCCGCCTTCTGGCTGTATCTGTAGAGAGGAAGGGAAAGAGAAAGTTTGTCAAAGAAAGTCCCAATCAAATAGAACACCGACTTCATTGGGGACCAGCAGTATGGCTGACTGTAGATTCTCTCTAGCCTTTCAGAACAAAGTTTAAATCATCTCAACATTATTTGTAATACGTACTGTAATACAGTTTTTATGTTATTTAGGAAGTCATGACAAGAAAAACACCTGTATATATTCAATATATTCAGTACAATGCAGCCCCCCATATTTATTTCTCCTCTCCTATATAGCCTATATAGGTCTCACTATATAGCCTTGGATGTCCTGGAACACACTGTGTAGACCAGGCTAGCCTTGAGCTCACTGAGATCCACCCGCCTTTGCCTGCAGCGTGCTGTGCTGGGATTAGAGGCATGGGCCACCACGGCCACCCCTCTCCTTTTTTCCCAGTGCTGGGCCTCATGCATACTAGGCAAGTGTTCTACCACTGACCAGCGTGTCCTTTCTTTCCCCGGTCCCGTCACAGATCCAGCTTAGGACACGTGTGTTCTACCGCAGACCCACACCCCAGCCTTGTCCTCTACTTGTATCTCCCGATTGTGTTTGGTTGACTCCTTGGATCTAGAGGGGTGACTATTTATGCAGGGCTCGGTGCTATCATTTGTTTAGGTAATAACTGGGGGTCTGGGATTACATCACCCCCAAAGGAGAACTCCTGTACTCTATACATTCTATAACTGTTCAACTATGTAAAGAAAACAGTGAGAATAAGGAGATGCTAGGCATGACCTGCTTCTGTATTTTGTAACTTTCCTTCTCACGTTTATTTTATACCATAGACCACTGCTTCTCTGTGTGGAACCGACAACTAACCCTAGAGCCTTGCCCACATGAGGGGGTGTTTTGCTACAGTGTTCTATCCTCAGTCCCTACTGCGAGCTTCCTGAATCTTTGTAACTATTTGATTGTTTAAAAATAAACCAAGTTGTACTTACAGTTAATTTTAAGATTTTCAGCATGTATAAGGCATAATTGACAAAATTTGAATGTGTTTACCATGTACCATGTGATGTTTAGACACACACATGTATTGTGAAATGATTGCCACAGGACAGTTGTTTAACCTATCCATTGTTTCACATCACCATCCCTTTTATAATAATACCTTTAAAGAGATTTACTGTGTTTACTTAAGTGGATGTGCCTCCCTGCCTCTGTCAGCTTTACCACAAAGGGGCGCAGATGATGTATTCTCAGGGTGTTTTACGTGACATGTGTGCTCTGAGTGTCAAGCCCAAAGGGAATCAGTTAGGGGCGTCTCTGGAGTTTCCAGGTAATGAATTCATTCAGCATTTCACTTCCATGGGCTCCCTCGGTGCCGCTGATGCATGCAGTTCATGACAATCTTTGAATGAGGCTGGGCCATCATAACCCCAATTCATCTGCTCCACACACTGCCCAGAGCATGGCAGGGACAGGAATACTCCATTAGCCTCGGGAGATTTGAACAGTGGGTTATCTGGTTAGTAATACTCATCTGCGACGTGATTAACTGTCCTCCTCTTTGCACAACTGCCTCTTCACAGAAGTTTTAACATGCCTCCGGCAATAAAGGAACAGAAATGCCTACCTCCCCAATTGAATGCTTTTTTGGACTGGGTATATTTAGCGGGGTGTTAGAGGTGTTACCTTTAAGCACGGCCTTGCAGTATCTTCTTCCCCCATCCTGTTTGGATCTATTCAGCACAAAAATGACTGCCGTGATACTAAGAAAACCCTATTTGTGCAGTGAAAAGGAGAACATGTTTCTCCCTTTCAGGCAGATTGGTTAAGGCCTGGAGGGGGAGGAGGAGGAAACCTGTGTAAAAGCCTTAAAGAGAAAAGGAACCTAATTAAAGCAGGCCATCTGGGCATGCTTGTCCTGGGACAGTTGAAGCAAAGAGAGCACTTGTAAAAGAGGAATAGAGTCAAACAAGCGTAAAATGGGTGAGCCTTTCTTCCTAAATCTGCACTGGCTTAGGCAGCAACCGAGTAGTGGAAAGCAATCAGTGGATGCAAATGGAGAATGCTGGAGATGGAAGCGCCTTCGCAGATCAGCGGGTCCAACCCCTCGCCATGTACACCAAGAAACAGACTCAGCAAGGGTCCTTTCTAACAGCGAATACGACAAGTTTCATACTCAGAAGAAAACTCTTTTCTTTAAAAGTTCCTCCAACGGGTCCTGTGCATTCCTCACACTGCTGGTTCTGATTTAAGGCAGGGGAGTGGCTAGAGACTTCACTTTCTTTCTTGCCCTAGGCATTAGATCGGTGGTAAGGGTTTGCAAGGAAGTCGCAGAAGGACTAACTCCCAGCTAAAAGGATTTGATTTCACAAAAGTTTACATTCAGTTGCTGCTCTGTTATGGCTGAGCAAAAACAAGCTATAGATCATATGTGCTCAGAGCGCCACCTTATGGACAGACTGTGGCATGACAACCAAAGGTTTACCATCCTTTCCTTGGAAAATATTCTGGCCACAATAGGCACTTTGGGAAAATGAGATAATTTAAAGAGAATAAATAGCCTCAAAAACAAACTAGAACACAGAGTAGAAAAAAACTTAAGAGGCTCTCAGAAAAACTGTTTTCTGTTGGAGATGCAGTCTTAATTTGCATAAATACACAGCAAATTAAAAGTAAAGATGGAATTCACGGATTTTAAATGTGTTTAATAAAGGGGCAATTTTCTTACTTATTTGTGCAAATTTCTTTGTTTACTTTGAGTGATAGTATGTACCCCTGGAACTTGCAATACGTACATCAGTCTGGTCCTAAACTTATGGTGTTAAAACCTCCTGCCTCTGAGCCTTCTGATACTAAGGATTGCAAGTGTGGACCATTAAACATAGGTTTTTATGGATATATTCCAAGAAAAAAAATGTTTCATTTGTTTTATTTTTTATAATTTTAGCACAACAGTTACAACTTTAGAGCACATTACAAGAAAACAGACTTATCCACGCTACTCCAAGAAATACCTGTGTTTTCACACAATTGTGCTGCCTTTTGGAAAATACAAAGAGATTTTAGTAGCAAGAAATAAGTGCTAGGGAAAGAATCAGAAGGGTGCAAACCCATTTACATCTCATTTTAGTGGACATTAATATGGTAAGAGAATAAGTGAGTCCCAATCCATTTCTCTCCTGTTTCAAATCTCACTTGAGAAAGAACTTTGAATCACTTAAGTCCAGCAAAGCAGTGAATATGTTCCAGATGGTAAAGAAAATGGGAGAAGTTGATATCATTCACCAGAATCTGGGACTGTGAGAAGCAGTTGCCCAGGAGAGAGGGGAAGATAGAAAAGGTCTGGGACAGCAACACCTGCATGTCAGTCTACAAAAGCAAAGTGTACAGAGGACCCAGGAGGGGAGGGGAGAGAAAAGAAAGCCTACTGCCCAGGTGCTGGAATGAAGGGCGTGCATTGCCCAAGATCCATTCACACAGTGCTGGGGAATGAAGCAAAGACGTTGTGCCCACGAAGCAAGCACTCCACTAGTTGAGCTACATCCCTCACCCTATAATAACACCTTTACAAAAGGGCCGAGTCACGTGGTCGGGAGAGAACTGGGCTACCAGGCAAAGCTACAAATTCAAAGGTTGATTTGAGCTGAGCTTCGTCATGTAGGTCTGAATCCTGGATAACCTGAAGGCTGAGGCAGGAAGACTGTAGGTCCAAAGCCTGTCTGGAATTCAGAGGGAATTAAAGACCAGCCTGGGCACCTGCTTAGCATGCATGGTTCAGTCCCCAAATAAAAAATAAACCTGGCTCCCCTTCAAACAGGTAAGGCGTAATGTTGGTAGCATGTTTTGGGGGGAATTAGGTCAGACAATGAATGCCAGTAAGTTGAGGTAACATAGGCTATGTGCTTACAACAGTGCCTAGAACACAGAACATTCTGTACGAGAGCTCTTGTTATGTGAAAGGACTAACCCCAGTGTCTGACACATAGTAGGCCTTCAACAAATGTTGTTTGCAAAGAACTTCCTGAGAGAGCCCAAAGGAACCATGAGAACAATCGTTAGGAGAAACTTCACGTCCCTCACAGCCACATTAGCTGTTTCTAGTCTGGCTCTAGGTAAAGTGTAAGCTAAGGCTGGGGTGGGGGATAGTAGAGGGCAAGAACATATTTTCAAGGTAAAGGAACACCCAAGTTTTCCTTGTTTGCCTCTGCACTAGAACTCTGATGTCGAAGTGGCAGGCCCTGAGGAGGCCCAGCTGAGGAGGCCTCTCAGGCAGAAAGACCTTCACAGAGCCTCCAAGGGACAGGGCCTGTCAGGGAAGAGCTTACAGGCCAGGGCTTCAAGTGGTTCTAAGGTCATTGTGTTGTTTTGAATGTCACCATGAATTGCCAGAGGTCGGGAGCAAAGGGCAGACCGACTTCACAGCAAAGAGCACTGGGGAAATTCTGGAAAAGATAACCCTGCCTGCTATCATTCTGCCGGAAGCATCTCCCGCGCTTAGCTGTAGTCACCTGAAGGGCTAGGCACTCCGTAGGCCAGAGGAAACGGAGCTACTGCAGGGCTTTTTAGGTGACTCAGCCTTGCTCTTCAAAGCCATTCTTTCCCACTCTTGGAGTGAGGCAGCCCCAGGCGTCCAGGCATGACTTCCTCTGGCCTTACAATGCTTCCTCGTTCCCTGGCCATATGACCTGAACTCTGACCCATTTCCCTCATTTGTATTCCTCTTTGGGTCTACTGCCTTACTTGGTTTCTGGCACACACTAGGGCCTCACTAGATGTTGATAGGGCTGATGTGAGGTGGAAGGCCTCGCCTACAAAGCTCAGTTTATAGGGTAGAAACTCGAATGGACTTTTACCTAGTTCTTGTCATTCAGTCTTGCTGGGTCTGTGCTCACTGACGGAGGACTACCTCCTTACACTAGGCTCCTAGTCTCCCTGTCAATCTATTCCACTCACCAGGTCACCTTACTGTAGACATCAGCTGCTGTCTAGGTGGCAGAGGTACTTCTCTATGCCCCACTAAATGTTACCATTCAAGTGGGGTGGCACATACCACTTGGTCCAGCTAGCCAGAGAGATGGCTTCTCACAGCTCACATCCTACTTCCAGCCTCAGGGCCATCCCTTCAGATTAGTCTCTAGGCTTGAAAACTGAACCCACTTGAGATGCACGCCTGCTAGCGGCATTCAGTGGTTGTATCCCAGCCTCTTTTTGAATGGCACAGACTTCCCAACGCTCTCTGAACTCAGGACGTTTTATGGTTGTGAACCAAATCTGACACCGGTTCTAGGCCTTCCACAGTCAACATGTGAAAGAGAGCACACCTCTACTTACCTCTTGTCTAAAATGCTCAGGACTAGAAGTGTTTGGATTTTCCCTCTGATCTGGGGATACTGATTTGTATATAATGAGATATCCTGCAGATGAGACTCACATGCAACATGAAATTCCTTCCTGTTTCCTATATTCCTTATTCACATAATGAAAACCACCTAGAGATATGAAATGTACCTGCACTTTCACCGTGACCTATCGTACGAGATGAGTCATGGGATTTTCCCAGCTGTGACATCATATCAACCTGCAGGAAGTTCTTGATCCTGAAGCATTGGGACTGTGGAATTTCAGTATTCACATTGTGAACTACTGAAAGTCAAACCCTTCTATATTGTAGTATCTAGTGGACTGGAATAGTGTGTGTGGTAGTTTAAATATAATTGGTCCCCATAGTCTCATAGGGAGTGGCACTATTAGGAGGTGTGGCTTTGTTGGAATGGGTATGGCCTTGTTGGAGGAAATGGTGTAAATGTGAAGGCGGGCTTTGAGGTCTCTTTTGCTCAGGCTTCCCACAGTATGACTGTCAGTCGACTTCCTGTTGCCTGCAAGATGTAGCACTCTCAGCTCCAGCGCCATGTCTGTCTGCATGCCACCACACTCTCTGTCACAGTAATAACAGGCTGAACCTCTGACACTGTAAGCCAGCCACCCCAATTAAACGTTTTACTTTGTAAGAGTTGCTGTGGTCACAGTGTTTCTTCAAAGCAATAGAAGAAGACCCCCTAACTGAGACAGCGTGTCCCCAGAGGTGAGGAAGGAAGGGGCTAGCAAGGACAAGGGAAGGCAGTGTAAACCTCGGTCCGGAACACTGAAGGAACTACTCGATCCTTGAAGCAAGGCTGCCATCCGGGTCCGGAAGCAGCAGGGAGGAAGAACATTCAGTGCGTCTTCGTCTGCTGAAGAGTGGCAGTGTGGAACACAGAGAGAGGGGATAACCAGTCCGGACAAACAGCTTGTCACCACCGCAGGCTCCAGAGCAGACTAGCCCTCCCTTAGCAGGCCTGGGCCCGGTGCTGGTACTTTCTAGTCACCAGCCATCAATTACAAACGAAAGAATAACAGAGGGAAGGGACCAGAACGCCAGCATGAACCATGCCCACTCCTGCTCCGGTGGGTGTCCTCAGCAGTCGGTAGCTGCTGTGCCTCTCGAACAAGTCACCCCTTGTGTGAGGCTGAATGCATGGAGGTGCTGAGCAAACAACACCAAAATGACTCTCCTGCGCATAAACAGATGGGAGTCCAGGAAAACTTTACTAAGCCAAATAAAAGTGATTGTAAAGCACTTGGTAAAATATAAACTGCCACATAAATACTTAATAAAAGCTCACAGCAATCCACACAAGGACAACTGGGTCAAAAACTACACAAGCTCTCAAGCCTAGAGGTTCTTGGAAAGAGTGAAAATTGCCTTCCTCCCTCTGGTTGCTAGGCCACTTTGTATTCCTCAGCTCTTACCTGGCCTTCAGGCCTTGGCACCTTTCTAGATGTATCTCTGCCGTCACTGATCTATCTCTGTGGCTAGAGGGTGTCTAATTTCCATCCTGGGCAGTTGTGTCGAGCATTATTCGGAGCAACAGTCATTGAATTCCATTTCTTTGGCTCGGAAGCCCCGCCAGAGCTGTGTGATGTTCCGAGAGATACGTTTTTCTTTAAGATTTAATTACGCGAATCTCACCCCAAACTCTCCAGGATCAGAACCTGAGAATGACTCTGACTTCTCAGACAGCCAGCCTGTCCGCTCCCCTGTCAGCTGCAGGAAGACTGAAATGAAGAACTCACGGCTATCCTAATGAGAGTGATTCTACCTTGAGGCTCCATTTGAATCACGTTCACTGTCGACTATTTGGGAAGCCATCAAGGACAGAAGTAGAAATTCAAAGTCACTCAGGTGGCTGCATGTCTTCCTTTCAAATTTCTACTTTCCTCCCAAATCTTAGAATCTCACAGCCTGACAGAAATGGAAAGAGTTTTAGGAGCAGTTTTGTCATATTTCTTTACTTTATAAATAAAAGGGCAATGACTTTTCAAAGATGATACACGTTCACCATAGAGCTGGGCTGCAAACTGGATTCTTAGTCTAGGGTTGAAGGGTCTCTTCTGCACAGGCTCCAAAGCTCTACAGGGGATCCAGTGCTTTTAGTTGAAGAGCCATGTGAGTTGTGTGTGGTGCCACATGCCGGCAATCCCAGGACTTGGGTGGCAGAGGCAGGAGAATCAGGAGTTCGAGATCATCCTGAGCTATGGAGAGAGTTCAAAACCCGCCTAGGCCCCGTCTCACAAAACAAAGGAACAAAGAAATAAAGGAAGCAAACCAAGTCACTTGTCTAGAAGAGACTGAATGGAGGGCTAGCCTCAGAGGCAAACAAAGGGCGCCCTCTAGCTGGGCACTGGGGTAGCTATAGGGCAAAGAGCTCTCAGGAAAGGAAGAAAGAAACATGACTGGAGAGATTGCAAAGGCCTGCTGCCCTTGTTTGGATCTGAGGGTGGGGGGAGGGGCAAAGAAAGGACAAGATTTAGCAGCATTGAGCACTTATTCCAGGTAGCATGGATTAGCAACAAAAGCAAACATAGGCTAGAGACCTGATCAAGAATAGAAAGGCCAATTCTGAACCCTAGAGAAGAGGAGCCAAGCATCTGTGGGCCAGAGCAGAATAGTGGATAAAGGCATGGACCAGCTGGCTCTGAATTCCACCTGCCTTATTAGTGCCACGGCCTCTGGTACTATGTCCTCAGTGTTATCAGTACAAGAGGGAGGGTGATAAATGGGGGTAAAGGATGCAGTCCAGCAAAAAGGCTGTCGCGAGAATGAATGCCCACAAAGTGCCCAGCACAGTACCTGCAAGCTCACTAGCAGAGTTAGCTATTATTTTCCTCTGTGACCATGTTCACTGGCTGAGTCCTGCTTTGTGAAACTTGTGTCGAACTTGGCTAGGATGTAGGCACAAAGATAGCAGGACTTGGGATACTTCAGACAGAAGGTGAGGAATTAAAAGGGGAACGAGGAAGCTGCAAGTCCCCTGACTCCCTCATAGTTCCAAGGCCAGAGACAGAGGGGCCCAGAGGTGACCAGCTATTGGTAATTTGCACAAAACTGAGGGGATTTCTGGGACTTGGGAACTCCTATGTAAAAACTGCAAAGTCCCAGGTGAGCCAGATTAGCAAACTTAATCATTGTTGGGACCAGAGACATTTGTTGTTCAGGGTGAAATTTTTTTGGTCCTGAGGTCCAGGGTAGCCTCAAACGTGTTGTGTAGCTAAGGATGACCCTGATGTTTAACCTTCCTGGTTCTACCCCTACCCCCAGTGCCTAAAATCGAGGTGTGTGTTACCACACTCAATTTATACAGGGCTGAGAATCAAAATCAGCCCCCAAATTATTTTATTATTTTTATATTTTCATAATGAAAGCACAAAGCATTGCTGCCAGGTGCTATCTGCCGGCATTAGGAAAAGCTGGGCTCTCAGTATCCACGCATAAGGATTTTCAAATGGGAAATTTTTTGTATTTATGAAGGACAGAAGAGGATTTTGTTAAATAAATAGGCTTCCCAGGGGCATGATAATCAGTCTGGACATGATGGTCTTTAGAAACAGTAACTTCATTATCAATGATTTTCATCTGTTTATTTCATTATCTCATACAGACTTCAAGTTCAGTCCCCAGCACTATTATTACATAAGTGCTTTCCCTTCAAAATGGTCTGTCACTCAGACTTTCTGTTCATTTAAAATGATGCTTCCTGTCTCTCAAAGTAGCTCTTAATTCAGGGCGACTGGTTTATTCAACACCATGGACTGGACTTGGTTAAAAATAGAATCTGTGAGGCCAGGTGGATTTTCTTAAAGAAAGAAATTTCTAGAGACATGCACAGAGAGAGCTGCTCAGGAGGCTGCTAAAGAGGTCCGTGCTTGCACAGAGACTCTGGTAATGCTGTGTTCCTCATCTAGTATGCAGCTCCATTTATTCAGGGGAGCACTGGCCCTGTGTCTGACCTACTCTTCCACATGAAAATCTAATAAATGAAAGGTGCTTTCACCTGCCAAAGCTATTTCATGTGCACGATCTTAGTGGGCAGGCAGACGAGGGGCTACTTCTACCATTTCTCTGAGAAAGTTCAAGTGACTTGCCCAAGGTACACAGTGTTCCCCAGGGGACACGAGGTGTAGTCCTCAAGGCTGCTACTCACAAGTCTGTGTGTCGCTTCTGAAGTCGGCAAACCTGCATCAAGAGTCTACCCCGGGTCCAACGGGACACTGACACACATGGAGGAACACATGGCACTTCTCTTGAAGAAGACGGTGAGAAATTAGATGCAGACATGTAAAAGATCTCTGTACAGGACAACTGGGGACATGCTAGAAGGAACCCGAGATGCTAGGACACTAAGGCATGGGGCAGGAGGATTCAGAGTTCTCAGAAGAGGTGACATTAGTTCAAGATAAGTAGGAGTAGGCCAGCCTAACAGCTTTCTAGTTCTAACCCCTTCTGGGACACTCCTTGTCTTAGTCTTCTGTAATAGGTTTTGGAAGTTAGCATCTTAGTATGTATATTTACAGAGTATAACCTGATATATGCCACTCTAACCCCAAGCTGCTACTTCTCTATCTCAAATGGGAGCACATTAGTCTGGCTCCTGTGAACAGAGACCAGTCCAAGCTCTGTTCCCAGAACCAACCACACGTAGAAGCAAAGAGAGCGATGAGGAAGTACTCAAAACTAGAAGAGGGCTAAGGTTATAGCCTACCTAGTAGAGTGGTTGCTTAGCATGGAGGAAGTCCTGTGTTCAATCCCTGGTACCACATAAACCGAGTACAGTGGCACACACACTCTAACCCTAGCACACTGGTGGTAGAGGCAGGAGGATGATACTTCTAATGTCATCCCTCAGCTACATCGTAAGTTTTAGGCCAGCCTGGGCTATGCAAGACCCTACCTCAAAACAAAATTAACAATAAACAAGAGGAGTTCATCGCTATTTTTAAAGTTCTGCATGGCTTACTAAGATTAGAGGGTAAACAGTTGAAAACCCCTCTGACACCTGAGCTACAAATGGAAATAAAATTCCCTTCACACAGAAATGAAACTACACTATAAAAGGAGACAAACCCAAGGATCGAAGCTGGCCTCATGTAAAAGAATCAAATTTACTGGTTGGAGAAATTGAGAAATCATGACTGATTTTCATCATTGGTTTCCTTTTCCACAAAGGCTAAGTGCAGGGTGACAAGAAGTTTAGTGTTAAGCAACTACACTGGACTGTCAACTAGCCTCATTCTCGTTTCTATCCTGGCTGAGGACTACAACCCAGGCCAAGGATAAGGGTTTCCATGTTTTGCAGAAGAGATAAGATAAAAGGAGTGGGGGCAGGCCATGCTGTTCCTGAGAAATAGGCCATCAAGCGGAGCTGCTACGTTCAGGCCCAGTAAATGGCTTTAAGGGTTGTTTTTAGAGATGTATTTCCTTTTTTTCCTGCACTGAGGCCAGAATCCAGAGTCTTCCACATGCTAGACAAATGCCGGCTCTATCCCTGAGCTACACCCCTGGAATCAAAAGATGCCTTGACTGATTGCATCAATAGCAACAATAGCTACCATTTTGGAGGGCCTACTGTGTTCCAGACATCATACTTTGCATTGAACAGTATTGCTAAAGCTTATTAGCAATCTCTGAAGTGAAGAATTGACTCCATTTCCAGATGGGGAAAATGGGGGCTTGGAAAAGAAAAAGAGCTAAAATGTAGACTAGAAATTCAACCCCCAGGAATGCTGACTCCAAAATGGTATGCCTAAATAGTCTTGCTTCATGGTACCCTGTATCTTTAAAATCTGTCTCTGGGTTTTGTTTATTTGTTTTGTTTATGTTGTTAATTGTTAACAGCTGTGCCTATGTGCCAGAAGACACCTTTGGACTGGAGAATAGGCATCAACATCTTATCTGCCAAGTAAGCTAGCAGAATTGGGTGTTAAGTGCCCTGCCCCAGCATACGGTTCACACCTGCATGACCATTGAGAGCTCTATCTGGGTCATTCTCAAGACAGTACTCTTCTCAATATGCCTCCAGTACCCAGGTCATGTTTCCTGCCCACTCAGGTTCTCATTACCGGAACCCTCCGCCTGTGCCACTGACAATCCGCTGCCACTGTGCAACCCTCTGCACACTGCAGGGGCCACTTGAAATGCTGCGGTGCTCTTTTCAAAGTCGAGAGAAGAAATTATTTGCAGGATGGGGGAGCAGCAATGAAATCAGTCTATAACCCACAAAGTTCCTGCTTTGCCCTTTGAAGGAGGCAAAGACACTCTAGAGATATAGAAGCTTGTACATTTTACTTTAATAATTTCTTTAAAAGTAGTTATTTCCCTTCATGGCTCCATTGCTTCACCTTTTCAGGTGCAGTGATGGTAAGAGAAGATTCTTTTCTTCCAATCTTGATAAAGAAGTGATATTTATTTGTGGAGGACACATATAATGATGGAGACCTACCTAGAAGGCCCTCAAATGCTCTCTGTATAACAAAATTATCTGAGCCCAGGAAATGCTGGCATTGTGTATTATGAGGACATACATACTCTGCTTAAAATAATAAGCCATCCAGCCTTCAACAGGTGGTCTACAAGCATAGCCACACACTGCATGGAGATGTCTCCTCCCAATATTTAAGACATGACAGCTGACCAAATGCAGCCCACTCTGAATGAGGCACATTGTATTAAGCCATTACTCAGAAGGATGAGCCATTTTTTTCTCATTCAATTTTGAAGGTAAAGCTACTGTGTATGGCACCACAATCTTAAGGGATAAATGTCACTATATCATCATGGAGTGGGTCCTGATAAATAGCTGTTGCTAAGGACAATTTTTAAGATAAATCTATGATGAAAAATATAGCAATCTAATCCCCTAGATGGATCATTACACATGGGT
This sequence comes from Peromyscus leucopus, assembly GCF_004664715.2. Classification (NCBI taxonomy): domain Eukaryota; kingdom Metazoa; phylum Chordata; class Mammalia; order Rodentia; family Cricetidae; genus Peromyscus; species Peromyscus leucopus. The sequence goes on from NC_051083.1 coordinate 117,199,932, forward strand.
ACACCCCAAACAGATCTGTCTTTCTCTACCAGGATTTTTTAAAAATCCTTAGCAGTCATCAATAATATGTCATGCCATAGTGAATTAAGTAATTTTCTGTGTAATGCACCTGTCTTTCACAGCTTTTTCATAAACAGTGTTGACGTAGCTATCCAGGATGAAGTCAAACATGTAACTGCTACACTAGCAAACAGCTGGGTAGGACAATGCTTTCATTCTAGGATATACATAGTAGTTCATCAAATTGGAATGAATGGAGTGTACTGATTCTGCTTCCTGAAGAATTCATGAAAATGAAGTCCAAGGATGTTTGAGGGAGACTAAGACTTGTGGCAAGAGCTAGCAATAAACCAAATAAAAAGACCGTGTTTGCTCCCCCCCATTCCAGCCTTTCATAAACAGCATCTGAAGAACAGATAGAAAAGGATGAAGTGGCAACGAGAAGACAGTACTGGCGAGGTAAAGGTAAAGGAAGGGTGTACCTGCATTCTAAGCCTCTGAGGATGACGGGCTACTGAGTGAGCCTCAGCTACAGTGTGTTCTTGGCATGCCTTGCTGCTGAAGAAGCTCTGAAGCAAACAGCTTGAAACCACACCTCAAGCCACTAAACGCCATTTCCGTCTTCCAGCATTTCCTTTTCTCCCGTCCTCCCTTCCTCTTGGCTCTATATCCTGTCATCTATATTTCCTTCCCTATTGTTCCCTTTTTGGGGGTACAGAGGATGGAAGTCAGGTTCTCATACGTGCTAGACAATGGCTTGCTTTCCCAGGGATTTGCATCCTAGGGTCCCCACACTGCTGCTTTTATCAGCAGTCCTGTATTTCAAACAGCTTGCATTCTGCCTTGGGTTCTTTGGACAAAAGCCACACTATAAACCTAAAAATAAGCCCAAACATCAAAAAATAAATAGTCTATTTTAAAACAAGAGCGTGGGAGCTATGTATAGTATCTGCTCCCTTCCATTGGTCTGTTCTCATGCAGTTGGAATGAGATGAACGTGTGTGTGTGTGTGTGTGTGTGTGTGTGTGTGTGTGTGTGGGGGGGAATATACACACACTTTGGAATGGAAATCTTTCGTTAATTCCTTTGACAGAAGGCCATTTCCTCCTGCTATGTAAACCAATGAGAAACTTGACAGTTGACAGTTCTAGAAGTCTATCCCACCCCAAAGTCCTCAAAAGAGAGTGGTTTTAATATACCAGCAATATAAAAGCAGGGTAAAGTGTCCTCTCCAGCTTTTCCTCAATCACGGAAGAACATAAGCTATCTTATTAACCTATTTTTGAAAAGTACTTTCAGTATATGTTAGGAACTGGGTGTTCAAGTCTCATTCATTTTTACCTGTTGATATGCCACAGTTTACCCCTTTAATCTAGCAGAGAAGAAAATAAAAGGCCAGGGCTTGGGAGATGGCTCAGTAGGTAAGTATGCTTGCTCTGGGTAAAGATCAGAATTTAAATCCAGCACCCATGTAAAAAGGAAAGGATGGCTACACATGCCTATAACCCCAGCATTAGAGAACAGAGACAGGTAGATCATGAGAGCTCACTGGCCAGGCAGCCTACGTGAAGGGTGAGCTTCTGATTCACTGAGACTTTCTGTCTTAAGGCAATAAGGTGGAAAGCAATAGAGGAAGATATCCAACATTTGCTGGCCTTCTCATGCACATGCATGGGTATTCAACTACACACACGTGCATACACCACACATGAAGATACGCACATGAACTAAAATAAACTTTAAAACTGAAATTTTCTCCACTTTTTGAAGAACCCAGAAGGTTTCAAGACAAGAACACGAGTCTTTGAGAACTAAAGGTGTTGTTTTGCATATCCCCACTTCTGCCTTTCCAATTCTCAGAGAAATCTTGGCAAGACATTATAAACATATGAAGGTTTGGCTGATCCCTGGAAATCAGAAAGAGAATTCATAGTGCATGTGTGTGTATATACTTTCTCCGGTGAAATGCAAGGTAAGATTGCAAAGCACGGAGAAGAGGCACCCTTACTGTAATTCGCCCTCTGCAGATCTTAAGGATTTTGTTCTGTAATGAGGGATGCCTCTAGTGAGAGTCCAAGCCATTCCAGGCACAAGATGAATATAGATTTGGCACAGACAGAAGTAACTATGTTACACTGTCAGCCTGAAAAGACAACAGCTCCTTCTTGGAAACTGACATCTGGAGGGAGGACCATCCTGATCCTGCCCAGGTATGTCACAAAAGGAGCCACAGGAGAAGCTAGGGAGGAATCAAAGGGAACTAAGGCATCAATTACAAATCCAAGTGCAAGTGCTTGCTTCCACACTACTGGCCAGCCTCCGTGTTTCTAGGAAGCATGCTAAGTGTCAGAGAGGCAAACTGATTTTACACCGAGAGCTGAGAAGAAAAGACGCAGGAGAGACTGACTCCAATGAAATCTAGAGATGGGGTTGAGCAATGAAACTGTTACTACGTCTGTAGTATGAGTGTAGGCATACATGCTGAGGTCAGAGAACTATGTTTAGGAGTTGGCTCTCTGCTTCCACTGTGGACTCGCCAGTCATAAGGCTTTACCAAGTGTTTGACCCACTGAGCCATCTTGCTGCCCCCCCCCCCGTTACAATACATTAAAGATCAGTGCAATTAAACAGTAAAACTGGGCTTCCCTAGTACAAACTATCCAGAAAAAGAAGGAAGGTATCAGTCAATTATCCAGACACTTGACTTAACAATCTGCATGGGTAGCCGAGAGCATAGTCACTACGGTGTTTGCTCTTCATCTAGGAATTATCGGGGCAGTGCAGTCAAACCCCATAGGTAACTCGTGCAAATTCCAGGGTTAATTTGGTCGTGCTGTTTGTTTTTCTCTTGGGCTTCATGACTCCCTAACTGAAACTTCGGTCTCACAAAGGCAAAAGCTGGAAGGAGTTCTGCCTTCTGCAACTGTAGGTAGGGTGGCCCAACTGGGCCAAGGCTGTTAATTTGAAAACTTCTCGGTTAAACCCTGAAATCTCATGCTATCTAAAACTAAGATGGGGTGGTAGTGGGGAAGCGAGGAGAAGAAATGATAGGTGTAAGAGGCACTCACAGAGATGAGATCTGTGAAAACATTCCTTCAGTTGATTGCATTCAGGAGGTAAAAAAATAGAAAGGAGTTGAAATTGCCCTTATTTGCAGAGAAAATGGCTCCCTGAACTCTTTACAAGTGGAGAGGTGTGTATGCCTGGATAGTAGGATCACTGCTTACCGAGCAGATGGGAATATTGCTCAGTATTTCCATCATCTATATTTTCATTTTGAAAAGTATCTCCAATGATTAAGTCTCATTCTCTGTCAGGAGTTTTGAGTTTCAAAAGTAAAATATTTTCCAAGGAATCTAAACCTAATCTATAAAGATAACAGTCATATAGCTTGTATGATACTACACAGTGGAGACTGCTATTGAAGACTACATTAAATAAGAAACTCTGTGAAAGGTATTTCCACTGCAGATGAGAAGTGAGTGTAAAGCTAATCTTTATAAATGACATGAATAGAGGGCACCCCTGTCTTCGGGCTAAAGAACTTTATATCATTATGTGTACATTGCTGAGGACTTTTTTGAAAATAGAGTTTGGTACTACTCCCTAGTCTCATTATTGCATTAGGTCACTAACACAAGTACAGGTTAATTATAACCTGAGGTTACCAAGCAAGGAGGAGTCGATTCCTGGTTTATATTAGCCTTATTCTGTCTGTAAATGTTATTTCTCTCCCCCCTTCTTTTTTTTTTTAAATCTTTTGTTCTTGGATAGTATGTAACAACAAAAGCTGTCTCAAAATAAATACTTCAGATGTAAAAATAAGAATTTAGAGTAACTTTCCCCCATATTACAGTGTTTATTTTATTCTGCTGTCTAATACATTATGATATTAAAAGAAAGAAAACTCAATAAAAATTCAACTAACAAAAGTTTGGTATTTAAATTCAGTGGTAAAATGCTTGCCTAACATACATGAAGATCTGGTTCCTATCCCACGGACTACAATTGTTTTTTAGTTTACAGATTTCTTGAAGTGGGCAGGTAGGGTGGCCTATGCCTTTAATCCTATCACACAGATGAAGGGCAGGCTGATCTCTGTGAATTCAAGCCCAGCTTGATCTACATAGTGAGTGCCAGGCCAGCCAGCGCTACACAGTGAGACTCACAAGCGTGTTTTTGAACTGTCTACTGTAACCCTTGTTATTCTCTACTTTCTAAAATATTTATTGACTAATTGTCTTCAGAGATACTTCCCACATTTGATCATTTCATATGAAGCTATAGCCCTAATTCCTACACTATACCTACCATCTTTCCAGTTACAGCTCTGGAAATCCATCATCATTTAACATTAATTTACCATTCTGATGGTTAAATCTGATTGTCATCCTGACTGGATTAAGAAACAACTAGAGCATTGAGTGAAGTATAACTTTGGGTGTGTCGGAAGAGGATTAACTGATTAGTTAAGATCTTGCCTGAGTGTGGGTGGTACCACTGTTTAGGCAGGGGTCCCTAACTGAAACAAAAAGGGAAAAAAAGAAAAAAAAAGTATGTTTGACTAATTTTCACACTCATTGAAATACATCAGGATTTGGATCATACTATTTTCATTGTATCGCTCAAAATAAACATACAATAAAAGCAACAGGAGGCTAATGAAACATGTCCATGTTCAGAAACCCAACCTAAAGCCAGAAATAAAAACTATGGAATTGTTTATTTTCTTGGTTCCACGGCAGTATCCTTAAAAAATATCTACCAGGTATGAAGTAGTTAATGCGAGCAGAACACAATAAAATATTCTGCTGATTCAAACACTTTCACTTGGGAAAGTATTTTTTTTTAAAGCATTAGAAGACATATCTGGTATGGTTACATGTACTTTAACAATTATAATGAAGAAAACAATACAAGGGCTTGATACATAGGAGGTGTTTAAATATTAGAATAAAATGAATGAGCATATTACTAAATGTATTGTAAATTAAAATGTCTGTTTTAATATGGGAGCATTGTTAGCTTATATGTTACTTTAATATTTAAGAATTGTTTTTCTTTCTTTTTACCATATTATCATAGCAGTGGGATAAGTCACTAGGGTGTTTGCTCATCAAGTTTATATAAGAGCTGTATTTGACTTGTGGGAGTTTTCTAAGTACTATAGTGTGTGTGTGTGTGTGTGTGTGTGTGTGTGTGTGTGTGTGTGTGTGTGTGTTTTAAAGTATAAGCTTTTTATAAAGTCAGTACCAACTGTCTTCTTCTGACCACTAAACATTATGCCATAACAGTTAAGTATATTTTCATGATTTTACTTAATACTCTTGACCATTCAGGATGACAAATATACATTATTTCTCCAGAGTGAGGATGCTGCATGGAGCCATTAGTCCCTCCAGCCTCATTCACATTTTCTCCAAGGGAATCTATCTCCATACAAGTTCAGTCCATCATCCAGGGTGGCATGCAATCTCATTCTTGCATCTCCTGTCAGTAAAATCACTTAGATGAGAAACAAGCTGTTTGGGGGCACGTATTTTATCTTGTATTGTAAAGAAAAGAGTTAGAGGGGAAAGGAAGACAAAAAGAGATGTGACATGAATTGAGCTTCCCATATGTACCAGTCTTCTAGAAATTTTACATATCTGACCTCACTTAAGAGTCAAAGCAACCTTGTAAAATGTCCTTCCCTTACAGAAAAGGACCTGGAGACTTTCTGTGTTAAGTGACTCTCCCAAGGCAAGACGCAGAACTAAGATACAAACACAAGTTCACTTGAATCCAGAATATTCCTCTGTCCATTATATTACATTGCAAATTCTATTCACCATCTTATGTCTTAGGGTCAGAGCCCACTGGAATGTAAGCTCTTCAAAGAAAGTAATATGAATTTTCTTTTACCTTGCACCCATAGCATCTAACTTTGTACCTAACATCATGTAGTATCTCTGAAACTCAGGGAGGTCTTGAACTTCCTATCTCAACTTCCAGAGTATGTACGATCATAGGCCTGTTACACCAGATCAGCTTAACATATAGTCTCTCTCTCTCTCTCTCTCTCTCTCTCTGATTCTGTCTCTACCTATCTATATATGTAACAATAATAACTAAAGAAGAAGGGGCTGGAGAGATGGCTCAGTGGTTAAGAGAACTTGTTGCTCTTGCAGAGGACCTAGCTTCAGTTCCCAGCACCCACATGGTGGCTCACAGCCATCTGTAACTCCAGTTCCAGGAGAACTGACTCCCTCTTCTGGCTTCTGCAGGTACCAGGCATACATATGGTACACAGACATACATGCAGACCAAATATCCATGCACATAAAATAAAAATTAAGAAATGTAAACCAATAAATAAACTAATCAAAAAAGAAGTAAAAAAATTAGGAGTAAAAGGGGGACACAGGAGGAGATGGCAGAGGAGGAGGGAGATAGGAATGGTATACAAAGTTCTCAAGAAAGTTATAAAATAAACAAAACCAAAGAAAAATATAAATGTTGAGGGCATAAAGGACTGAACAAATAAAGAAAGACACGCAGAGCCAATGGTTCTCAACCTTCCTGATGCTGCGACCCTTTAATCCAGTTCCTCATGCTGTGCTGACCTCCAAACATAAAATGATTCCATTGCTACTTCCTAACTGTAATTTTGCTACTGTTATGAATTGCAGTGTAAATATCTGATGTGTGACCCTCGTGGGGATTGTGGCCCACAGGTTGAGAACCACTGCTCTAGGGAGATTAGGCCACCTTCCATAAGCTAAGCAACTAGTCTGTGGAAAGGCTCAGGAGGCCATGTCTAGCCTCATCTATACTTTCTTTCCTCTTTACTATGCTTACAAAGCTTGTACATCTTGAAAAGCGTGTTGTAGGCTCCTAAGCATTCCACACTGCTCACCTCACCCTATAATTCCAAGCTGGTCCTCTTTGTACAGTGCAGTGGAGACTAAGAACATTAGCCTGCTAGAACGAAACTCTGTGAGGACTTGTCTATTTTGTTCAACTCAACATGCCTGGCACTTAAGATGCTCAATAAATATTTGTGGAATAAATGAATATATCCTTTTTGGGGTCAGTAATGAGTACATTCTTAATAAACATTGACATGACAGTTAGTATGGATTACACTAAAAATCCTCAAATGAGCAAACATTTCAGCAAACTTGTTCAGGGAAATGGTACTCCTCCCCTTTCTTCTTTTCTTCATCTTTAGTATTCATATCATAGGATTGTTGCAAAGAAAGAGAGTTAATATATACAAATTACTTAGCATGGTGTTTAATGCACAGTTAACTCTCAATAATTGAAAGCAGTTAGCATGAATATGATTGTTTCAAATAGAACGAATAATGGTCTGCACAGTGACAAGCTGAAAGACAAACAAATTCACCACATGCTTTATACTTTGCAAAATATGCCGGAATATGTAATTCTGCATGAGCTTCAAAGCTAGGAAATTCTCAGAGAGCTACAAGTTATACAAAACATTGGATCATCATAAATGTGTACAGTTGTGTTTTGTGGATAATTTTTTCTTATGAATTTAATAAAGGAAGGGAATTTACTCAATCTTCAGGTATGATGATTAGTCCTTAAATGTTGCTATAACTAACTTTCACAAAAGATTACCTCTCCACAAGTTCTTGTCCGTTCCAGCACAGGGTATCATTTTCGGCCACAGGGCTATGGCTGCAGACGTAACCAGGCAAGGCACTATAGAAGTTGATGAAAGACTTCAGCTTCTGAATCAGTTCCCTGAAAGGAAAACAAAACATCTGTGCATCAGAGGCAAGTAAGCACAGTATGAGAAAAGTTTAATTTCCTTATCAGCATGACAGAAAAGCTCTGCCAGGCTGATTAGAGCAATAAATGATTTTTAAAAACATTCTTAGCTATGAGGCCACAATTTAGCATTTTAAAAAAAATCAATAAAATAATAGTGGGTAGGAGAAGGTTGCCTTCCATAGAAGGTACTCCTATCAGGAGGATGATTTAATTCCAACATCCATTTTCTCACACGTTCTGCAGCTTCCTTTTATTTTTTTTTCAGAATGCTGTTACCTACATTCTCAAAGGTGCTGATTACGAGGCACACTGAAATACTACATATCTTATGGTTTCTGAGTGTAATTGAGTGCATTGATTGTAATTTACAATGCTATTACCCTAGAGATGGCCCCTTTCCACATAGGCTTTGGATAATGGCTGCAGATTCAAATGGTGGGGTGCTCAGAATACTATAAGCTCTATGAGATTCTCTTGATTATATAGTCAGGGAAACTCACATCTGCAAAGAGGAGGAAGGTGGTTTGGTTCTTTGTCTAGATATTGTTTTTCTTGTGAGGCGGAGCAAAGGGGAGAGTGATGGAGTAGTATATATTATTATTAACCTGCTTTCATTTCTATGCTGTTTATGAATAGAAAAGAGAGGACATATACTATGCAGATGTGTATAAGCACACAGATATAAATTATAGCAAGACTCTTTGTCTATTTCTTGTTTCAGTTGTACATGCATTTACAGCATAAGTCAGACTGGATAAATGAATATGTTTATGAAACATTTAAATATTTCTATAATAGATGTCCAATAATAAACAAAAATAAAATATACTTTATTTTCAAATGAGTGTCCTGATAGAAAGCAACACTGCTCTTCACATCCTATACTGGTCAGGGAATCTTCGGAAAGAAAAGCAATCACTCGAGTGTCTGCAGGCTAAGAATAGAGTGCCCTGATGCACAGGCCTTTGGTGGAGTCACAGGCGTGCCCACCATTTGAAGGGCAGTAGAGTCACGAGTCTAGCAATGCCTTCTAGGAGGGCTTCTCAGATCCAGCTGAAATTGGAAGGCTGGTGGAAATGATCTTGCAGCTCAGGCCATTTTCTGTTTACCGTAAAACTATTATTTCATTTACTCTGTGTGTCTGTGTGTGTTCAGAAGAAATAGTTTTCAGTACATGTTTACAAAAGCTTAGGTCACAAGAAAGCCAGGGTGATGGACAGAACAAGCAGAAAAGGTTATTGCGACATATATAATGCCTGCTAGTCCAATACTTGCTTCCTGCTGTGTCCATGCTCACCTCCCAGCCTATGCCTGGCATGTGAGCACCGTCAATCTCCAAAGAGAAGAGGCTCAATACAGAGCTCTGAAAAGAAAAGTCAACATTACAGTTTCTCAAGAGGAGAAAGATGGGTTCAATTAACAGCTAATAGGAGAGATGTTCTGTTTTACAAGGTAATAATCCAGTTCCCAAGAGTAGAAGCTGAAAGACTAAGGGCTGAGGCTGAGTAATTCCCCTGCTCCACCAGGAAATGGAATGTGGGCATTAGTTTGGGGGAAATGATGGCCTTCTTTATAATGAAAGAGTTTCCCTTAGGCTTCCTCCTACCTCTACACACACTCTCAGGAACATGGAACAGGGCAAGAAAAATGGGACCCATACCGAGGCCTTCCACTTTGATATCCCTAGAAGTTGGAAACAAAGGGAACCTAAATTTCCCCTGCCTTTCAACCCTTGAAGCTTTCTTAGCTGATCATAAATTAGATAACTGACAAGTTGAGAAAGAACCAAATGAGGTTCCACCTAACATCAAAGGAACGAGGTACTGCAATAAACCTAAGACCTGCTGCTTCAGTGTAGTAGAATGCTGCCCAGAAGGGTCAAGATAAAAATCTAGGGAACCCGCAAAGAATCTGGATAATATAACATAGTCTGGGGCATCACATTCTAGAACTAAGGGAAATGTTTTGAAACTTAAAGTTTCATTAAAGCTTTCATTACCTCCTTCAACTAGGATGGGCATATGAGACTGGGGTTTTTAAAACTTACCGTAGAATTAGTCATTGTCAACTTAGAAAACAATTTCATTCAGCAACCATGTTATCATTGTGGTTGGGTTCTCAGAACAATCCCTTCAAATCTGCTATGAGTAGTAGCTGAGAACTCTGGGTTTGGAGTCTGACTCAGCTGAGTTTTAAATGCTAGCTCGTTCTCACTTACGCAGCACTGCAACCTTAGGCAGACCTAAACTTAGCTGAGTTTTGATTTCCTTTGTCAGAAAATGAAAAGTAATGAGCATCTACAGCACACGGTTGCTATGATGATTCACTGAGACAATGCATATGAGGTGTTTACCATGTTACTCCCACCACTACAGTAACCACACAAGTAATTGGTCATGTCTTCATGACAGAAGTGATGGCCCATCCTCCCATCCTCATGAATCTGAAGGATAAAATGTATTACATATGAAATATAGTCAACATAAATTTGTGTGTAGGATAATTTTTAAAATTTAACTTCTAGAAGAAAACACATTTGTGTTTTAAAATTAAGATCTAACCATTTTTTTTGAGGTGGGTATTCATAAGTGCAAACAAGTTCACTCCAGAATTAGAAGAATTTTGGGGGTGATCACTGGAGATTACATCTAGGGACCTGCAAGTGTTTTACCACTGAGCTATATGCCTAACTTTCTTTTGACTTTTTGAGACAGAGTCTCACTAAGTTCTTTAGACAGGTCTTAAACTTGTGATCTGGCTGCCTTAGTTTCCTTAGCAGCTAAGATTACAGGCAAGAGCTTCAGCTTGAGCTCTGTCCATTTCTTCCTTCATCTTTTAAAATAAAGTCGTTTGGCTTTCATTATTATTGTAAAAGAACCATGTTTACCACGAGTAATTTAGACTATAGAAGAGGAGGTGAGGGGGGAGGAAGAGGGAAGTGGGGGAGGAGGAGGAAGAGGAGGAGGAGACCCATTCATAGACCCACTAGGCAGAGATAATGTGTTAATATTTGTGTATACTACCTTCTGTTCTTGGTAGGTGTTATCATTAAGTTCTTTCTGGTTCTCAGGGTATATTATCTTGATTCTGAGTAGAATCAAGACATATTTGTTATGAGAGGAATCTCAGAATAATGGAATAGAAGCTGGGATGTGGTTCAGTGGCAGAGCACCTACCTAGAACATGCAAGGCCCCTAGTTCTTGATTTAGTACCACAAAACAGCTGACTGTGTAATAATCCCCTAGACTTGTACGACAAAATGCTATCTGTCCTTCCCAGAACTAAGACCAGGTCTCTAGCACAAATAGGACACTGGCCAACCTCTCAGAGCCCCAAAAACCTGTCAGAGTACAGGATCATTACTTTATGCAAAATCTTCTGCACTACCACGGGAAAGTCATTCTTGGTTTCCAAGAAAAACTTTGAATCTTGAAAATAAATGCAGCCATACTTCTTTTGAAGGCAGAAAAAAGACTGTAAACTGTTGGAGAGTCAATGAGGTTTCAACGGGCAGTGACAACAGGTGATAATGTCCTCTGACACCACAGCAGCAGAGTGTGACCAAAGTAGTTTACCTCCCATGGAGTTTGCTGGGCCTCTCTTTTTTCTCCTTTTTTTTTGTCTTTGCCTATCATCTCTCCTCAAGCTAGGCAGATTGTTTTCTTAAAGAAAGCTTTACAGCACCTTCATGCATGTCATTTTAAAAGACAGTAACTTGAATATTTCTATTTTTCCTTTAAAAGAAAGACACTTGAACCTAGGTGGTATGTTAATTTCTCAGATTTCTGCCTTTATGTTGGTACTCTATGACAGACAACAAAAGAATTTCTACCTGTGAACATTAAAGCAACCTGTAACTGGAGATATCATTTGACTTGAAAGGAGTGTTATTTGATTCTAACCACACCTTATTCATTCATGTGTGTGTATATATATATATATAATTGACATAGAAACTAGTGCAGCTTATGGCTCTTACTTGTGACAAAGCCAACATTTGTTTATGGCAGTCTGCTTAGGAAAGAATCTTTTCACAGAGGTTTCATTTAGTGTATAAAATGGGGAACTAAAGGGTGGAGTTCCTTTGTGTGCATGAGCCATTTGGAAGTACTGGAGTTGGGTACATGTCATTTTCCCAAGCGGGCATCTATAATTCCAGAGAGGGCATCCCCATTTTCAGATGTGGAGGAGGAGGCTGCCTTCACTTTCTCACATTGATCTCCTTGGGCAGGCATCAAAGCAGTGCTAATTGGAAACCAGTGCAAGTAAAACACAGCCTTTCATCCCTGACAGCAGATCCTGAACTTTTCGATTGTGATTAAGGTTCCTTTTTCCTTAATGTAAACTAATGGAGCTCATTGTTTTGTTTTGTTTTAATTTGAAAAGAAAGAAAAGTAGAAAAAGCAAACTAACTCAAATTAGAATGGTGTGAAATCATGCCTAATTCTGATGGAAGGAGACTTCCCCCACTTTAACCTCAAACTACAACTTTCTCCTACTCCAGACACAAGCATCCTTCTTCTCTTCCCATCCCCTTTGTTTGGAACACTTTCCCACCTTTCTCTCCTTTATCTGTTGAATTCTTGCTCTTCTCTTAGTCTGAGTTCAAAAGCTACCTGATCCAAGTAGCCTTTCTTGATACTCCTAGGAAGGCTGCTAACTTTTCCATCTGTGATACTGCCACTCTTTTGTAAATAGCTCTGTCGAGAAAATAATGTCTATATAAGACATTATATATTTCTATGTCTGTCTCCTTGACTGGACTGGGTAGGGGTCTTCTTCTCATTAGAACCTAAGTCTGAGCATATAAATAGGTTTCACAACTCTTGATTGTAAAGTTCTGCATAGGGGCAAGATAACATCTACCTGACCTGAAACTCATTTTTGACACACTCAAGATATATTTTGTTGCTTTCATCAGCGTCCAGAAGATACTCCTGAACTTATAAGGCTGTCTAGCAAAACTTAGAGTGGTGGTCTGAGAGGGGGGCAAGAATTAGCCTTGATTTTGGACCAGGGAGAGATCAGATTGTACTCTTTTTTTCTTTATGTAACTTCTTAGTGTTACCTAATCCATTGCCACTTCAGACTAAGTCAGAGGAGGAATTCCAGGAAGCAGGAGGCTACAATAATTAGAGGTAGTTCCACTAGGTGGAGGGACAGTAACTTTATCATTGGTTAGAGGTTGGGCCAGAAGCTTGGTGTATAGGTGTTGGGTGGACTATTCAACTACCAGTTTTTAATTTGAAAAGGGAAAGATATTACTCATGTGCTCTCCCAAACAGTATGTGGGATATGAAAAGGACAAGGTATATACAGTATCACAAGTGAAGTGATGGAGAACTTCAGAAGAGCAAAAGAGGGAGAGACAGACAACCCCAATGTTCTAAAAAATACCAGAGGTAGAAAAGACTCTCATGACTGTATTGTTTCTGCTTTGACGTAATCTGAGTGCATGGTATCGTGCATCAGTGTTCTAAATTTCAACATGTGTTCCTTAAAGAAAACATGAATCCCATACACAGACCGCCGGTCAAGTATAAAATTGCCTTTAAATTGAGCTAAGCTATTTCTAAAACTAGTTGTGTGTTGCAAAGTACCCAGTTGGGGGCAGACAAAACAAACAGATGATTTCTGAATGCTTCCAAAGGAGTCCTGTGTTTCTTTGTGTGCTGTTACTTTCATAAAGCAAAGGGCTTTTCAATTTATAATCAGACGCAGACAGCTTGCTTGCAAGCTGAGTACTACATTGACTACTACACCAGTGTTCCTTTCCAAATTATGTTTTTAGCCATTGACAGATCTTCAGCATGGATGTTGAAGCTGATAGATGCACACATCCATTTTTCTTGAGAGTGTGAAATGCAGTACTGTGAAAAATGTATAAAGGTACTAACATTCTTTCAAAAGAAACCCTTCCAATAACATTCACCCAAAAGGATGCTGCCATTATTTCCAATCTACAGCTTTTGTCATTTTCTCTTACTATCATTTCATTTATTTGGAAGTTGCATACAGCTTCAAAAAATGACTCTAAGCAAAATATCCTATCTGAGTGCCTAGAGGGAAACACCTCCTTTATAAATGTCTTCTTTCCCTGGAAGATCAGTATCTAGATTAATAGTTATCCTCAGGAAAGTGAATGGGAATAGGTCACACAGAGCCCAAAATAGACAGAAGCCATACAGCAGAGGCTTCCAAAAACGTCCCATTTATAAATGCATCTGGATTGACAAGTTAATTTCATTTAATTTTTTTATTTTTAACCTTTAACTGATACATAAAAATTATACATAGCAACAGGGCAATTTCAAGATTGGGCTGGTTGACTGTGTTTATTTTAAGAAAGCTCTATATGTGACTGCTGCCAATTACTAAACCATTTCTTCTGTGAAGCGTTCCCTGAAGATCACTCAGTGGAGGCTCTGTCTTTCTGAAAACTATCTCTGTACTTTGACAATTCTTCAGCTTTTGCTTATAGTTGAGTCTATTTCCACTAGATTGCCCTAGAGATTGTGTCTTTGTGTTTTCAGGGTCCAGCACACATTGTAGCACTACAGGGTGTTTGATAAGTTCCTGTTGAGCTGAAAAGTGATAGACACATGCATATATAATTCACTTCAGTCAAATGTGGGAAAATTTCTACCAGTTAAAAACCAATGCCCTGCACAGACTGAAGTGAATTTCTCGAGTGGTTCAAAAGACCAAAAATGAAAACAAAGAACAGTGGACTGTGAAAACAGAAAGACACAATCATTAGGTGTCTGCGCACAATGACTCAAGCTTTTAATCCCAGCACTCAAAGGGCAGAAGCAGGTAGAGTTCTGAGTTTGAGGCCAGCCTGGTCTATACAATGAGGTCCAGGACAACAAGGAATATATAGAAAGACTCCATCTCAAAAACCAAAACCAAAACCAAATTAAACCAAAACAAACAAAAATAGCCCACATCTGAGATGTTACTCATATTAATTTTCTACCTGTAGGCCAATCTCTCAAAACTCCCTAAAATTCAACAAGAACAACAAAAAGAAAACAACAAAAGACTAATACCTAACTATCCTTGAGTTGGATTGTCTACATGTGTGATTCTTTGGGTAACACAGTTCTCATAAGATTCTCGTAAGAGTTGTGCTGGGCTTCCCATATGATTTCTACCTCTTAATTATAACCCAGAAGCTGTTGGAGGGAACCTGAGTAGGGGTGAAGGTTGGTAGGAATAAAGGGAATTAGAACCTGCATTTTGGATCCCCACTGCTGTTTTAAGAACTATGAAACATATATTTAGTTTTGTGTAAAATGAGTCATGTGAGCACAGTGAGAATGTCTTGCTATCTCTTTCTCTGGTGAACTCACTGTTATAATAATGAAAATAACTGCAAGACAGTTCATTGAATTATAAGATCTCCTTGTAAGCAGAAAATATTTTATTTATTCAATAAGGGGTCCTGAATGGGGAAGTTCATTCTACCCTGTGTTGCTGAACTAGATATTTATACCTGGAGAGCTTACACTTAAATATGGCATAGTTATAGTATCATTTTTCTTTAACACAGACAAATTATAGATATTAATTAAGCATTCTGCTCAGAAGAACTAAATAACATGTATGTAAGAAAACAAAATGGCTAATTGTATGCTGAAACAGAGGGGGAAAATTCTCTCACCTTCTTCGGCTGGATAAGGTTTCTTCACGTTCAACATGAGCAACTTTTAATACCTTCTTGTCAATAAACAGATCTTCAGGATAATAAGCAGATCTATACTGGCGCTGCTGGGAGTGGGCGCACAACTTGCCAATCTGAAAAAAAGAAATGTAATATAATAGTACAATGCTTTCACAGATATGATGGCAGAAACAGATTTGAGATGCACTGCAATTTCCTCCCTTAGTTTCCCTTCAAAGAGCAGAACAGATTCATTAATAGAGTCAAAACAGGTAATAAGGTTTTAAGGCAAAGAAGCAGAAGTAGAAAGGAAGGCAGAAGACTGATGAGGAATTCAGTACCCATTCTAAGTACAGTCTACTCAGATCCTTAAGATGAAAGGGAAAAAACATTGGAGATGCCTCTCTACACAAGCCTCACTGTACTGATATCTTTCAATGGCACTTGCTGTTTGTATGCAGGTAGAAGTTCACAAAAGGCAATTTAGAAAGTTGAGACAATCTGATATAGGAGATGAAGTGGTTTGAGGGGTGGCACTGAGTAGCCTCTTGATAGAAGAGCAGCCTTCCATACACAAAGTGCACCCCATTCCTAAGTGTGTCCTTGCTAGACTCAAGTTAAAGTATTTTGAAAAAAATGTCAGTATAGTTGCTCATCTGGATTTCCTAAAAAGGCCTGAGGGAAGCAAGCATATCAACCAACCTATAGTCAGTGTCATCAGAGGAACAAACTAAATAATTGCAGGATTTTATGAAAAGAGTACAGGCACTTAAGACAGCTGGATTTCCTCCATCCTTTCTACTATTTCTCACACATCCACTCAAAAACACTTATCAGATACTTCTTTCACACCCATATGGCAAAGATTTTTAAAAAGTGATGCCAGCTTGCTTGCTTAGCTCCATTCTAACTTGTTTCTGTGGTTAAATTATTTATTGACTATAATGTCTAAAACAACTTCCATATATATATATATATATATATATATATATATATATATATATGTGACTATTAACTTTATTATATGGCTCCCTGTGCCAGACTGTATGTTAAATATTATCACCTCTACTTTATAAAGAAACTGAGGCTTGAGGAGGTTAAGAGACTTGCCTAAAGCAAACAGGTCCAGATCCACTGGATTATCTTTGAACCCATTAGTCTGACTACAAATCTTAACACAATTCCACCTCCCTTGAACAATGATGCCCGCCTTTCAATTGCTTCCATATTGTTTTAGAAAGAAACAGAACCAAGCTTGAATAACAGATCACCAACTGACATAGCTCAGGTGACTACACGGAGAGGACTTCTGTGAGTGCCACTTCTGTACCTTCACACAGTTTAGAGCAGGCCTTATACACTGCCAGGCAAATAAGTGAGTTGAAGGAATTTTCTATTGTAGTTCCAGGCCCCAAATGCCAGTCTATCAATAAGCATTGAGTCTGTGGGGTCGTCTGACTTCTGGATGGTTTAAGATGGCCCAATAGCACCTACTGGGTTATCTAAGTATACATAGAGGCATACATGTCCAGTTTGCATAACTTTGGCAGGCTTCCCATGTAAATTCTTGAGTTAGAAAACATCTTAAGTGAGCAGCAGAATTACCCCCATTTATGAAAGACAGAACCCATCATTTGATGTTCAAACTAGCCATTGTCAATCATTTACTCTAACATGGAAAAAGAATAAAGACCCTGGAAAATATCCCAGCTAACTTTGGAATGCAAGATACTGGAATTTTCACATGTGACTAACGCCACACCACATGACTTGGGCTAACTCTAACTTCACATAAAGAATCTGTATTCTCTGAATCCATCCTACCTGGGCAGTTTGCTGGGCTATTTTAGGCTAGGTAGCGGCTAGAAATAACTGGCAGACTACATTGTAACTTTATGTCAATAGGCTACTATATTGCATGGTTATTAGTATTATTTAAACTTCAGGTAAATTTCATTTATTATCATTTTTTAAATTGCAGATACATTTCAGATATAAACATTACTTTTGTTCTTTAGGTGTCTATATATTATGACATGAGCATAGATCTATGTGAGGGTCTGTTTTACCAGGTTCAAAATATTATCACATTCAGGTGCACAGGCCACAGTCTCTTTACATACCTGTTCCACATACAATATCCAAATAAAAACCTATCACAATATGTTATCTAGGTAAAGAATAACATAGCTGTAAGATGACCCTCACCATGGAAAATGGACCCTTTGTATCAGTGAATTCTTATTGGAGCATAACATGACTTTAAATATTTGCTCCCAACCCCTATTCTAGCCTACTAGAAAGTGGAGCAGCTGAAGCAAAATAGGAAAGTTAAGGACAAAGGACAAAGTAGCCAGGCAGTAAGTAGTCTGATCTTCCTTCCCAAGTTCCGAATGTGGCATTATCAAGAAGACTTTCCAAGGCACTGTGTGGGGTAAGAGACAAATGACAGCGTGTCTTGCCAACACCTCCAACTCCTATCTGAGATAAGCTGTGCCTTATCAGACAGGCTCTATTTTCTTCCACTAATCTACCAGGAATCCAGGTTTCTCTCACACAAAGTGTTCGTCAAAGGTAGCCTGCCCCCACTTAGGATCCTCTCAACACATCTTTCACCTCTACACGCAAATCTGGAAGCAAATATCATGAGCTTATTTTGAGACTAGATGCTAACAGAAAGCATAATTGACAGAGACGCGGTATTCCCACTGACGACACCTTTCAGCTTCTCACTTGATAAACCGCAAACTATGGTGTAGTACCTTAGTCACATTCTCCAGCTGCATTCACTAAAGAAGCCGGACTCTCAGGTGCTGTTTTTGAAATCAATAGCCTGCCTAGGAGTATTAAACTCTTAAATAAAAAATGCAATCCAATTTCCTCTCACTGAGTAATGTACCTGGTCAAGAAGGCTGCTACCTTTAAATCTGGTTAGTTGGAGTAAATTTATTAAATACGTGGGTATCTCTATCAAAAGACTAGGAATTTAACCCCACCCCCACTCCCAGAACCATGATTCCTAATGGCGCCTTTATTTATGTGCCAGAACCTAGGACAGGAGAAACATTAGCTCTCTCAAGTGTTACAAGGCCTGGCAACTAAGAAGGCATTGCCTATAGTGTACTCTCGGCACCAAGTTATTCTGGCCATCTTAGCACCATTTCTCTTCAACAGAGTCTTTAAGTATTGTCTTCATGTATACAGGAAACAAATGCATTATCCGAGTATCAGGAGACTCGGCCTACAAGCTGCTGCTTCTTTCTGTTTAAATGATCACAACTGTACACACTGATGTTTCAACATATGTTGTCCAGGCATCAAATCAAGGCACTTAGCACATCCATCATTTCAAATGTCTGTCTTTTTAATGTTTGAAACATTCAAGACTCTCTTTTTTTTTTAGATTTATTTATCTGTTTGGTGAGGCAAGCACCTTTATTCACTTACGGGTTACATAAGGCTATTGATTTTGCAAGTATATTCTTTCATTCTTCACTAACCCTAAGGAATCTTTACATTTTCTTTCTTAAGAAATATATAATGTAGGAGCTAGAGAGATGGCTCAGTCATTAAAAGTGACTGTGGTGTCAAGAACAAGGACCTGAGTATGATATCTAGCATCCATATAAAAGCTGTGTGTACCTCCATATCCCCAGGGCTACACCACATGTACTCAAGCATATCCCTGAAGCCTATTGGCCAGGCCACTGAACTGAATTGATAGAGCAGTATGCTCACCAAGAGATCCTGTCTTTAAAACGAAAGTGGCAAGCTATTGAGGAGACATTTGACATTGACTTCTGCCCCCCAAAATATACAATGTAAGACATATGTGTGTGGGTTACATAAATGTATGTGTTTTAACTTAGATAGCCTGTAATAGAAAGAAAGAAGGGATGTGGGAGAAGAAGGAACAAAAGCAGAACTCAAAAAGTTCTCTTGTTTGGTTGTATGGCGCTAGAAGAGCCATGGACACATTATACTGCCCTCGGAAACCTTACTGTTTGCCCAGGGATGAACTCAGAGATCAGCACAACTCTCCTCTCAGGAGCTGCCCCTGAGGCCACCAAGACTCTTGAGCCTCTGGAGGGTATTTGCAGTTTTAGTGACTTATAGATTAGCTTTTCTGCTGGCTCCTATCTAATAACTGTGCTCTCAAAGAGTTTTCTGAGAAATGTTGCTAAATATTTGTTATAACTTTAGTCTCTGTTTATTAGCTGACTCATTAGAAGATCGAAGAGCTCAAAATAAATTTTCCTGTAGGATTATGCAAATTAAATATAAACTGGGCTCTTGGGAACTACTTTGAACAAATAATGCCCCTGAAATTCATTTGGGCCAAGGTGTGACAATTCTAAAAGTTTCCAGTTAAACTAAAACATTGAGCTTTGTTCTCTTAAACCATATACCATGTTGTTGTACAATTTTGTTTAATTAAATCTGAAAAGTTTTCGAACAAAATATACATTGAAATTATCAACTTTTTAATAGTAGTAACCATACCCATTTAACAATTCTACAGGTATAATAAAAATGCTAATGTATGTTAATGTTTAGTCTGTGGTTAATGTTTTGTCTTGTTAATTTCCCCAGGGCTTTTATTACTGATTTAAATCTGCCACACTACTCAACTGATTGCACTGCTTCCACAAACTGCATGGAAGTAGCTCAAATGAATACTGATGAAGAGAAAGGAACAAACATTTAGCTAAGCAAACCATTCTTATTATATGTGTGTAATTGTTACATACATTTTCATGCAATGAGATGGGAATGACAGGCACTTTCCACTCATTTTCTGTACAGAAAATATGCATATGAGTATTAAATTAATTTATAACCTTGCACTTGAAGAAGCACATCATTATTAATTAACTATTGATTGATCTGGATATAGAGCAGAGAGGATAATGAACAGACCTGGTGACAATGTGTTTTTTTTTTTCTACCCCACAGACATTTTACTGTGACTCATTATTAATTGCCAGGCCATTAAAGTAAAAGCTCTCTAATAATTTGCAGTGTATTAGGAATCAAGCTATTTTAAGAAATCAGGTGGCATTACCCGATCATTTTATACAAGTCATCTCTTGAAATTGGAACCTAGGGGAAAAAAAAGAACTGAAAGCCGTACAGATCAGTTTGCCTTTAATTTGAAGTACATCACCGTATTAAAGTGAAAAGAATGATTTGGAATCAGGACACCTGGGTTTTGAGTGATAGCTCATCGCCTGACCATTTCAATACATCAGACAAGATACTTAATTTCCTTGAAGCTCTTAGTTTTAGCATCTTTAAAACTGAGACAAAAGCAATGCCTTCCAAGCCTGGCTAGAAGACGAGGATGAAGGAAGGCAGTGGTCCAAAGGGTAATGCCTTGCCTATCTGTACCAACTCATGTGTAGTGGAGCCTATATGCTTTGTGCAGCCTGCCTCAGTGTGTCATAGTCCTGGCTTGGCTGGTCTGACACGCACAAAGCTATTGCTAATGCTGTGCAGACGTGCTCTTACATTTACAAACTATGTTTTGGTGGGCTGTTGTTGTCCCTTTTAAATAGCTTCCAGGATAAATAGAAATCACTTAGCGATCTTAGTCACACTGATGCACATTTAATAGGGTTAGGGCAAGGTCTAATATAACTAATAAGACCCACATCTAGAGACTCAAAAAGTTGGGGTCCTAAAACAAGTAGCATCAGCAGTCTATGTGAGCACTTGTGTGAAATGCAAATTTGGGGGCCAAAACTCAGACACATTTTCTCAGAAGCCCTGGGAGTGGGGTCCCATCATCTGTGTGTTCTAGGCTGGTCTTCAACTCATCATTTTCCTGCTTTAGCCTTACAAGTACTGGCATTATAGATATGTACATGCCTGGCTATCATCACTTGAAAATTATTTTTAAGTATATAACTTTCAGTCTGTGTGGAAGCATAAACATTTGTAGTTTATTTTCCAAAAATACTTTTATTTTAAAAATTTCTCTATAACTCATTGTTATAGAGGTTCATGCCTTTAATCTTCATCACTCAGGAGACAGAAGCAGGTGGATCTCTCTGAGTTCGAAGCCTGCTTGGTCTACATAGCAAATTCTAGGCCATCCATGGTTACATTCTGAGTTTCTTTATAAGAAAATAACTTGTCATGGACCATATGAATCTATAGTATTACAACTGTAATTAAGAAACAAAGTTATGGTGGTGAGTGATATAATCTCAGCAGTAGACCATGGTTCTAGCATGAATAACTAGGTTTGATTATCAGAATATCGGAGGGGGAGGCAAAAGCTGTCTTCCCCTTGACCTTAGAGGTACAAATAATTTATTGGTTTTGCTTAAGAGACAGAAAAAAAAAACGTGAATTTGGGTGGGTAGGGAGGAAGGGGAGGACCTGGGAAGAGTTGTAGGAGGGGAAAGAATATGATCAAAATATACTATATGAAATTCTCAAAGAACAAATAAACATATTAAAAAGAAAAATAATTTGTTATTATGTTTGCTCTAGGAGAACATTTAAGAATAGCATTACCATTCAAGCTAGGTTATAGTGGTTTCTTGAATTCAACCATTCTCACTTTAAAGAAAATGAAATTCAATATTCAAAATAAATGTTATGAGTTCTTTAAAAGTCAAAACTGTTCATTGCAGCTTTTCAAAGTGGAAATGTAAAAGCCTCTGAAATATCCTAGGTGATAACTTACTGTGTTGTATTTGCCAGAACAGTGTACACAACAGTGGAAAAACTAATAAAACACTGGAGGGTTCACACTGCTGCATGCCAGCTAGGGGAAAAGTCAGTTAATGAAATCCTGCCACTTTTGAAGGAGAGAGAGAGACTAAAGTCTGAGCTGCAAACATAAAAATGAAGTGAATATATCCTCTACAGAATGTACTTCCTCCTTCCATACACATGGGCTGGAGTAACTATTTTGCTTATATTCAGTTGTTAACAGCAGTCATTAATCTTCCAGGCTCTATTATGTGAAAGCTTCATGTGCATGTTGGGGGTGGGGGTGGGGGCACAGGGCATTAGTATTGAAGTATCTAAGCCATCGAAAAACATTGTTTAAATACACAGTTTCCTCAAATGAATCCAATGGCATTTGCAATCATGGTGTACAAGCTATGGAGTGGGGGCAGGGTGGGGGGGCAGGTAAAACTGCTGGCACCGAATCATGTGTAGAAGCAGTGACACCAGACTACAAGAGTCATTGTGGTCTTCCTGACAAGAACTCACACTTAAAACATAGCCACTTTCACTTAAGAATATACTTGAAGAAACAGTAAAAAGCAATCGACCCTTGACTTTATGTCTTTTTGGATATTACATGTGTGGTGAAATGGGATGTACACTCAAAATACTCCCATTACATTACTGAAGTAGGATACTCAACAAGAGTATGTATGTACCATGAGGTGAGTTATGCTATAAACTAAACATTCATGAAACGCTGTTTTGACCTGGAAGATTGGCACACAGACTGTCTTCCAACTTGAAGATTGGTAGGTATTTCCTCAGAACTAAAAGTGCAAGCCCCTTCCTTCAAGGAAAACAATTGCTAATGTTTCAAGCTAATGATCAAATTTTCACATGCAGGCAAAATTAATACTTTTGGGAGTACAGTCTTGTACCTGCCATTAGGACATCCACTTGACATTTTTTAAATGTAAAGACTTTCCAATTCAAACAGTGGTAACACTTATGATCATGATTCTGTGATATGTGCTTCTATCTGGCATATGGGCATAGTTCAGACAAATAATTTTCAAATAACCAATGTATCCTAATATAAAAATCTCCACGGCAGGTAGGAAACCATGCAAAGAACAAAAAGGGAGTAAGTCATTGCAAGGAGCTCCTCAAAAGTTAATGGCTGAGGTACAGTTAAAGCCCTCAGAGCAGAAAGCTCAATCTTTATCTAGGAAGTCTATGTCTATCAGAACGATGGAGAAATCAAGACATCCCAAGGCAGAAGGAAGATCAGTTTGTTGCTGGCAAATATGGTCACTCTCAAGAAGCCCTCAGAAATACAACAGCATGGATCTATAGGTGGAATTGCTGGGAAGGTTGACCATGTAAGTT
Organism: Peromyscus leucopus; assembly: GCF_004664715.2. Lineage (NCBI taxonomy): Eukaryota > Metazoa > Chordata > Mammalia > Rodentia > Cricetidae > Peromyscus > Peromyscus leucopus. Next base: position 117,223,463 of record NC_051083.1, read on the forward strand.
AATATGAAAACAGAGTTAGAACAGTTTTATTTGTAACTTCCCCCATCTAGTTTAAAATACAAATGTGAATAAGTACTAACTACAACTTTGTTGGTGTGGTTTTACAATGTTGGCACAAAGAACATATGTAAGAAAACATTTTGGAAACTACCAAAATGAAGTTGGTATTAATCAAAATTAGTAATGTTAGGAAAAACACAGGAACAAAACGGTATGCTAGGAAACCGCTAACAAAAAGAAGATAACAGTTAAAAACTAAAGAAAGAAATGAGATATGAGGCATTTAGAAAAAAAAATCACAAAATGAGAGCTCCAGATTCTATTTTATCAGTAATTCTATTAATGACACATGCTAAAAATTAGAGATGAATCATTTCAATCCCAAACAACATAGTACGCATGTATGCTTTTACAAAGAGACAGAATCTGCATTGAAAGTGAAAAGACAGGAAGACACAAGTATTATCAACTGGGACCAAATGACAGCTGCAATAGGTGTGGTAATATAAGACAAGGTAGACTTCTAGACAGACAAACCTGTTAAGAGAGACAATGAAAGGTTTTAAAATGACAAAAGTGTCAACTCATCCAAAAGAGAACAATGTAAGTGTATATTTACTGAAACCAAGTTACACGAAGGGAAACTGTTACATTTTAAGGAAGAACCAGACAACAACAATAATATTTGGTTTTCACTTCTCTCCTTGAATCATGGATAATGTCATCAGGCAGAATAGCAACAAGGAAATGGAAGAGTGGAACAACCAAATTCTAAGGAAACCACACAGACATCTATAACACACACAACACAACAACAAAACCTACTAGCAAGTGCATGGGAGCCATTCTTTAAATATTTATCTATTTAATTTGCACGGTGTTTATCTGTATACATGTCTCTGGTGCCCAAGAAGACCAGAAGAGGACTTGGATCCCTCGGGACTGGGGTTACAGATGGTCGTGAGCCTCCATGTAGGTGCTGGGAGTTGAACCCACTAGCTACTACAGGTAACTACTCTCTTCCTAGCACCATGATGCAAGCTTCTCTACTCCATCAAACAATTTGGATGAGTAAAAACAAACAATTACTCCCTCTAAGTTGTTTTTTTTTTTTCCAAGTATTTGGTCACAGTGACGAAAAGCTAACACATACTATATATAACAATTGACTCAAAGTCAATTATCAACCTACATTTAATTGCTAAAAGCATCTACAAAACTGTAGAAGGAAACATAGATCTAAATTTTTGTGGTCCTAAACCTGGCAATATTTCCTTAGCCATGGCAACCAAGAAGGGGGTGGGGAGGAGATCAACTGGACTGTATAAAATTAAAGGCTTTTTTATGCTTCAAATGGTTCAATTAAGAAAATGAAGCTGGGCGGTGGTGGCGCATGCCTTTAATCCCAGCACTCGGGAGGCAGAGGCAGGCGGATCTTTGTGAGTTCAAGGCCAGCCTGGTCTACAGAGCGAGATCCAGGAAAGGCGCAAAGCTATACAGAGAAACCCTGTCTCAAAAAAACAAAAAAACAAAAAAACAAAAAAAAAAAAGAAAGAAAGAAAGAAAGAAAAAGAAAAAGAAAAAAGAAAAAAAAGAAAAGAAAATGAAAAGACAAGCTGCAAGCACAATCTAAAACCATTTATCTGATAAGTGTTCTGACTATCTAGAGAACAACTATATAGATAAGGACAACAATAATGCATACATGGACACAGTTCAATGGATCCCTTTATTTTTTGTCATTCATCTGGTACTGATCTATGCCTGTGCCTCACTTTTATACCTTTTTGCTTTTCTGCACTTATTCTTATTTAAATTACACATATGAAATATCACATAGAACCTTATCACCAAACCCCCAGTTACATTTCTGCCTTTCCAGACCATAGGAAGCACCACATAGTCCAGGATGTCAGGACTTTGAATCTTATTGTGTTCACTATAATTAAATACTTACTGGCTGAAGGGGTACTAGATGATGAGTTAAAAGGGAAAATGTTAAAATATACCTTAGATCATTTTGATAATCCATTTGTATGCAAATAATAAAAAACTCACTGTATTCAACCACACACCATTCCTAAAATTGTATGAGAAGCAGTGCACCTGGTAAGCAGCGGTGCTGTGGCAAGATTGTTCTGATTGTAACTTCATCAAAACTGATTAGCCACTGTCCATCTGAATGAAGACATCATCGCTGACCAATACCTCAGGGCTTTGCTGATTGCCCTCCACTGTAGACAGACCTTTGCTGATTGGTTTTAGCCAAAGTTATAATCAGAACCACTTCTGAGATACATTTTGAAAAGAACATGATTGAAAGGAGTAAGAAAATCAGGTGAATTGAGAAGCGTTGTGACCTCTGAACAGAAATGACTCATCTCATGCATATTCTTCTGCATCATCTTGTGCATATCCCTCTGTGACAGCAATGCTGGACATTGCTATCACTTCAGCTCTTCTTCCCTACAGGTACTATTTTTCCTCTCCAATTTCTTCTTCTGCTCAGCCCCTTAAACGTCAGTCTTGATTCCTTACACCTAAGACTGAGTTCCCTCTTTGCCTAGTCTATCAATGTGGGGATACCATCTTGAAATCTCATGATTTTTCCCCCAAAATATTTGCACAGCTTCAACTACACTGCATGAACTTCCAGATTGGGGATGGAAGAGCCATTTTCTTCAGTGGTATAACTACTGGTAAGGTACACATGTTCCTGTAAACTAACATCCACCTATGCTCCTAAAAATAGTCTTAATGAAATTCATTGGGGTTTTATATACCACACAAAAACACATGGAAGTAGAAACGGAACTAGTTGAGGAGAAGGAAGGAATTAATGGAAGTAGGAAGGGCACAAGAGATGGGAACATGGATAGTGAACATGATCAAAATACATTATGCATATTTATAAAAACACCACAGTGGAACCTGTCATTATATATAATTGATATAAGTTAACAGAACATTAATATAAAAAGTAGGGTCCAATTTTTATTTCTAGTGAAGAATGATGAGTCCTTTGTCTGAAATATATCTTAAGAGCCCCAAACTTGAACAAAGTCAATTATTATTCTTTTTGTACTACAGATTTAACACCAGAGCTACAGTGTGAGATTACATACTTTTGGGAAACTCCCATCTCCCTAGACCTCAGTAACGTCAGCCATAGTAAAGGGGATTAGATCAAATAATCATTTCCAGTTGCAGCATCTTAAAATTCTATGGACCTCAGAGCAAAACTACAAAAACTGGAAAGTAATTTCAAGTTGCCTTTCCCCATCTCCTGCCATTTTTGTCTGGAGATAATTCAGCAGACATAATAAAGTGTGTGATGTCTGCTGTGGGATGTTCTGTATGGCAAATGTGTTGCTCTGATTGGTCAATAAATAAAACACTGATTGGCCCGTGGCTAGGCAGGAAGTATAGGCGGGACTAACAGAGAGGAGAAAAGAAAAAACAGGAAGGCAGAAGGGGTCACTGCCAGCCGCCGCCAGGACAAGCAGCATGTGAAGATGCCGGTAAGCCACAAGCCACGTGGCAAGGTATAGATTTATGGAAATGGATTAATTTAAGCTATAAGAACAGTTAGCAAGAAGCCTGCCACGGCCATACAGTTTGTAAGCAATATAAGTCTCTGTGTTTACTTGGTTGGGTCTGAGCGGCTGTGGGACTGGCGGGTGACAAAGATTTGTCCTGACTGTGGGCAAGGCAGGAAAACTCTAGCTACAGATGTCCACATAACAACTTAGTTCTCTGTGTCATAGTCTTTAAAAAGGCTTCATACTTGAACATTTTGTCAAGAAAAATAATACTGTAAAATAAGCAACTTGGAGGCCATGCCTGGGGTAGGGGTAAGGGCAGGGGGAGGCAACATTGGACTGGATGGGCTGCAATGTATTAGGGGAGCACATTACCTCAGGAAGTTGGATCTCAGAACAAATGTGACTGTCAGGTCATACGGTCTTCTATTGCTTTCAAATGATGGCCAGAATATGGCAACTAGAAATAATGTCAGTGTAGCTACTCACACAAATCATCTAGCTTCTCTATAACTTGGGAGGATTTCTAATCAAACCTTTCTTCCAGAGGAAAGGTACTTTCAGTTAAAAGGAAAAAAAAAATCCTTCCTAGAACATCATGTAGGGGTTGCTTGCACCAAACACGTGTCTTGGATTAGAAAAGGTTGATAGGCACAGTTAGGATGGTTTCATGGGTTATATTGATGACAGAGTCCCATGACTTAGGGACACCTGAAACCCACTGTTCTACTTGAAGAAAAATCAAATTATTTCATTTTGGAGTCAATTTATAGGGAGTGACAATGGGGCTTCAATGAGGCCTAGAGGAGGCCTAGAGGAGGACAAGTGTGAGAAAGAAACGAATTACTGTGAATATGACTAAAGAAGAGAGGGATGAAAAGTGATGCTTGGCTGCACATAGCTAGTGTTAATATTCTTCCAGCTTTTCCAAGGAGTCAGTCTCCAGTATTTTATAACAAGGAAGAGAAAGAAAATGAGATTCTCACCCTTTACACAAAGGACACTGGTACTACTGTTGCTAATACTGCCATAGAGAACAGGCAACCCACACACCAGGAGTCCAACAGTCAGAAAAAGACAAGATGATGATTAGCTTCCTTTGTATTGACTTTTCTTTAGCAACTTTTGATTAACTGACAAACCAGCACACCTCTCTTGCTAGAATCATGAAATCACATACATCTGGCACCAAAGGAGGGGGAACAGGGCCAGACACATGAGTGTTCTATCCACTCAGTCTTATTAAAAACTCATTGCATGGTGCTAAGAAATATCATAATAAAAGATTGCTTTTCTAATAAAGGCAATCTTCATTCTCTGCTTATCTAGGTTTCACTAATATATAAAACAGTATCTGCCTCATGTCTTGCCACTCAGCTGGAGCTAATAACATACATGAATCAGAAAATGGATGGTTTTGATTTGAACATTGCCAGTATGGTAACAAAAGAACACAGTAGCATTCAGGTTATTACTGCTCTGAAAAGGATGCTGGGTAAGGCCCCTCAGGACACTGCTTCAAATATCAACTCCAGGCTAGGGAATCCAAATTAATGAGTCATCATAAACATTCAAAAAGCAAATAATTCAATAATGATAATAAAGACATCCAAAGAAGCAATGCCTGCAAGGAGTTAGTATTCAGTCAGCTAGATCATGCCGTAAAAATACCCCTCACACAAATGTCGAGAGAGCAGAGCAGGCTGGGAAGAATTCTCTGGAGTGTTTTTGCTGTATCACCTCCTCGTTCACTTCCCTAAGTCACTCGTCTACCTGATATCCAGTTCCCCCATCCTCTTTTCAATAGGTCTCTCTCAGCAGGCTGCCACATGCCTGTCATCTCTCTACCTTCCTTCCTTTGATTACCTGTGTTTGAACGCGGCTTCTCCCCATCTCCACCTCCATGCTCATAGATTGTTCAGCTGGCTCCCATCTATCATCTATCCCAAGCACACCCTTTCACCTCGATGGGCTTGCACACTACCACTGTGTGCGGTAGCCAAGTGTTCTTCCTGTCAGGAACTCCCTCCAGACCTAGCATACTCACCTCCCGAAATTCTCTCCTAGGTTACAAACTTGGAAATATTGACAGGCAGCAAGGTGTCTAACTTGAAAGATTGATGTATGGTCTTAGTCCTCTTGCTTTTTCTCAAAGGTAAAGAATTACTTTATTCCTTCTGGTCTCTGCATCTCATCCATAAAATGGGGAAAAATGAGTTCTGCTTTATGTGGCTGGGGTGAGGGTTACATGAAGGGACAGACAAATGAAGGCCAGAATGGAGCTTCCTGGAAGTGACACTCAATAAAGAGCTGTTGCTTTTCATCTCCTCTGTTTACTCCATCCTACCCTGTAACTTACTGCCAGCGTTAAAAGATGGCACATCTTAACATACTCTCTCTTTCAGCTACTTTGGGTCATGGCTATCTCAAGATGCCTGTGCTCAACATTTACTTTCTCTCCCTTGACCTGCTTCTCAGTTTCCTTGTTGGTGAAAGAATGGCATTACTCACATTAATGATTTGGAAGGTTCTTGAAATCAATGTTATAACCAACAATCCGGGTTCCAGTGGTTCCCAGGCAACCAAGCGTTGAAACTGTTACCTTCTCTCAGAAACAGTACATCTTACAGAAATTTCTTCAGGCCATTTTACTTTGTACTTATTTGTTTTCTAATCAGGGGGAAGTGCATGAGAAATAGTTAAAGGAAAGACATTTGCCATTTCAATGAAAATCTCTAGAAAGCAAATACTTATTACCACAGCCTAGATGAAGCCTTGGCCTTTTGATTAAAAAATGAAAGTTCCTCCCCAGCTCCAGAGAAACACTCCTTCTAGGTTCTATTTATTTGCTTCTGAAGGTTTTCTTGAGTTTCTACTTTGATTCCTGCAACCTACCCTAAAGGCAAGGGAAAAGTTTGGAGTCGCCTCCAGTTATTCCTACACACAAACAGGGGCCCATGGGGCAATGTAGACCCCCTTGGCTTCACTGCCTGGACAAACAAACATCTGTTGCTGGAGACAAAACACTGTAGTGGCTTTTCCCTTCCAATGAAATAGCCATCATCTGTTTTCAAAGGTGCATTTTTCTTGGTGAACGGACAGAGGTGGGGGAGGAAGAGAGAAAAAGAAAGGAAGGAATGAAAGGAAGGAGGAGAAAAATGAGGACTAGAAAGGGGAGATTTACATCGAAATATAACTAATTACTTTCTAGGATATACTACCCTCAGTGTAAACCAGAAGTCATTCCATGAATCTCTGAGATTGACAATGTGCTTATTCAAAGCCATGTCCAGGGCAGGGGATGTGGCCCAGTGTTAGGGTGTTTGTCTAGTAAGTACAAGGTCCTGAGTTTGCCTCTTAGCACCCCATACATACCTCTATCCCCCATTCAGTGAGTGTGTCCAAACCTATTCCAAATACTTTAAAGCCTATGAAACTGTCCAGTGGCCTCTCTGGATTAACATCCTTCTAAGCAGTGTTTATCAAAAATAAGAAATGGCTATAGCTTGATGCTTAAAGCTATGAATGCAACCTGAGACAATAAGCACATTTTACTGTAGAAGCTAGCAATTAGCTATTTGTAGGCAATTTATGCTTAACTAGAACCTGAGCCTTGCAGGGCAATATGTTGAAAAGCTGCACATTAGCTTTTCTGCCAGGGTTTCATGGAAGCTTTTAAAGAAAACACTACTCATAAAACTCAAGTAGGAAAATTATTAATGATGTTAAGGTCTCTTAATTAGTTCTAAACTCCCCTAATAGCAGTCTAAAAGCAAGGATACATTTTTATAGAAGTGATTTCTTCAGAAAAAGGACCAGGCTTTTCCTTTTTGTTTTGATTTTCTATAACTAGTCTAGGCCCTACCAAATTCAAGTTCGTTCCTGCTCCCCAAACTCCCTTTGTATGTAGGAGGCAGGTCCAGGATGGGTAGCCAGATCTTTCCAGCCATAGTGGTGCCTGTTTGTTGCTGAAGACAGGTATAATAGAAGCTAAAGAAAAGGCAGTATAATAAAAGCCTTTCTTTTCAGGGACCATGAAAGGTCCCAGGACCTGGGTGACTTGGTACTGCTCAAGATAGATGTCTGGGCTAATGAATGAGTCCTGAACCAGAGAAAGAAAAGCCTTCTTCCCTCTCTTAGCCCTATGCTTCTGTTGTCTCCCAGCCCTAGCAATCGATTTCTTGAGCTCTTTCCTTGTCATCTCAGTGGTTACAAGATTGCCCATTCATGGACAATTCTCTAGGATACCTTTTCTGACCTTTTCAAGTAGGGCTGGGTAATGCCCATTATTCTGGGTTGCTGTAATGTTATGCATAGGCTGACCTCACTTTCAGTCACTGTATCCCTCACTAGATTATGAACTATGTTCAGAGCAGGTGTTGACTCCTTCCACTTCTCTATCCATATCATATACTTGGTGCAGAATATATCAAAATACTCATTAAATATATACATACGTGCAGCTGTGACCTTGGTAACATTGGCTAGTTCCATTTAGCCAAGTATTTGCTACTGGTGAAAAAAAACCCTTATCAAATGAAATCAGTTCTCTGAAATTAACTAGAGAACAAAAGAATCTTCATACACATTGTCAAACACTTAAGAAAACCACTTAAATGTTCATTTCTATCTATATTTTAAGCATTCATTTAATTAACACTGACATTTTGAAAGTCTTAGGAATAATCAGGATCATTAGTGTCAGTCTGACAAAGGTATGAAGAAAGTTTCTGTAATATCACCCAAACTGCTTTCACAAGGTTGTCTAGAAATAAATAGCTCACTGTGAAATTTATGTCATTCTTTATATATTAATCAATGGTACACTAGTACTCTAACAAGGTTAAAAGTATTCTCTGATTTCCATTATAAAGATAATTTCAATCAAGCAGCCTACCAGCCTACCAGTGTGGGTCATTCAATAATTCCATTGCACTAATGACTATGGCATGCATGCAAACAAGAGAATGAAACAGGCTGAGACACCAAACCTGGAAAAACGCTTTCTAAAAAACAACAACAGTGATTTGCATCATGCATTTTCAAAAGCCCTGCAGCATTCATCTGAAAATGAAATAGAATCTATTCCTCGTGACCCAACCCATACCTTTTGTTCTGGCGTATCCTTTTTGTGTAAATTACATGTGCTGACCTTTAATTGACTGTAACTGGAACACATTTTAAGCAACACTTTTCCATTGATATGCTTAGATCTGTGAAAGTGTCCGACGAGTAAAAGACCAGATGGACAGTTTTTTTCTCTGCTTCTATTGTGAGCCACATCTCTGAGTTGTCTTTGTCTAAATTGCATATTTATATATGATTCCTTCCTCAACAAAACAACTTGTAAATACAGAGATGCAAAACTATTTTGGCATGGAATTTTATCCTCTATTTTGTTTCTGTTCTGCACAGGAAAAGCTGCTTATCATGGCCCCGTGAACTGAAATCTATAGTAACGATGTGTCTATTGGTATCTCTAGGAATTCTACAATCAGAACACAAAGCAAATCATGAAAAAACTTCAGATGTTGAAGTCCTCTTGACTATGTTTAGATAGAAGGAGACAGAGTCATTGTAAAGGCACATTTTAGAAGCAGACTTACTGTATTATATGAAAGAAATGGGTAACACAGCACTGCCTGCTGGGCAGAAGACAGGTTTTTGCCCTGGTTTGCCATTAACTGGTACATCGTTGGCAAACACCTTGCTTCTTATCATATGCTCCAATTTCCTCATCTTAAAAGTGAGGAGACAAGGGTAGATCTTTAAAGATCTTTCCAAAATCATTCTCCAATTTAAATATAAGACAAAGAAGACATGACTTGAAAAAATAAGCCCCTTAACTCTTATACCATTTACAAACACAGGCTAGCAAAAAGAAAGACCAAGAGAACATAACAGTGTGCAGGACCAGAGATGGGAAAATGGAGTATATAGCATAAAGAAAAACAGAAACAAAGGTCCTAGCCCAAGATCAGCATTCCCCTCCAGACCTCATGAGAATATATCACTAAGGTGTCCTTGTGAATTAGGAGATTGCTTCCTGTAGCATCTTTGACAAAAAAGAACTTTAGTTTACAAAAGTGCATGAGGCCAATTGGAAGAATAAAGTTCTGGGTTCTGTGACCAGTGTCTTATTTTATAGACACCTGTATGTATTTCGAGCTGGATTATTGTCTATATTTATATACCGAACTGTTTCACAATCTCCTGTATGTTGATTTCTCATTTGGCCAATTAGCCAAGCAGTACAAAGCAAACATCTTGAAGTATTTATGGATCTGTCCTTTGATCCCAGAACTCACAGATGCTATGAAAGTACCTATTTTGTATTTGATTTTTGAGTCTTTACAGCAGGAACATAAAGTTTTGGACTCATTTTGCTTAGTTTTCCAGGTTTTAGCTCTCCCTTTCCTCGTTTGTTGGCTTGTTTCCCACTGTTAACCAATTAAATCTCCTTATTCTGGCTTGAAAAGATAAAACAAGGAAATGTCTTTCCTGCCTGAGTTAAGCCTCCCTGGCTGCTGGACTGATAGACTTGTTCTCTTTTTATCCACTAGCTGCTTTCTTTTGGCAGAGTAAAGCTCCCAAATAGACGTCTTCACTTGCAGCCTCTTGAAATTCAAATTTTGTTGTGAATATTACATTCAATGACTGTTTATTTTTGCCTCTTGCGTTATCCCTTCAAAATCCAAGATGAAGAACCAGAAGAGTTGGCTATGGAGGGGGTGGTGATTCTGGCTGCTACTCTGCACTGGGAAAGTCTAAGTGCTGTATCAAGAGAAGTTTGTGAAGGAAAGAAAGGAAAAATAGAGCCATAATATAGATTGAGGGAAGCCTGCAAGGCCCAGGGACCCAGACAAGGATTTATGAAACAAACCTAGACCAAGAATCTAACCACATAATCTGAGCAAGAAGGTGTTTCTGCAGTCCCCATGAGAGGCTGATGGAGGTATCAAATGGGAAGTTGAATCCTTAGTCACTGTGAAAGTCAGACAATAATAGGTGGGAATGGAATTTAGGGACAGATAACGAAGCCAAGAGCAAGACAACCTGACAAAAAGTCAAGAGATCTAGACTGGTACATGTGGGATGTTCCAAACAGGGAAAACATGGAAGTGAGTGAATAAGAAAATGCAAAAATTAGACGAAAGAGCAAGTGACAATCTTTTAAATAGTGAAGACAGGCGATATTCACACACACACACACACACACACACACACATATATATATATATATATATTCAGGAATATATGTGCATATATGCATATATACAATAACAATTAGTGAAAAAAGAAGCCATGCATTTGAGAGCAAGGAGGAAGTGTATAGGAGGACTTGCAGAGAGGAAAGGGGAGGAGGAAATGATGTAATTGCACTATAATCTCAAAAATAAAAGAAATTTTAAAGAACAAGGGAAAGGCTAATGAATTTTCAAGTGATAAGAAATATTTAATCATCCTCATGATGAGTCCAATGAGGGAAATTAATAAAGGGAGATATCAGGGAACATATACAAATGACTACACTGGTCTCACCATCTTCTAACATCCAGTGTGCCCCCCAAAAGAATGAAAAAAATAGACCATTTAGGAGAAGGTGGTCTTTCCAGAGCCAGCATCACCCACAGTGGCTCAGCTCCGCTTATCTCTGCATCCTTCTCCTTGTCTCATCCCTTGCTTTCATTTTTTCTTAGACGGGGACCCATCTGAGATTTATGGTATCAAAACTTCACATTTCAATTTTAAGAGGCAGTTTTTCTTTCTATCATATATTTCTCTGTGTCTACAAAAAAGGTCTTTTTTCTCTCTTTCTTTTCACTAGAGAATAGAACGGTAACCCAAAGCCCAAGAATCAGGCAATAGAAGCGGAAAAGAGTGAGTAGACAGAGAAGAGACAAACAGGAAAGAAACTTTAGAGATAGAATAAAAGCTTAATATTAAAACCAAGAGGATATACATAAATTATTCCAGAGATATATAACAGACATCTATTCATTTTTATACCAACCTAAATTTAATCATCATTTAACAGTGGTACCCAGTGAAAGCAATTTCGCATTATAATGCACAAGTCACACTCCCCAAACAAAGGAGCCATAAACACAGTTTGAGTCCTCGCTCTACTCCTAGAGCTTTCAGCATTAAAACAGAGCAAAAGAAGATGGATGTTAAACAACAACAAACAATCCCTCCTGGGGATCAGAGACATCACACTGCCCTTTTCCCATGAGTCTTCTGGGAAGACCCCTGGAACTGGCCAGCAAATTTGTAGATGGTTGCTCAGCTTGGTTGGGAATTGACTTTAAAATCTGGGGAAACACGGCTGGCTTTCCTGGTAAGAGTTGGGCAGGTAGAGGAAGAGTCCTTATCACTACACAGACTAAAGAAGTTTATTTTAAAGGTACTCCAAACTCTGAATGCAGTAACTAGTGAGAATTCAGGGCCTTAGGAAACATGTGGAGGACCTGGCCAAGCAGCCTTACCTGAAAGAGCAGTTCTAACATTAGAAAAAGAATCCAGAAATTCTTCTGCAGGCCAATTGGTTTACCTTCCTCAAAAAGATTCTTGGTATTTATATTGCTACCTCCCAGGATAGGACATTTTTCTTTGTAACTTAGTAAATATGGTCCTTCTGCTACTGTGAGGACCCCAAAGATGAGCACCCACCATGTGAAGGAAGACCTAGGGAGAAAAGATTAGCTTCACAGTAGGTAAAGTGAATCATACTACATTTAAGAGTTTTTCCATTGCCTTTAAGAGCTAGGCATTGTCAATTTTTTGTATTAGTTCTAGGAGGTTGACATTTTATCTTTCTCTCTCTCACACACACACATATATATAAATATAAATATATAAATATAAATATAAATATAAATATAAATATATATGGCTCATGGAGATTAGACAACATGTTAGGGATGTAAAGTCATTTCACACTGTAACTCCCGAAGCTCGAGCTATTTCTCCAAGCTACAGACCCTTTTCTTACACTATTCCTTGCAAGGACAAGCTAAGTGCATTCCTACATTGGGTCTAGCATCATGTTGCTGTGAAGAAAGCTTTGCTTTTCAAAACCTGCATCCTACAGGCAATTACTGACTGCTGAAAGAAGGGATATTAGCCTCTCCTGTGGCTGAGGCCCCATATTGGTTGTCCAATGCTGAGTGTTCAGCCTTGAAACCATATACACACAAACAACAAAAAGATATTTGTGTGTGCATGTGTGCACATACATATGTGTATATAACAAATATAATCAAAGAAAAGAGGCTATCAACTCGAGAATAGGGGGCATGGGAGGAGTCCGACAGAGGGTTACTGGGAGAGGCTGGAGGGAAGAAAGAGAGGGGAAGTGATGGAATTCTACTTCAGTTAAAAACATTAAAAATAAGAAATCAATTTTTAAAAAGTGAAGCTTTGTTGTAATATCTCATCTCCGGTATCTCATATAGTGTTTGGTCAATGATAACCAGAGCTGAGACAGTTCTGAATGGGGCCTTTCAGCAAAGAGCAGTTGAGTCATGCATTATTTTTTTAATCAGGGTATTACAAATTCAGGAGAAATGGTGAGGGAGGAAATAGCTTTTCCTGTTTGATAAACACAGTTGCATGTGGGAAAGATTTCCTCCAGTGTGTGTTCTTCGATCCTCTGAGATCCTTTTCAGATGCACAAGCTATCTAACATGAATTCTCTAGCTCCTGTCAGGTTTGATTATACCAATTTGTAACAATTACTGCTTTATTTTTAATCAGGGTGAAGACACCAGTTTAGTCTCCTAATTTTTGTCTAAAGTACTTGGATGTCTAGAAAACTTGTAAAGACTGCTCAAAGATGATTTGAAAATGCTCACAACTTAAAAAAAAAATCTCCTAGGAGGTCATTACAGTCAAGAAACCCATTCATTTTGCATTGAGGATTTGTGTTCAAGGGAATGAGTAGTTGAGTCACTCAGAAATTCACTTAATAGGGAACTCCCTCCATGTTTGGCAAAAGATCATTTCAAGGTTTAGTGCAAAATAAGAAAGCCACAGAGCTTGGTATTTCACCATGGATATTTGAGTTGGAAGGGAGAAAATATAGTTGCTATATAGTTTTAAAGCATCTTTTAAAATGAAGCTCATCAAGAACAGATTCTTTTTTTAAAGGTAAATTAAATAGACAACAATCCTGGGGGAAGTCTCAGCTCCAAGCAGACTTTGGAAATCTAATTAGGATTAATTAATACAAGCATGAGGAAGAGAAGTGAGGAGGCCCACTGGATGTTCCCATGCAATTCTCAAGGCCTTATGTAGAAAATAGGATGAATAATAACTGAGAGAGTTGGCAAGAAGGAAAGAGCCTGAACAATTTCTGGCTCCCCTTCCTACCTTCTTCCCACTAACTGAGTCAGCGTGGAACCAGGGCCTGGCCCTTACCACATACTCACAGACTGGGTCTTGCCAGAGGCAAGGGAAGCACCTCGGGGACTCGTGCTCTACATAGTGGCTGAAACAGCAATACAGCAAGCAGCTCGTTCTAAATCTCTCTGCCTCCGTTCTTTTACCAGGAAAAAGGCAATCACCATAACCTTATTCTCTTTAGGATTATTCTAAGCCAAATGAGCTTATCCATGGATACAGCCTAGAACTGCAGAAGACACATAGCAAGTTCTAATAATTGCTGTCTCTTCCCACTTCATTGAAAAGTTGCTTTTTTAAGACCATTAGCCTGTGGCAGTAGAAAGCTGAGATCCCATATAAAAATTCTGATATCTGAACTGATTTCTCTCACAGCAGGTGATTTCATAAGGCTCACCTATACTCAGCTATTTCTCCCTACAACTGGATGACATTGGCTGAGAACCACTGGACTTCCCTTTAGAAGACTTTTCTGATAATAAAGAATTTCTCAAAGTGAAGTAGATTGTTTCTCAATAGAACAAATGAGGTGGTGTACTGTACTAGCAGAAGCAGAAATAGGTTCTCTGATGCTTGAACTATGATCAAACATCATCATGTTAAATACAGAACAGGGCCTGAATGAAAGAGATACTGAGTACTATATAATTCTGAAGGAGAGTGAGAAGGGATGGGCTTAGAACAGGGGTTAGCTATAGGGATGGGGCAAGGAGTGTGAATTAAAGGGCACAACCTTCCCCTAAGAACACACAGGAACCTCTTCTGAAATACTGTGTTCGTGGGATGGAACCTCTTAGATCTGATCACTCACAATCTTCTGTGAGAATAATAGGAGAAATTCACCTCTAGAACTGAGAAATGTGTATATGTTGACAAGTTGATTTCTGCACCAAGTCAAAGTCTCCTTCAGATCTGCTACATGGAATTTGATTATAAATATAATTCATAGCACAGGCTTGGGTTGAAAAAAGAGGGATCCATCTATTAACTATGAAAGGATAGCAAGAAGAACTTTCAAAATCATACACACACACACACACACACACACACACACACACACACACACACACACACATTTCCTTTTGAGAAAAAAGATAGCACGTTAACTTCAAGCAGTGCTGGGGCTGCATAGTTTATGGGGTTTATTTGTACTACACATCTTTGATGGGCTCTATTTGTGGCTGAAAGTACAAACATACTGATTACAATCATTCTTTCCTACATTTAGGAACAAAATTAATTATCTGCAAAAGGCAGAAAGGCTTAGATAGACTCTGAGTCAGTAAATGATAATAGACAGCACCCAAATATAATGACTCTGTTTCCTACTTTATCTGTTTCAGGCATTCTGAGTGGAATGAATAGCCAAACTTAATTCGTTTTCTGAATATTCTTCAGAAAGGATTTGAATTGAGTAATAAGGGGCAGCATCGGCTCTTCCCTTCCCCCACTCCAGACCCCATAGGAAGCAAGAAAACAGCATTACCGAGCTATACAGGTCCCAAAGGGACATGTTTGAAAGGATGTGATGAAATCTGTATTTTCACAAAAACAAAAGTCACTTGTTTTACCCCATTAACAGCCCCCTCCCCCCCCCAACACACACACAGACACACAACAAGAAAAGACACTGCAAACTGGGAGGCCCAGCACAGTGCACAGAGCTCAGCATTCAGCCAGGTTTGGCTGCGAAGGATGATAAGGCTTGTACTTGATCTTGTAAAGGCTGCAGCACACTGGCCGTTTGTGACTTTTTACTGAAGCAACTATTGCACCAGCTCACTCCCTTAAGGAAATTACTATTCTGTGTGCCACCTGTTTAAAAGCTGCTTCTGTGACATTCAAAATTGTTCTTTTCAGTTTTGAGGGTGAGAGAGTACGAGGCTTTTTTTTTTTTTTTTTTTTTTTTGCAAAACGAGCCAAGTTGGAAAGAACTTTGGCCTGAATACCTGAGCATAGGCCTAAGAGGTTAATGAACCAAGGCACCTAGCAGGGGGTGGGGTATCATTAGTGAATGACTGGTACTGGTTTGCCAAGAGAGACTTTACTCCAGGCAGAGGAAAAGGCACGACAGAGGAACCACACTGTGGATGCCGAGGCCTTTCAGCTTTTGCAATGAATAAATATCCAGAGGCCATTCTGCCTTCATAAAGTAAAGGCTGCTTTCACTGTGTTCTGGCTCCCTGAGCAGCCAACAGTTGAGATAGGCATTTTGTACTCACTCACTGTCACCCTGGGAGCACATGGATCCTTAAAATATCAGGTCATGGGGATATCTTTCTAAACTTCTGCCCTCTTGGGCAAATTGCCCTGAATTATCTAACCTTTCTGAATATCCTTTGGGAAGAAATCACTTCTCCCTGTCACTACCAGCAGACATGGATAAGTGTCTGCGTACTACCCTGTGGTTATCACATCTGCCACCTTTTAAGTGCAATAAAAGAGATAACTTCCCCAGCCTGCTTGTGTAGCAATAGAAAAATGTATAACTCTGTAGCCTCAAAAAGCAGGAAAGGAAAAGATTGCTGTTCAGAGATCAAAAGAGAGAGGCATGGAAGAATAGCTGGAAGACCAAAGCAACCGAGTTTTACTACTAATGGGAGGCAACAATATCAAGCGCTCCTTTGATAGGGTTTTTGTATTCTCTGAGTGACTGACACTACTGTCACTGCCACTGATTTTGGACTTGGTGTGTACCTTCTGCTATGCTCCAACAGGTGGGCTGCCTTGTGGCTAATCAGCCAAAGCTGAACTAATTGTTCTCCAGCTTGTCATTCCTTGGTTTGACCCTCCAAAGGCACTGAGAGCTTGAGAGGGTCTTGCCACCATCCAAAGGTAGCAACTTGTAAGGCAATTCTTTACAGAGGTCTTGTGCTTCTACGTGTCTTACAAATGGAAGCCCTGACTCCTGTTTGTTGCAAACCATCTCTTTCAAGTATCTTTATGGAGGATAGGTACAGTGCTGGAAGCTATAGTGCCTCCATTCAGAGAAATGAGCAGTGCCAGTGGCGAGGAATCCATTAGCCAGTTGCAATGGTGGGAATCTAGCCATTAGACCAAGAGATCTTTGCTTTGCTTGGTTTTTCTTCTTGTAGTGCTAAAGCTGGGTTTGAGTTCCCTAAGCTGAAAATGCTCTTGTAATGCACCACACTGTGTGTGCAGGAGTCATTCAGCTCTCTTTGCCTTGTCCCATGGGAACTGAAGCTAGGGAGTGTCTGACCCTAATGCTGACACCCTGGCTGCTGCCATTGCTGTGAGAAATCAAAAGTTCTTCATCTCAAATTCATGTCTTTAACTAGCATCCACAAATGGCAATAGACTGAATGGTTAGCTTGCAGCTGAGGAAAACTCCCAGACTTTCACAGTTCTTGAGGGCACATTCTCATCGTATCAGTTCACTGCCCATAGAAAGGAGGTTTAGAAACTATTGCTAGAGCCAGAACACACAAGCATCTAGGCATCATTATGCCCCATGCCTAGGTAAAGGAAAACAGTGCTAGATTTGGACAGAGCCCACCTGATTTCCTAAAATGCCTACAATACGCACGTAACATTGGGATGAAACATTCAAAAGCTTTCTTCATATAGCTAGCTTTGTAAACTTGCTGTGAACTTAATACTCAATGGTGTCAATTCTTCCTTTGTAACCTTTCAATAATTAGGTCATCTATTTTTGAAAACTGCCTTTTGCAGGCTAAGGCAGTAGGACCATCAGTTCAATGCCAGTCTGTGCTGTGAGTGAAACCCAGTCTCAAAACAGAACAAAAGACAAAACTACCACCTTCTTCCAATGGAAGTCACTAAAGATATTTTATTGTGAATGGTAAAAAGGGAAGAAAAATGTGAATTTTGTGTCATTTCAGAAATGGCCTTCATTTGAATAATACTGCTTACTGCAGTTTCAGATGCTGGCCTGCATACACCGTACTGAGATATTTGCTGGATTTATCACCTCGGAACCCCTTTGGAACAGAAAACAGCTTCTATGAATTCAGAGAAGGGATCTCTATCTGAGACGAAAAAATGAAAGTGCAGTGATAGCACGGGGAGAAAACCACTGACAATTTGACATCTGAGGAATGACCTCGGCCTTCAAAAGTAGAAAAGAAAGAGAAGGCTAATCGTGGAAATTCTGATGAGTTACAGTCACTCACACAGATAGGAAAGTGCGTGAATTTGATAGAGTGAATTATTATTACAGATCAACAGGAGAGCCTGCCTCAAAGCTTCCTACTATATATGAATAAATATTGACCGCACTGCCTCCTCAAACATTCTAGCCAAAGAAATGCCTGCACCTGGATACTGGCATATGTTAGGTTCTCAGTAGGCAATGTTACTACCTAAGGAAATTCCAAAAAATCTGAATGGATTTTTGTTCTTTAAAATAAGTCCCAGGTACACTGGTTGTGGCTGGCTGGAGATGTAGCTCTGTGTTAGAGCATGAGCTTAGCATGCACAAGGGCCCAGGTTCCATCTCTGCAAAAACCAAGTCAAACAACTATCTATTGTCCCAATGTGGGGGAAACTCAACACTGCCAGTGGAACTTAATAGATTTTCCACCATTTTCAACACGCATATAGACTTGGGTAGTGCCTATACATATATTCTCTTAGAAACTATTCTGTTCCTTTAAGTGTTAGGAATATGAAAAAAACAAAAAAACAAAAAAACACCCTCGTGTCTTTTTATTTCTTCATTGGGAAATAGCAGAGCAAGAGTCTCCAAGGAGAGAGAATGAATTCAAAAACCGATTGTGCAGCTGGAAAAACAGTAGGGAGTAATACAGGATATTAAATAATATAATAAAAAACCTATTTAGGTTGCGTTTGGGGAGTGAAGATTCTAGTGAATAGAGAATGGAAGTGTTTGAGAGAGCAATATAAAGTCATGGTAATGAGCAAAAGCTTTGGAGTCTGACAGACGCAGTTCTGAATCTGAGTTCTGCGACCTGCCAGCTGAGTGACCTCTGAATGGAGCAAAAGAATGGTTCATGGTCATCTTCCCTACCCTCCTTCCGATGTGCTGCGCCCACCACAGTGCTTCCACAATGAAATGTTCAATAGACATTTCCAGGACCCCTTTCAGGGAGTGCTAAAGTCATAACGGGGAAAGAAAGGGAGAAATCGTGGTGAGAGAAAGGGCTGTAATTTGGCACAACTTCCAATGAAACGTCATGTGCCAAGGTAATGACATTGTGGAGCAGAAATACTAACACTGGGACGTGCTGAGGAGAATCAATCAAAGCCCATGAGCACAACTGGAAAAAGGAAAGCACCAACAGGCAGGCAGGCAGGCAGGACGGAGTGCAAGAGCATGAATTTGAAGGAGAGCAGGGAGAAGTATGTGGGAGGATTTGGAGAGAGGAAGGGGAAGGGAGAAATGTTGTAATTCAATTACCATCTCAAAAATAAACAAAAAAGAGGATATGAACACTTACTTTGTGGAGTAAAGACAGTCAATGAGATTGGCTACAGAAAGTTTTTAGAAACTTTTCTAGGAGAGGGATCAATGCCCAACATTTAACAAATAAATGAATGATACATGAAATAAGTGTAGGTATATGGTAATGACAATCAAAGTGATTTTGAGATTAAAAACAATAGAATTCTAAAAGATGTTCTATAGGGGCTGGACATACAGCTCACTGGTAGAGTGGTTGCCTAATATGTACACAAATCTGGGCTCTATCCTCTATATTGAAAGAAAAAGGCCATGATAATTAGCAATATTGAAAGTATATGTATGATAAACTGGACTCATCTACACTTTGCTTCAAGGTATAAATATGGAATTCAATAATGTGCTGATCAATTTTTACAGCAAGATTTTCACCCAACTACTATCAAAGGCTCAATACTCACTTGAAGGCAACATATGTATCCTTGATTCCAAATCCATTTGAAGATCAGAACGGCTCTATTATTATTAATACCTTTTCTTTGAACTTTTCAGTACAGATATTTCTCTCCCACACTTTCTCCTCCTACATATGTACCCATATATCTTTTATACACTTCTTAGTATTTGTATTCAATTTCTTTATACTAAAATAGCATTGATCAATCATACTTAAAAATAAGTGTAAGGAGCTGAGGTTATAGCTCAGTGACAGGACACTTTCTTGGTGCATGTGATTCTTTGGGTTTGTTCCTCAATACTAAAAAAGTGTAAATGGGCTGGAGAAATGGCTCAGAGGTTAAGAGCCCACACTGATTTTCCAGAGGACCTTTGTTCGGTTCCCAGCCACACATCAGGCAACTGTTCATAACAACCTAGCTCCAGCTCCAGGAGATCCATTACCTCTGGCTTCCAAGCATACCTACACACACACACACTCACATGCACCCAAACACACCTATACATATTTTAAAATAATAATAACTAATCTTTAAAAGGTGTTAAGAAAAAGCCATTATCCACTAGGCACCTAGCAGTTTGGACTGAGGCTTGCATTTTCTAAACCTAACAATTCATTTAACATCCACATAGCAGCCCCATTTTAGAGATGTAATATCATTTTAGCTCTGTCAAAAGCAGGCTACAGTGTCTGAGCTATTCACTTTCAAATTCTCAATCTTTTATCTTTCAAGCAAGGTAGCCAGATGTTCAGGATCAACTAGGACACTATTTAAATGACAAGTTCTCTAGCCTCTCCATAGAGTTGTGTTATCAGAATCCCTGGGTTTGTACTCCAGGATTATGTTAAACAAGTTCTCCCATTGACTGGGATGATGAGCCAAGTTTGGGAACTGAATGTCTACTACATTCAGGGGTGCTGCCAGGAATAAGACCTCAATACTTTTCCACATGCTCTCACCTGGTAGTCTACAGGATTGAGAACCACCCTTGAAGAAACTAAAGCACTAACAATCCATACTCAGGAGAGTCCAAGAGAATCATATCCATGTAAAAAACCAAAACCATTTTCAGGATGTGAGATGGATTAGAGCCACCAACCCCAACAACTGGACAACATCCTGTGTAGACTCCTCATCCCATGACATAAATAGCTAGTCAAAAAAGCCATTCTGCCTCTGCAACTCAGGAATAGCATGATTTGAGAGAGCTCTTGGCATAACAGAACCTAAGAAAGGGTTGACTCTAGGATGGTCCCATTTTATCAACACAAAGAAGTAAGGATGCTTTAGCAGAATCTTATTAACACTTAATTTTAAACCAGCTTTTGCTCTGAGGGATTCTGTAGGTTTGTCAACATGAACAGAATGCTTCAGTCTGTCAAGCCCATAATTCTCTTCACCCTAAGAAATAGCCCTGCCTGCTTGGAGCCTATACAGAGTATGGGCTGGAACACACCCAGCCAGTGATTCCCTAAGCCCCACCAGGTGATACAGATGACTTAGTCTTGGTGATCATATAACAGCAATGAGGCAGTACACATATGCTCTCTGGTTTAGTTCAGGCATTCCCAGGGGATGGCCGACTTCATGCTCTCATAATTAGATGGGAGCTGGGAGCAATCAGGCCCTTAATGGCCAAAACAGAAAAGGGGCTGCATCACTGAGCACCTCTTGACAGCTAAGGCCTTTCCTCCTGAATGATAATGACACAAAATGTACTCCCCCTACTGTATGTTAGGTATGTGCATGAGCACAGGCTTATATGTACATGTACCTAAAATGCAGCAGGTTTGAAAGCCTGAAATAGCTATGCAATTTAAGTTCAGTATGTCTTTGCAAAATCCTAATGGTGCTTTTAGAGTAAAAGTCTGGAAGGGTCTGCTGGGGACAAAGTGAAATGGCAGAAAGAATATTAGATAGCAGCAGAAGAATACCTTGGATCCTGCTTCTGTCTCCTTTGTTAGCTGAATGACTCTGGGTGTGCCTCTTGAGACTTTATTTCTTCATTTGCAAATGAATGGGATTAGACTAGCTCAGTTCTCACACAGTCTTTCCAACATTCACATTATAGGAAAATGTTCACTATGGTGGAATTTATTCAGTTGCAGGTCCAGCTACCAGTGAAACTGTGACATGTCAAGGCTTCAGAACTATTGTCTTGGGAAGTTACAAATGCCTAACACCTGACAAAGTTCTATGCATAAAGCAGACGTTCACGCAACAAACCTGCATATTCAGACCTTACCAAAACAGCGTACTTTTTTGTTTTGTTTTTCTTCTTTTTGTTTGTTTTTGGAGACAGGGTCTTATATTAACCCTGGAAGTACTCTCAAACTCCAGATCCTTGTGACTCAGTCTCCTGAGTACTAGGGCTATGGACATGAGGCACTTGTGCATGCCTACTTCATCTATTTTTGTGTTTAATAGCACTGGGGGAGGGAAACATGCTTTCCAGATGCATTATGCTATAGTCAAAAAATTCACCTAGATTACCTTGAGACACTCACGCATCTTGCTCTTAGTCTTCTTACTTTCCTCTTACTGCAGACATCTCGCACCCCAATGCCCTTGGTTGGTGTTGGACACACAGTGGGCCCTCAATCAATGTTAGTGAATGAGCATATGAATGCACTTACATTTCATTTTTCTAGTTCTGTGCAATTGACTTTTGCATAAGGCCCCAGAATCTGGCCTCAAATTATAAAGCAGTCAAGGGAATAATTAGCCATCGAAGAACACCATCGTTAGATAGGGCATTTCTGTTCATTTTACTATAAAATATTTTCTTAGTAAATGGGTTTTAAATGGCCAACACTGTGAATGGGGCAATTAGAGCAGCTCCATAAGTAGCCATGCCGAGGGTTGTATCATTTCTGTCCTCCTTCCTAGTTTAATTCACCAAAGAAACCAATTACCCCTATCACTTTGCACTTCCAGAGTTTAAAGACAAGGCTAACTAGCCCATGCTGCTCTCTACATTCTGGATAAGCAATGGCTCAGAGTACACAGCAATGCACTGGAGAGAAGCTAAGAGCAGGAGTCAGGAGGCCAGCCAACCTGGGTTTGAATCCCAGCTCCTCCCATACAACAAGCTTAGAGATCTTGGAAAGTACTTAAGGTCTCTAAGCTTCACCCCTCCTATGTGCAATGGGTACAATATTGAGACCCATCATATGGATGACTGTAATGTATTATGATGCACGCTGGCCAACAGAGCACCTGATATGTCGCAAGAGCTCAGGAATAGGAGTGTATTGTACTGCCCTGCCGTATCCTCCTAGGAAGCTGGCAGCATGTAAGAATCCGTCATTGTCTTAAAATGACATAGCTGGAAGCTCTTGGCTGTGTGTTCTGCTCTACATCAGAAGTGGCTTTCTCTTATGGTTTTATGACAAACTCTCCTAGGAGTCAAGCAAGCTGCTACCTACCTCACTTGCAGAACTCTCCAGAGCATCACAAATCCCCTAAGTCCTAGACGGGTATAATTAAGGCTGCAAACAGGAATGTGGGGTAGAATGGATGTTTTGCTTTCTTATGGCCCTGTTTGGGTTTGGTTAGTATGCACTAGTTTTCTTTAAAGTCACTCTTCAGAATGGTAATGTGGTATATACAATGAAGACCACGGAGATAAATCAGAATGAAAGGTGATGACAATTGAATGAAAATTCTAGTTTCCGAATCATGCCTTGTCCACTAACTATGTAGCTGGGTGTGTAACATGCAATTTCACTAAGCTTCAGTTGCCTTGTTTATAAGAGAGAGGAACTATCAGAGTATTATCATAAGGATCATGATAACAACAGTAACAGCTAACATTTAATAAAGGTTTACCATCTATCACACAGATGCTAAGTGTCTGAATACATGCTATTCCTCTTACATGAATTCAAAAAAATGAGACTCATAAAGATAAAATTAGTTCTCAATATTCCACAGCAAGGAAGTATGTGGAGCTAGAATTCGAAAGCCTGGTATTATGACTCTGTAGCCTGCAGTTTTAACACGTGGCTTACCTCTGTGAGTTCATTCAGCCCATCTGTCATCCTTGCTTGCTCGCTTTTCTTTCTCTATTCTTCTATCGTTATCTGCTGCTAGGGAGGTCACCCCACCCAACACCACAATGAAGGACAGCCCCCTTAGAAAACTGAAGAGAGATACTTACAGTGGTGGTCAGCTTGCCTCCGTTCTTCTGCACATACTGGATGGAATCATGGATCGTGGAAAAGAGTCCGAGCAGCACATTCTCCATGTCGTAGATTCTGTACATGCCATTCACGAGTTCTTCAAGAGACAGAATGTATTCTCGCCAGTACTTGTCGATCTCCACCACACCTGCCATACAGCCTTGCATGACCACATTGCAATAGCCACCGCAAGGCTTGACCATCATCAGTCCCTGGCAGTAAGAGCAGTACCACATCCTGGTGAGCATACGGCCACAGTCCTTACTGAACTTGAGGTGATCGGTAGTGTTGATGACTTCAATGCCGAGGTTCAGGGCTTGAAGGAAGATTCTAGTGACTTGCAGCGACTTGGAAACCTGGGTCATGATGAGCTTGGGGAAACTGCCGAATACCTTCAGGTCACGTCTTGCTCCTCGGAGGCACTCGTTGATGTCTAATACTGACTCGGGCAGGCCGGGGTTCATCATCTGGGTATAGATGACTGGAAAGAGGCTGTCAAACAACTCATTGACCATATCATCTACATTGATATCAGAACCCAAGATGTAGAGAGACACATCTGTGAAAAATTCACCCACAAATTCAAAAGCTTGTGGAGTCAGGCTGGGGTAGTTGTTCTTGAACATGGCATTGGTGTAGTTCTTGGCATGGCGAACAACAATTTCAAAGGCCTCTGTAAAACAGGAGAAAAAAAAGACATACCCACAAATTAAAGCATGAAATCCAGGGTATAAATGAATTTGCTATGTCTCTGTTGCTTTGGTCATTAAGGTCCATTTGCTTTCAATAATTGACTCACATTCATTACTGGCATTACCTATATTTCTGCAGTTGTTTGCTCCCATAAATCAATTTTTCTTTCTGAATGTGAAGTCCAAACTTGGATGTGCACATAAATTCTTAAACACACAAATTGTATTTCAAATGACAACAGCCAGGATTCAGTTAACATTTCAGCCTTTCATGACAATATCGATTAAAACTTGGCTAAATGAGAAGTTATTTCTCTTTCTCTCATTGATTCATTCAGTTAAAAAGAAATTGCATTTAAGGACATTTCATTTTTAGACAGAGATAAATATTTGACAACAGACCATATACTGCATAAACTCATATCACAATTTGAGCCTGTTCAAACCCAGAGGAGAGGCAAGTTATTAGTTAAGAGCAAAAGATAACCCACATTCAATCATTTTGTGTAGATTTTTCTCCAGATAACTTTAAAGTTATCTGACAGATTGCCAGCCATGGATCCACTGAATGGGTATCTGGGTGGGGTGGGAAAACAATCCAGGCACTCCTCTGTACATTTGGTAGTGACAATGATTGCAAGCCGAACATCTGGGAGGGCAGCCGCTGAGCTTCCTTGGTAAGCTCAGCTTCCACATGACTGGGAAGCCTCATCCAGTCCACAGAGACCACAAATTCAAGATCACATCTGCAGCTCCAGCCCCTTGGCATAAAGCCCAATTAGTGCCACTGCTTGGAGAGAGAAAGCAGTCATGTTGTGCTATCCCATTTTCCCAAAACCAAAATGTTCTAGACACAAAATATTCCAAATAACTAGGGTGTCACTTTTATATGTGAAAAGAAAAAAAAACTATAACAAAGGATTTTTTAAAAAGAAATAGAAGAGTTTAAAAAGAAAAACATGGCCAAGTTTTCTCATATTTTACGTTGGTACTTTCAGTTCCTTCTAAAATGCAAAGGTCCATGACAGATGCCCTCTAAATGATGCCAATTCATGAGCCTTGAAAAATCAAATGATTACTACCTTCAGACTACTAAAGAGACTGCATTCCTTGGGATCACTTAGCCCACCATTTCAGTCATCTGTGGCAGAAGTAAGCTCTAGGCTGAACAACTGCCATCTGCCCTAGACCCCTCACAAGACAGAACTCACTGCCTAGATTCTTCCCTGGAGCTCCTCACATCCTCAGCAATGTTGGAGAGGTGCCAGTGTGATTCTAAAGAGTTTCCAAGCCCACTAGAGACCAAAAAGGAATTTAAATTAGAACTTCCTAATGGACAGAAGTTTTTGAGACTGAGTGGACTGGCTATTGGTCTGAGGGCATGCTTCAGCACCACTGGGAGACCCAAGTGTTTGCTCTTTCCTTCCATTTTTTCAACTCTGTGACCACAGAGCAAATTCTTCCTTTATGTCAATCACCACATGCTCGTTTGTTTGTTTGTTTGTTTAGATCATTAAATGATTCTTAGAAACTTTATCTTACAATAGTCTTCTTAGCTACACTTGTTACTGTCTTCTCCATCTTTGAATCTAAATGCTGAATGAAGCTATGCGATCATCTAGCCCAGTTCAAAGGGCCAATCACTCAATTGTTTACAAATCAGAAATTTAATTATTTATTCACTTTAACTTCAGATAGAAATTTATTATATATTAGGCTGTGTTAGGTGCTATGGATATATAAGCTAGATGGAGATTAGTGATATACCATCTTTGTCTCAGAAATATTCACAAGCAGCCAAGCACAGTGGCTCACTCTTAGAACCCCAACATTTGGAAAGCAGAGGTAGGAGAAGTTCAAGGCCAGTGTGATCTACACAGGGAATTCCAGGCCAGCCAGAGTTACACAAGAGACCCTATCTCAGAAAGAAATATTTACAGGCTATATAGTTTGGAGATTACAAACCACGTAGAAGAACATTATGACACCTAGTTTTTACAAAAACCTTCTGAATTTGGTATTATCAACCCTGATTTAACACATGATGAAATTGAGTCTCAGTGGAATGGACATATTTCTCCAAGGTCACACAGTTGCACAGTAGAAGCAATCAATTCCAACCAGTGTCTCTAAGTGACAGTTACACCCTAGCTGCCCTCAAACTTGCAGTCTACACACATTCTCAAAAATCTTTGTAGAAAGTTAAGTTCTATTTTACACTCATCATTTTCCCATCGGCTTTCTCATCTCTGAATGAAAATGCACCAGAAGAAATTGAAACCCAAAGACCAATAAAGCAGAGCAGTACTTTCACCTTTGCCTTGGGGCAGCATGAAGTAAGAGAAGGAGAAGATCGCTTCGCAGATGGGTTTACCCCTATAGGTCTCAATCATCCAGGCCACTCTAAAATGAATTCTCTGGGAAGCGAATTTTACCTGAATTGTGCTGTACTCATTCTCTAATATACAAGATACACGGCAGGAAAAGCCCACAGATCCTCCCGCCAATAACATTTCTTTTTCAAAGCTCTGTTGCTAGCACTGCTGGATCAATAGAAAAAGAAAATTACAAAAGATCATGAACTCGTCTACAGAAACAACAACAACAACACATATTGCAGGGGGAAAGGGCTGGGGCCCATATTGAACATCAAGCTCGGATGTGCTTTCTACAGCAGAGTCTACATCTCAGAATGAACTTGGCACCTCTCTGAATTTGGCCCAATTCCCTTGCTTCTGTATCATATGACAGCAGACCAAAGCACAAGGGCTCAGGTAAAGGTTTCACAGGGTCTCATAGGAAGCAACACTAGGTGAAAAGAGATGCTCGGCGTTCTTCAGTCACTTGAGGGGTAATGAAATAAAGTCTAGGGCAGGAGTAAATGCAAGGAAGGGTAAGTCCATTGATAACCATGTATACTTTAACTAGACGTGATTTTCCTCTTTCTCTTCCCTTGGATGAAGTGAAGAGTTATGTCCAGTCAACACTAGAGTAAATTTAGTGGAATCAGAGCTATCATGAAGAATTTGTATCAAAAATATCCACTGATTTTTATAATCTACAGATTAAAATAAATGGATTTAATAAGCCAAAACATGCCCAAATACAGAACCATTTTATCTTTATTGTTATTATATTTTTTATTGATGGATTGCACGCGCACGTGTGTGTGTGTGTGTGTGTGTGTGTGTGTGTGTGTGTGTGTGTGTGTGCGCGCCACACATATGCCAAGCATGTTTGTGGTGGTCAGAGAACAACTTATGGGAATCAGTTCTCACATTCCACCATGTGAGTTCCGGGGATCAGGATGGAACTTTAGTTGTCCAGCTTAGCAACAGGCTAAGGCATGTCACCAGCCCATTCTCTAGATTTCTGAATATTCCTATCACCATCCCAATCACCACGAATACTAGTGTTGCCAATGTTCTCCTTCAAGTTTGATGCTCTATGATAGACACAGTTCTCCAGACATGGTTTCATGGGAGAAGTGTACAAATTCTCTTTAAGTGGTTCAATAACTTCTACCCACCCCCACTCAGGATCTATGGTCCACCACTGTGGCAGAATGGCTAGTCTTAGTATATGGTGCTGTGTTTCTGTGTTCAGACTCACACTGAATGAAATGGGCTTTTATGTGCCGGCTTGGTAGTCAGCTGAGTATATTTTTTAAAAAGGAGAATATACTTGGGGTTGAAAGACAAGAAAAATAAATGAACCATGGAATCCGTTTCAAGGTCTGTAGAGTAAGCAGTTGTTATAGAAACCAGTTATTTTTTCGAGGCAGTTTTTCCAGCACTGCAAGGATGGCAACTACTTTATGAGAACTTTTTTTTAATGCTCCTAGGATGAATACTTCATAATGGCTTAGACTGAAAACAGGCTTTATTTTCAAGTACAGGTACTTGGATGCAAAAGGAAAACTAATCTTTCCTGGGCCACTGCAAGATGCATGCCAGAATCCATGGCACACACGCTTCTATCTATCCTCTTCTGCACCTATGACATAACCACATGTGTTTGGAATCGTTTTTTAGTGAGGAAACTGAGGCTCAGAGGTTACATGAGCCACACAGGTAATATTTCTAGTTGGATTCCAGGGCCTCGATTTAAAAGTAGAGACACTGAATCTTGATTAATTGCTGTAGGCTGAATGTGGATTAGCTTCATAGCTAAAAACTCTTAGGGGATAGATAAGGAGACAGCCTGAGAAAGCATTAAAGATCTGAGTTCCATCCCCAGAACCTAGGTAAGAAATCTAGGCAGAGTGGCCTGAGTTACACTCCCAGCACTGGAGAGGTGCAGTCAGGAGGATCCTTGAGCTTGCTGGCTAGCCTGTCTATCCTACTTAGAGAGCTCTAGACCAGGAAGATCTAGTCTTCAGAAAAGCAACAAACAAAAACACAAGCAAGCAAGCAAGCAAGCAAGCAAAAATCCTCTAAAAGTAATGTGGATAATGTCTGAGAGATGACTCCCAAGGTTGAGCTCTGCTTCTACACACACACAACACACACACACACACACACACACACACACACACACACACAGTTTAACACACGAGTTAAAAACTCCTGAGGTCCCAGGCTTACAGATCTATTATTCTTCTCTGGATTTCACTCCAAGAAATGACACAAAGTTTTCACAATGGAGATCCAAGAAAAATAAAACTCGCCGGGCGTTGGTGGTGCACGCCTTTAATCCCAGCACTCGGGAGGCAGAGCCAGGCGGATCTCTGTGAGTTCGAGGCCAGCCTGGGCTACCAAGTGAGTTCCAGGAAAGGTGCAAAGCTACACAAAGAAACCCTGTCTCAAAAAACCACAAAAAAAAACTCACCTTTTGAGTAGAAGAGCGAAAATTAATTCATGTATTCTCCATAACAATCACCTGCCTTTCAAGGGATATATAACTTTACCAAAGTATCATGTAACCGAAGGAAATTGTTTAATAACTTAGCCTCCTGTAGCTTTCCTATTACACCTTAGGAGGAAAGGGGGGACAAGGAAAAACCTTCTGAAGGTCATTGCCCAAAGACTTAGGATGTAACAACATAATGCACTTGATCAGGAAATTGTAGACAATTTGAATACCCCTTATACCTTAGCACAGCATCAGTGTGCCTAAAGTGGGGTAACAGTACACTACGATAAAGGAGGCTATAAGATACAAACAGTATTTGAGAAAGAATTCTTAGGGCCTGTCAGATGGCTTAATGGGTAAATGCATGTGCCATGTAGGCCCATCGACCTGAATTCAGTCCTTTGAACTCATAGTGGAAGAAGAGTCCTCAAAGTTGTCCTCTGACCTAACCACACACCCTATGATACACACCCGGGTGCAAGTATGTCCATGCACACATCACACATGCTGTAACAATATTTAATAAAAATACTTAGAAAGCCAAGAAAATGTTCTTGGAGAACCCTGAAACTAATGCGATTTTAAAAAAAAAAATTAAAAGACAGTAGAACAAAATGAAGCCTCTAGCACCTATGGCTCTAGTCATAGTTACAACACGCTTTGAATATCTTAGCACCTAGCCAGATTAACAAATAAAAAGGTGAGTGAAGAACAAAGTGTCAATGCAGAGGAACACATTCAAACTCAGAAAACCAGAGAGAAACTGAAAGCCTCCAAGGAGGCTATGGACTCAGTAAGGCTAAGAGTGCATCAATCTCATGAGAAAAAAACCATGCAAGCAAAACAGTACAGTGGAACAGTTAAAAGGTAGCATGAAAGAGAAGCCCGCTGATGTAGAGCTCTGAATCAGCAACATGCTCCTTCAAGAGTGAAACAGAAATAAGAACCTTCTCAGACAAAACGGAGTTTGTCACTGGTAAGATGGGCAAGAAATATTAAAACAAATTAGAATTACGAATTCTGCAGGAAGGATGGAAAGGAAGATGGAAGAGAGGGAGGTGTCAATGGTGAATAAAGAAGATAAAAGTTTTTTTCTGTTTCTTTTTCTTAATTGATCAATATCTTTCAGTGGTGGAACACTTTCCCTAGCATTATTGAGACACTGGATTAAATCCAAAGTACCATTAAATGAATGAATGAATGCATAAATAAAATATAACAGTAACAAAAACAACAACCCTTTTAGAAAATGGGCACAATGTCTGAGGAGCCACTTCACCAAAGAAGATTCATTGATCCCAAACAATAGAGAAAAGATGCTCAACACCATACATCTTTAGGGAATTAAAAATTACAGTAATAATGAGATGCCATTGTGCAGGCATGAGAATGTTTAAAAGTCATACAACTGACAATATCAAATGCTGTAAGGGTGTAGAGCAGTGGTTCTTAACCTTCCTAGGTTGTAACTCTTTAATACAGTTATGGTGACCCTAACTATATGTTGTGGTGAGCCCAGCCATAAAATTATCTTCATTGCTACTCCATAACTGTGATTTTGATACTGTCATAAATCGTAATGTAAATATCTGTATTTTCTGATGGTTTTGGGCAACCCCTAGAGGGTTGTGACTCACAGGTTCAGAACCTCTGGTGTAGAGCAACAGCAGCAGACACTAGGATGTCTGGTGGGAATACAAGATGATACAACTACTTTAAATGACAGATATGAAACAAAAGATTTTGATCATGTTATGTTGGGGGAATATTATTTTAAGGTATGTTACTTTTGATTAACTCTGTGAAGCTGCATTACTTTGCCTGTCTAAAACACCTGATGGTCTAATAAAGATCTTAACGGCCAATAGCAAGGCAGGAGAAAGGATAGTCATGGCTGGCAGGCAGAGAGAATAAATAAAAGAAGAAAAGAGATGGAAGAGGAGAAAGAAGTAGCCAGAGAAGGAGGAAGGCTCCAGGGGCCAGCCACCCAGCTAAAAACCAAGTCACAGAATAAGAGTAAGATTTACAGAAGTAAGAGAATGGGAAAAGCCCAGAGGCAATAGGGAGATGGGATAATTTAAGTTAAGAAAAGCTGGCTAGAAACAAGTGAAGCTAAGGCCGGGCATTCATAAGTAAGAATAAGCCTCTGTGTGTGATTTATTTGTGAGCTGGATGATGGGTCCCCCAAAAAAGAGCAAAAATAAACAACAATTTTATCCAGAGATTGTGCTTCCCTTATCACCAACTTGATTTTTCTTTCAAATTTAAAAGTTTTAAGTAAATCTATTAATTTTTGACAGTGCCAGAACTTTAGAACTCAGTCTTTGATGGAACTAGTGATGAGAACCACTGAACACAGATAAGTCACTCCCTCTTTTTTCCTTCAACCTGCTTGACATTTCGTTCATGAAAAAGGGAGTTTTAGTATACAATAGATGCCATATGACATCAATGTAATTTTAGTTGGAAAAACCACTGCAAAAATTTAATGGACCAAAACACCCAAACAGGTAACACAATCCAATGTTATTTTTTGAATACTGAATGGTTTTTTGAAAACCAGCCACAGAGAAACAAAAAGTTTAGGTTGAAAGCAAGAGTTTTAGTTTTGGAAATAGTTCATAGAGAAGACACTAAAAACATTAGTTCAATTTCTGTTGTATTTTCACATGCTTTACAATTCACATTAATTTAACAAGAACTTAATAAGCTTAGGAATAAATTGCTATTAAATATAAGTCATTTATTTATGCAGGACTATGACCAGCCTATAAACATAAATACTCTCAGTTTATTCCTTTTAGAAGTTTATTCCTTCTAAACACAAGGTACATCAAGAATATAAGAAATGCATTTTCATGAGCTATTACATGTATCATTAGAGATAGGTTAGATAGATAGATAGATAGATAGATAGATAGATAGATAGATAGATAGATAGATATGGATGGATATGGATGGATGGATGGATGAATAGATGGATGGATATGGATGGATATGGATGAATGGACAGATGGATGAATGGATAGACAGTATTTATGATAGAGTATGGATGGATAGAGTATGGATGGATGGATGATAGATAGATAGATAGATAGATAGACAGACAGACAAATAAATTTTCCTCCAAAGGCTATCACAGACTAGAGAAGACAATTAAAATGATTTATTATAAGGGTCCTCAGAAGCAATAAGTGAAAATCTGTACTAGAAAATTTATGAGCCTGCAACAGTTGACCACACTTTTGCCCCATTAGCCCAATTAGTTCTTATCATTTACTGTCCATTAGTTTTCCTGAACAACTACTTTGCTTTCACCTTCTGGACTCTGTAAGTCATGTAACTCATAATTTTTCCCTCCTCACATTTATGACTAGAAAGCTTACAGCTAAATTTATAGCCTCCCTCTATCAAGCATAATAAACTTCATGCCATGTGTTTTCTGTCATAACATTCCTCCATCTTTCCTATCTGTATTTTTCTACTGGCTTGAGGGCTCCTGGGTATTTTAGTTATAGTGCACCTCATTGTTACTATGTACAGCCATAAAGAGAATTTAAAATTCTTTGGAGAATAAAGTAGAATGCAAATAAACAAGTAGGTAAATAAGGGCATGGAGAAAGACAGACAAAATACTGTTGCAATAATGTAGTCTCATGGCTGGAGTAACAATTACAGAAGCCTTTCAAATTACAAATGGGTGGGGCCCTTTTGGGAACTCATTAGCAGAAGCTGTCCTCCCCAGCAGCTGCCTGAGTGCTCTCTTTACACTTCTTTCCACCACATATGAAAAACAGGAGTTAAAGCCGGGCAGTGATGGGCGCACGCCTTTAATCCCAACATTCGGGAGGCAGAGGCAGGCAGATATCAGTGAGTTTGAGGCTAGCCTGGTCTACAAAGAGTTCCAGGACAGCCAAGACTGTTATACAGAGAAATCCTGTCTCGAAAAAAGCAAAAAAACAAAAACCAAAAACTGGAGTTAAATGTACCTAATGATTTTAAAATAAGGTAGGCTTTAGTATGACTGGCTTCAACAGGGCTAAAGTGCTTGTGTTCATATGGATATAGGAATAGGACATCCCTGGGAAACCAGAGAGGTAGCTTGACAAAACAATGCAAGAGTTCTTCAGAGGAAAATCTTTTTTTACATTGATATAGCTTGATTTTAATAACAATTTGTCCTGCAGAAGTCACAGTTAAGACACCCATGTGACTATGGGTATACAAAGAATAGTCTTAGTTGTTGTAAAAGAATATTGTAGCCAAGCATTTTTCACATTATCAATGTGATGAGCTTTTTCTAAGACATGATCCTTAGTCTTTTTGCATTCTCCTCTGTCTTCCAGGATTTCATTTGGACTGGCCAGATCTCAAGCCAATCATGATTATTCAAGATCTCCATGGCTAAGAAGTGGCATCCACTAAAAGAGGCACCAGGGTCATAATCTCAGTACTCCAGTTCCTTCTTTACAAAAGAAAGTCTAATGCTATCCAAAGAAGTGAAGTTTTGCAGTTTCTTCAAGGATTCACACACTAAATGGTCATGGCCTGCTCACTGAACCATTACCTTAAAGACTCTAAAGAAACTAAGGAAAAGATCCTTCTCCAGAGACTATGGCAGAGCACAAGGACTACTACATACAACTGTGAAAATAATGGCTTGCTGGAGCTGAACCAAAACATAACAACAAACACCCTATCATGTCATAGTCTGGGTCTGGTTCTTGTTTCATCAACTTGTGAAAATTTTGCTTTATAATCTATTATCATGATTCATGAACCACATGTAAGAGTTTTCTTCCTTTAGGTACTTGCTAACCTAAGCTTAGAAAAATAAAAATTAAAAATATGCCTTTGGGGGAAAGAAAGAAGATACTGAATGAAAGGTTCTGTTCCATTAAGAGGGTGTAGTGTCATTTAAAGTTTGGCATGCAAACCTTCCTGTAGTGACTTTCGCTAATGAGAATCTCTGTTTCTGCTCAATGTAACCTAAATTATTGACATAAAGAGCAAACTACCTAGAGGATCTTCTGTGTTGTTAGGCCAATTAACACGTGTGTTTTACACTGCCTTCCTTCTTTAATTGCTTAGACACTGAATTACTATCCTAAGGAAGGTCCATTGTCAATTGTTTATGCGACTCTTGTTCTGTTAAACCATTTTTTTACTTTTTAAAAAATTGTACGTGTATAGGCTCTTTGCCTGCATGTATGTCTGTGCACTGCAAGGGCGCTTGATGCTCACAGAAGCCAGGAAAGGGCATCAGACCTACTGGGACTGAAGTTGTAGACAGTTGTAAGCTGCCATGTGGGTGCTAGAAATCAAACCCAGGACCTCTTCTGCAAAAGCAACAAGTGCTCTTAACCACCGAGCCATCTCTCAATCCCCCCAACCCTTGTTTGTGAAAGAGGCTTTTGTCTGTAACTTGCTAGTAAGGATTTCGATAGAAGTTTGCATCTCCAATAATACTTCACAGCCAAAGCTGCAGTGACAACGAAGCACCAGACAGCATGCTCTTCCCAACAGTTACTCGAAAGACAAGTCCCCTCTTTACTCCCATCAGTAACAAGAAGTACCAGATCTGAGCTGCCTTGAAAGCTACACATGCATATTCTTCTGAAGGCATAATTCCTTCATTAACTCAACAGGTACCTCACTGAGCTCTCCATATATATAATATCCTATTTAGCTTTTATAGAGAGGCATGAGACTTCCATTCTGTTCTCCTAAGCAAGAAAAGACTGGTTTGGGGTATGTGACCCAAGTCCTAAACTTTGTTGAGATCCTTGTTTCTCCTTCTGCTCCTTAAGACATATGACCAGTCTAAATATCAACTGGTTAGGCACCTAAATAAATACAGGCCTCTGTCGTTTTGTGATGTCAGCAATATTAAACACTTACTCAAAAACCAAAGTCCATTTATGAGCTATTGTAGTTGTCCCATTAGATTGATTACATTATTTATATAAATATTTGTTTCATTTAATATTTACTTAATGCATACTATCTGCTAGACTGTGGATAGAGCACAAAACTGCACAGTCCCTAAAGGCTTGTAATAGTCAGCTATGATAAAATAATACATGGCTTCTCTCTGTTGAAAAGCACAAAATACCGTATATATGAAAAGTGCACTTTGTTCTAGGAATCATTCATAGCTTAAATATAAATAGTATATAGGTCACTAAGTCACCATATCTGTACAGTAACTTGTATCACTTTAGATGTTGGAAATTGGTATTCTGTTTTAATTCTATCCCTCCTTCTCCATCACTGAATGTCAGTGTGTGTATGTGCACTGGTGCATACATGTAGCTAAGGGAAACATTATTATCCCAATTTCACACATGAGCTAGCTAAAATTAAGCCTGGATCTAAGTCATAGAGCTATGTGGTTCATGGTAGCAGCAATGGAACGCAGGACTCTTGGCTATGTGTACAATGCTGTTACCATTATGTCCATCTCCTTCCAGGGTAAATACTAAATGGCACTTGAAGATAAGCTTCAGGAAAAATAAGGGACTAGCAACCTTGGATCACTTACTGTGTCAGATCATGTTTTGAGTGTTTTATGTGAATTAATTCACATAATTATGTAAACCAACCTATAACAAATGTCTACTGCTTTATCCACTTTCTAGGTAAGAAAAGTGAGCCACAGAGAAACTGAATAAGTAGAAGAGCCAAGATGTGAATTCATGCAATCTCAAACCACAAAACCACTATATACCACTGCCTGAGAAAACACATATACCCATCTAATCTAGAGGGATGGCTCATGGATAAAGTGCTTGCCACTCAGACATAAGGACCTGAGTTCCTATTCCCTAGGACCCACATAAAGCCAGATGCAGCACACATCTGTAATTCCAGTGCTCTTACAGAAAGAGGGAAGGCAGGGATAGGAGAATCCCAGGAAGCTCATGAGCCAACTGGTCTGGAGTGTGCAACATCAGCAAAGAGAGCTAATCTCAAACAAGGTAGAAAGAGACAACCAACATGCGAAATTGTTTGCTGACCTCCACACATATGCCATATCACACTTGTTTGCTCTCCTCCTACGCACAGATAAAAAGATGCATCTGTTTATCATGGTCTGTGTCCATTTCTTTTTTCTATTGTGTTGGTTGAGCTCTACATAAGCTTAATGCTTCCACTGCTTGGCTACACTGAATCTACTGAATAGATAAGAAATAATTCCATGACATGGGTAAAATGTGAGTAGTATGGCCAAGCTGACTCATTGCAATTATTTACAAGAACAGTAATATTTCTTCAGAAATGTACTGCCTGTGGTGTCTTACAGTCACAATGAAATGGGAATTAGAAGAAAATCAGCAAAAGGGGGTTATTGATAGGAGCATGGGACCTCAGAGCTCTTGTGTAGCCATAAAATTATGGTATTTAATTGAAAAGCTAGTCTTTGTTTTGTTTTTAAAGTCAGGCCTTCCATTGAATTATAGGTCCTTAAAGGGGCTACTGGCAGAGGAAGGACAGAATGCCTAGAATCTCGACAGTTTGTTAAACACTCAGTCTCCAGGAAGATATAGCATGAGACTTAAGGAAAATGAAGACTGGAGTATTTGTGAAGCCTGGAAGAGTTTGAAAGCCTATTCTGATTAACTCAGAGGGGAGAGAGCTACTTAGATGCATTCACTGAGCTCTGGCAGCAGGCAGTCTCAGCAGGAAGAGAAGTGCCACCCATAGGTGCTCCAGCCAAGTTTTAAGGGCAGGTAGGAAGTGCTGCCATCCAAAGGTCAATTGTATAACTTTCCTGTGAGCCTGTCAAAGGGGTGGAATCTGACCTTTAGTAAACTGCCCTTATAGTCTCTAAACATTACTGTTCTTGCGGAGGATCCAGATTTGGTTCCCAGTATGCATATGATGGCTCACTGAAGCCTGTAACTCTAGTTTAAGGGGATCTGATGCCCTCTTCTGGCCTCCTGGAGCATAAGGCACACACAATGTATTCTTACAAATAAATGCACAGGCAAGACACTCAAGACATTAAAATAAAATAAATAAAATCTTTTTAAAAAGTTGTGTTTGTAGAAGCTGAGAGTAGAATGGTGGATGTTATATTCTAGGTGAGAGCAAAAGAGAGGTATTAATTAAAGGGTACAAAGTTTCAATCATATAAGATGAAAAAAAAACACTAAAAATATAACATATATTGCCTGTAGTAAATTTCACAAAGAGAGCAGAACTTATATTTTAATCATAAAATGACAATAAATCAAGAATGTCAAAGAAAAGTTTTGAAGGAATGAATATACTTATGGCATACATTTTGGTCATGGTTTTATGGCTGTGTACTTATAACCAAATTAACCTGCAAATGTATGCTTTCTGTATGTCAACTATGCACCAGTAAAGTGAAAAAAATATATAGTACCATTGTGATCCAGAAGTTAGGATATCAAATCTTTGTAGGCCTGAATAACAGAGAAATTGGTACTTGTTCACACCTAATCAATGGAGGCGATGCTACCACCTGAATTATTGACGGCAGCAATTATTAGAGGCTTCACCACTACTACCTAAGTAGCCTAAGATGCAAGTGAAAATGGCGAATAAATTAGTTAAAGCCAGGCATAGTAGTTCATTCCTATAATCCCAACATTGGGGCGGTGAAGACAGGAGAAGCGGAAGTTTGAGACCAGCCTCAACTACACAGTGAGGCCAGCCTGGGATACATGAGAGTCTGTCTAAAAAAATGACCGCCCCCTGCAAGGAGAAATGGGTTAGAAAAATGTCTTTTATTAAATATTCAATTGTATTTGTTTTTAACAGGACCAACATTTCTTAAGATTCCAATACGTAACCCAAAGGCCAGCAGCATCCTCTGAAGTAAATGGAATGTGCCTCGGGTCCGGAAGCACACCGTCTTCCTCAGCAAGCACTGTCTTAGCTGCCTTACTGGACTGTGAAAACTGTAATAACATGTGAGGGTAGGAATTATAAACCAGGTGACCTGATGGAAGTTGATGCTATGAACGATCTTGAACAGCTGACAACAGTAACCAAAAGGTGGAAATGGGGTTAATAGAAGGTTAGAAAACAAGGAGGTGAAGGACAGGGATAAACCTCAAACTATAACCCAGAAGTAGAGAAGTACAGTCAGTCATACAGACAGCCACTCTCACAAATATAAACACTTGATTCAGCTTCCCTGTTTTGTTTCATATTTTCTAAATATGCCCTAGCAACCATTATATGCGATGCCACAGTCTTGGAGAAACTCCCAGGTTCTGAGTTAAAAACAGGACAGTGGATACCTAGTACTGCCTCTCATTTGTACGGTTACAGACAAGGACACATTTTGCTTCCATTTGTCTCCAAATTTCTAATAAACTCCAAGTTGTCATTTGCATAATACCACAGACCATGATTTCAGAACTGTCTGTGACAAGGCTCAAAATTGAGCTCAGCAGATCTTCCTGACAAGATGTTTTCCTTTTTCCCAAAATTCTACCCCCAGTAGATCCATCAGCTCGTCTGGTTTTAACTCATTAACGTTACAGTTCATGGTCTTTACAGTTCCATCCAGACCGCAGAATCTCTGCTTAGTAGGGGGAGGCTGTGTGCTCTGATCTGCAGGGCAGAGGACATTTGTTCACGGAAATATTGCATGACTTTTATATATTTGCAATCCTAAGAAGCTTCTGGAAGCAAATGTAACTGAGTGAGTAAACAAACCTGCATTTTTTTGGACAACTCATTTCTTAGAATTTTCTCTTGTTTTTAGGCTATTTTTGGTGGTGGCTAAAGCCTTCACAATTGCTGCAGACAAAAATTCAGCTGGTACTAAGCCTCAGAATTCAGTTGGTTTGGTGCTAAAATATGATTATATTATTCAGGCCTAATGAGATTACGTCATATACCTCCCAGATCATAATGGTACCTGTACTTTTCACTTTATTGAGCTACACTTGCCATACAGAAAGCATATGCTTGTAACTTAATTTCCTCCCTCTTTACTACCTACCCTCGACCCCATAAGCACAATTTAATATTTAAATCTGAAGGGAATAGGGAAAAGGATTAAATAAGGGGAAAAGAGTTCAAACCAGACAGATGGACAAGGGAAACTTTATACTCATCATTGAGAAAGGAAATCTAGCAACCGGCCCTGCCAGCTCCATTTCTGTGTGTTCTCGGTGCACTGACATTTTCTGGGTTCAAAGGCAACAGCTCCTGAATTACCGAAAGGCCTGGACACTATTTTAAAATAATGCTTGGAGTGATCTGATGTGTAAAGTGGCTTTCCGCCAAAATGACCTTTGCCATGGTGCTCCGTTCAAGAGGGCTTCTTTTAAATGGGCATTAAAATGGCCCGCTGCTGTAATTTGGCAATATGCCTGGAAAGGGGTGATTTTGAGAGTAGGTGTTTTAAACCAAATCACTACAATACCGCTACAGTTGCCTCGACTAATGAAGTCTTTTGCTCCTGTTGCTTAGCACTTTTCTTAACCGTGCCTGGGGGGCCCACTTATGCAGGCTTCGGGGGAGGGTGCCCTGGATTCCAGCATAAAGGAAGACACAATTGACTGCTTCCTCTTCAGTGACAGCACCCTGCCAGACCCAAGCTATACCAAATCCTGGAGAACTGGGGCATCACTGATAATTCTGTGTAGATTGAAAAAAGAAAGCAGTCCTTCAATATGTTGTTGTGTTGTGATATCTTGTGTACCCTAATAAAATTTGCCCGAAGATCAGAGAACAGAACAAGCCACTAGATTAAAAACATAGACACCAGGCAGTGGTGGCACACACCTTTAATCTTAGCACTTGGGAGGCAGAGATCTGTCTGGATCTCTGTGAGTTCAAAGCCACCCTCAACTACATGAGACTGACTCAGTCTAGGAGAGAAAACAGAGCCAGGCAATGGTGGCATACATCTTTAGTCAGAGTACTGGGAAGCACACGTGTCTTTAATCCCAGGAAGTGATGGCTGGGCGGAGAAAGGTATATAAGGCACGAGGAGACAGGAACGGAAGGCTTTTCAGCAGAAGTGTCCTTTCAGCTAGAGGCTTTTTTAGCTAGAGGCTGGGCTTTTTGAGGCTGAGGAGTTGGTGAGGTAAGAGGTTGTGGCTGTGGCTTGCTCTGCTTTTCTGATCTTTTGGCTTTTACCCCAATATCTGGTTCCAGGTATTTTTTATTATAAGAACATTTTAGAATTTGGACATTATTGTTCAAGTCAGAGACCAAGAGATGAACTGAAATTCAAATTGTTCATTTCCTAAAATCCCCATCTGGGAGTCAATAAAGCCAGCATCTCCAGCTCAGAATGGCTAAAACCAGAGGGAAATAAGAAACAGTGGTGCTATACAATTCCAGTTCACCCTGACACCAATGCTTTATGGGAATTTTGATGTAAATGATGTTCAAAGCATCCATATAATGGGCTAATAATTAGCTTACCCTTTGCACTGTATCTTTGAACTTTTCCAGACTGTTCAGATCTGAGATTTTACTACAAATTCTAACATGTTTCTTTTCCATGTGCCCCTTTGCTCTCTGTATTGAACTTGTTCTCCTCCCTCCTCCCCCCCCCGTGTCTCAGAAGAATGCCAGACAGAAGGCACTGAATGTTTCCATATAAAAAAAGAAATAAAGTTTACCTGTCAATTCTCAATGCTTGTTAAAGTGCAATGGTATATAGTGCATACTTTTTAAGCCAAAGGGTTATGTGGGTCAGCTTACAAACTGGGTACCAAACTTGATTGGGCTGGGTGGAAATGTTAATTTACTTGAACATAGGTAAACCAAAACAAAGACTGCTGCATGGTATCAGTGCATACAAACATCCAGAAAGGCTGATAGGTGGCAAGCAATCTGGAAGACTTAGTCCCTATCATTCTTCCCAACACAGTTGGATTCATGTTTCTCAGTTACTGTTTGGATTGATAGTATCGCCATCCACCATCCCTCATCCACACTATGTGTCATTTTTTTTCACCAGATTGAAATGAATATTCCTTTCATTCTAAGACTACCATGAAATCACTGGAGGCAGTGCTGATATGAGAATCCAGGCTACCATCAGCTAATGGGCATCAGCAGATAGGTTTCACAATGACGATTAAGTGACATCAACAATGACGATAATACCAACCCATTGTGTCTGCACTGTACACTCATTTGGACCAGGCACCACTACCACTCTAAGCCTCTTACTTACATTTTATCCTCACAACCCTCCAATAAGATGGTTATGGTGATTATTCCACTTTATAGGTAGAACAATGAAGGCACGGGAAGCAAAACAAAGTTGCTCAAACCCTCACAATTCCTAAGTGGCACAGAGCTGGAAATCAATGTGAGCTGTTCAGCATTCTTCTCTAACATTCAATATGAGAGGTCAGCCAGTCTCCTCGGTGAAAGAGAGAAGGTAGCACCAATTGGCATATGCATTATTAATGAAATTTAAAATAATATAAAAAGAGGGAATGGGATCCTTACTTTTATTAAGTACAGGGCTCTGGGGAGATGGCTCAACTCAGAAACGTGCTTTCCACACAAGCCTGAGGACCTGAGTCTGATCTCAGATCTCATGTTCATGGTGGCATGCAATAGGAGCCTCCCTGCTAGAGGAGTGGAGTCTTGGGGCGCCTTAGGCCTCACTGGCCAGCCAGTCTAGCCTTATCAGTGTTCCCCAGATGCCAGGCTATAACATTTAAGTGGACAGCTCCTGAGGAACACCACCACAGGTTATCTCTGGCTTCTCCACTCATGCATACACACATGCACATGCACCTTTCCACACACAAACATGCCTCCAACACACAGAATTAGTAATAAGGGCAGCGTCTAGATGTTCTGTGTACCGAATATGAAGAGCAGACGTAACTCACAAATGTAAAAGGGGGAAAGTCTCAAGAAGTCCTAAGCTCATCTCCAGCGGCGGCGGACGACATGCTAGTAAAATTAGAGAAGCACTCTATAGACAAAAGAAGTCTTCCTTCTAAAGGAAGGACTGCAGAGCAGAGAGCTGTTTGCCGGAGATGGAAGGAGCAGAGCTGTATTTGAATTAGACCCAGGACATAGTGTGGCAGCTTCACATGCTAGCTCTAGTTATTGCTGCATTTTTTAAAAAAAGCTAAACAAAGGAAAACTCAATAACTCAAAAAAAAAACCTAAAAAAAAAAAAAAAGAAAAACTCAAAAGCCCCCAAACAGCATTATGAAGGAGTCTAGATAGAGAGTATTTTACATGTGACAGTAGAAAGGTCATGTGGATCCTCATCTCCAAGTTTCACTCATTTTCCAAGACATCCTTTGGGTCCGTTATCTCTGTTTTGATGAGTAGTGCAGGGAAATTCATCTTGTTTTCATATGACACAGTGCCAGCTCAATAAGCCACCTTTCACTGTGGACAGGTCGCTTTCTTTCTCTAGCCTTTAGGAAAATATGGCTAACTGTGAAAATTCCTTCAAGCTCTACAATTTCATAATTACGTGCTATTTCTTATCAGTTTTATGGTAGATGATATAGTGTAATAACCACAAAACAGTGTACCTTAGTATTTTACTAAGATATGTAAACTCATAAACACACACACACACACACACACACACACACACACACACACACACAAAGAATAAGGTGATTTTGGTTTTACTCTGCAGGATCTTAAAAATAGAATCAAAGAAAATTAATTGGCTGTCACACTGTCTCTAGAAAATGCCATTAGGTACAGAGTTCGGCTCTTAGTAGAAGAGTACAGATTTCTCTGACAAGGAGATTCATATCAAGCATGCTCACAGAGGGCAATGTTTAGAATTTTCAAATCTCCCAGTTGATTGAAACCAAAGTATTATGTTCTCCAAAAGCTGTTAGAAGTGTCATACCATGATGGTACCTGCAATTCCTGTGGGACAGACACTCACAGAGTCTCCCTCCTGACAAGCAACATGGAAAGGGTGCTCCATAAACATGGAATCAATGCTAATTCAGGTTATTGGATTTCAGTGTCTAATTATGGCATTATATTAAAGCAGACCTTTAAAATATGATATTCAAAATAAAACATTATATCAATAGGTAGCACTATCGAGAGGTTTTTGATGTTTCAAGCACTACTCTTACAACCTTTTGTGTAGGCCCATT
This sequence comes from Peromyscus leucopus, assembly GCF_004664715.2. Lineage (NCBI taxonomy): Eukaryota > Metazoa > Chordata > Mammalia > Rodentia > Cricetidae > Peromyscus > Peromyscus leucopus. The sequence continues at coordinate 117,267,112 of NC_051083.1, forward strand.
ATTAAACTTCTCGTGTTAGACATATCCTGAGGCTTTGAAAAGTATTGTCATTTCCCCAAAGTCCTGCAGCCAGAAGTGAACCCAAATCAGTCTGGATTGAAAGTGGTTATTTCTGTTTTAATGATCACCTTGTCTGAGCCTTGCCTAGAAACTCAAGAAGGCCACCTCTCTCTCCCTGTCAGAGTGGGCTGCTCAGTGTAACTGTCTATCTCTGTGACTTTCCCTTCTCATCTATATCATGACTAACAGCCAATGTCAACAAGTGAGTACAAGGAACAATGGTAAAAGACCATTCTGTCACATCTAAGACGCTTTTTTCTAACCATGGTACATTGTCTAGGGTCTAAGGTCACAGTTGTAGAGTTACTATTAGCTTATCTACTCTAAATATACATTTAACTCACACATATACTGTGTATGCCGTGTGTGTGTGTGTGTGTGTGTGTGTGTGTGTGTGTAAATTGGGGTGATATTGTAAACATAATTCATTGATATTTGTGAAGCAAATGATTGGCACCCCCTCCTGGTCTTCTGAGTAATGACACAAAACATTCCTCTAATCGCACTCCCTCATAGAACCCTTCTCAGGCATGTGTGGTCCATTCCTGCTATGAGCAATCTCATAAGTCCTGATGCTAGCATTAGTGACCGTCAACTGTATTTTGGGCTTTCAACTGGTGTAGCGTCATATATACATATAATCTATACACATACACACACATATATGAATATATACATATACATATATATACATACATACATATATATATATATATATATGGTGTGGAAAATCATTAAGCAAAAAGCTTCTCCATAATATGTAGCCAATAATGCCCCCAAACCCTTCAATTTTATTCATTATTATCAGTTCACCTTTGGGGCTAAACATCTCAGGATCTTCCAGGTCTACCTCCATCTTCCTGTCTCCGTGTCCACATTATCTGGCCATTGTGATTCTCCACCAGAGTCGTTTCCCTAAGCCTTTCTAGTGACAGTCCACAAGGCATATAAATTCTAAGTCTGGTGCATTCCCAACAACGTAGGACCCAAGAGACATTTTTGTCCCAATCACAACCTAGCACTTTTCTCATCTTCTCACAGCAATGAGAATACTACAACATTAGTGTGGGGTCTGTGGGATTTATCCATGGGTCAAAGCACTTACAGCTCTGTTTGACTTGCAGAAGGCACGTGAAGTTAGAGATAGAACTGACCTCACAGGACTGTCCCCGATCTTCACATGCTCACTATGGCGTGTGCTTGCCCCTCATATATCATAAAAAAAAATATTTTATTTATTTAAAAATAAAAAAATTTAAAAATAGTGCAGAAAATGAACATAGTATTAAACTAACTCCCAGTGACTTCTACCCATATATTCATTGTACAAAATTCTCAAAAAACTAACAATGTTTTAAAGTGCAGAAAGTAGACAATTCTTTTAAGAATTGAGATCCTATTTTCCTGTTCTCATCTCTTCTCTATCTTTTGATCCCCACCTTATTGATTTCCTTGTTGCTTAGATTCCAAGCTGTAAGTACATCTACAAACCTATGTGTGCAGCTTCCCCTGCCTATTGGTGACCACACCAGCCCAAATGTCCAAGCTACCACAACTACTTGATGAGTTTTGAATTTTTATTTAGTTAGTTGTAGTTTCTCAAGACTGGGTTTCTCTGTGTTGCCCTGGCTGTCCTGGATCTTGCTCTGTAGACCAGGCTGGCCTCAAACTCAGAGATCTGCCTGCTGCCACCTCCTAAATCTGGGACTAAAGGTGTGTACTACCATGCCCAGCTCGATGAATCTTATTTATGGAGACTATAGAGGGGGAACAAAAGGCCAAAGCAGAATGGGAAAAAAGCTCCCCTGTTTAGCTGTGCAGAGTTAACCTGTAACTTGCCATCCGAATAGATTCTCATAAAGATGTTTTTAAATTACAGGCAAAATTTGGGAAATAAAATTAGTAATGGATCTACCTGATAACTGATATTAATTGAAAGAAAAATGGATTATTAGCTATAATGAGCAGCTAAGAATTTAAAATAGTTTCCAAGTACTCTGTGATCTAAGCAAATGAATATTCAGTATATTCTAGTAGTAGCATAATCTCCATGACAAAAAAGAAAAAGAAAAAGGTCATTTGAGATATAGTTCAATATGGCAAGATACTCAGGAGATACTCAACCAGAAAGACTAGTTTGTCTTCTTGATCTGCTGATGTTACTTGGTGACTCTTGAGCGTTTGGTTTGAATATAGTAAGAGCAAAGGTCCCATGGATGATTAGACAAATAGCAGGTGAGACTCTTAAGTCATATAGACATCACAAAGGCACTGGTTATACATAACACCAGACAGATATCAAAATATTTGCAAGACAGTTTAACCATGTACAAATAAATGTCTTGGGGCTCAGAAAGCATGGTTTGGCAGTAGCTCATAAAACCACAGTTTCTTAAAGCATAGGCATCTGTGCTCTTTTTAAACATTCAATTTACTGAAAAGGAAATTTAGTACTAGAAAATGGAAATTACTTTGGTCTTTACTTCTTATGTACTCTTATGTAGGATGTTTATAGTAAATTATACACACTGAAGCTTCATATTTACAAATCTGCCTCCTGAGCTACACTATAATGCTGTGAGAGCAAGGGCTATGTGTCTCCTTCACCTTAACTCCAGGGTCAAGATATATTAGGGGTATGCAGGAGGCTCTAGTCTATGTTAGGTAAGTTAATAGAAGAAGGGATGTCCTAATAGAATTGCTTAGTCAATTTCATTTTGCATAATTCTAGCTGAGTTTGTAGGAGATGGAAATATACTAAAAAACAAAACAAAAAACCAAAGTGGTTTGTACCTATCATTTTTGCTGAGAAAGATCAACAAAAAGTCAGAGGATGCTAAAGAGACATTATGAATGTTTCATATTAGACACAATTAAAGTTTAAGAATAAAACTTTTAGTTAATTAGCTTGCTTCCATGATATCAAACTAGCAATTTGTTTGTTTGTTTGTTCTTCTTCCTAAAAATCAATATATTTTAAATTATGTTGCAACTCAACCAGATATGAAGACCATGAAATACCTTAGACTACTGCAGAAGACTTGGAAAGTCCACACACATTCTGCATTTAGCTTTCTAACTCCTAGAAATATGGTCTACAATTATGCTTGGTATTTTGAAAAGCGTGTTCATTGTCAAAGAACATCACATGGAATTTAGTAACATTATTTCATTAATCATCAAAAGATAGCTGTAAGGCAAGAGAACTGTTTACTGATAAGGAAACAATTGCTAAGCAGGCTAAGGGAACTTACCTAAAGCTATTAGGTTAATTCCTGGTTCAGTTAACATTTGACACTGTTAACAGTCTCCTTCCTAATTTGCCTTGACCTCCATGCACTAGATTTATTTCCTTTTCCTCTTCTTGGGAATTTAAGCTTCTTCAGAGAAGTAGAAATCTAATTATTAAAACCCAATCATCTGCATCACAGTAAATTGTCTTTTACAATGTATTTATATGTAGTTAGCTAAGTTCACACACATTTTGTTTCGTTTTGTTTTCATACATAGAGACAGTTTCATAGCAAAGAGCAACTCTGGAACAAAATATATCCTTTCAAACTGTGACTCTACTATGTGCTAGATATGTAACTTTATCTCTTACCTTTCTGCTCTTTGGTTTGTCTACCTCTAACTCTGGTTCAAATAATGTACCTAACCATTACAGAGTTGATGTGATGGTTACATCTATATATATATATACAAATATGCACATATATACATATGTATTAATTCTTGGCACCTAATAAGCATTTAATAAATGTTAACTGTTACTACTGACATTATTTCACACACACCTTTCCATGTAATTATGTGATGTTCCATTGTGCTAATATATCACACACTGCTTAGCCAATTTCATTTTGAATGATTCTAGCTGAGTTTGTAGGAGGTGGAAATTTACTGAAAAAACAAAACAAAACAAAAAAGTCAAAGTAGTTTGTACCTATCATTTTTGCTGTTCAATGTCTTTCTTCCATCTCCCACCATATCTGGGTCCTATTCCCGCCCCCCAGGCCATTTCTACAATCATTGCCAGACACTCAGCACCTCATAATTTATTTTAATGGGGCCCAAGTAGGACCATGGGGAACTAATAAAGCCCCTACCAAAAGGGAGTAATGTGGCGTTAGATCACAATACACCTAGCAATGTCTTGCACATGGTGTCTCTCTATAAATGCCATATGGATGGATGAAATAAAATGGCTATGGAGACCATATGGAAGAGGAAGCTGGGGCCAGGTTGGGCAGGAACCTAGATACGATGGTAGGGAGTTCAGCCTTGATTTCATAAGCTGTGACGAGCCACTATATTTTTCTAATCTTAAAAAGGTGGGATTGGAGAGAAAGTTATTTGGAGGTTAGGAAAGTCATTTATAGCTTTCTAACTATTTAACAGCACAGTTCATTTCTCTTTAACTTTAAAAAATATTTTTAGTAATATTAGATTTTTAAACTATCCCTGCCCAACTATTTCTTGGCAACTCTTTCATTATTTGTCCCTCTCATGAGGAAACTTGTTTAAAAATAGTATTTGGTTTTGTGCTTTATTTTAATAACACATCCAAGATTTTTTTAGAAGACCCAGGTAAATCACATTCTAAATGCCTTTCTGTCTTACTATACATTTAAGAGAGACAATTGATACCCTGAATATTTACCTTGTAACAGGCCTTGGAAGCTGGTCTTGAACTAATTGTGAGTTTCAGGTAGGCAGGCTCCCAATATTTGCCCAATCTACCCACCTGCTTTCACAAGTCTGGGCCTACAGACTCAGGACAGTTGCCAATCAAAAGGTTCGGGGGCCCTTGCTTAACAACAAAACAGATTCTCTTGTTTTCTCATCACCACCTGGATCCACCCTACCTATGCTCTTATTAACTCAGAGGCGAAGAGAGCAACAGACCTGAGTACTGCAATTAAAACCTTCCAAAGGGAAGGCTCCAAAGGAGTTTTCATTCAGTATGATTATAGCAGAGTCATAGTGAACAGCAACTCCTCAGAGACCTTTGCCCATTATGTCTTATCCCAAATATTAACTTTCTTTTTCTCATTATCTCAAGCTCTGAGGAATTGCACAGCACTCACTGAATTGTTGAGAAATATTTCGAAAACAATGTTCTTGATCTGCAAGATACTGTATTTCTTATCCCACTACAGCCTATGTTCTGTTTCTTTTTAAATTTGAATTTAAAAAAAAAATATTTTTCTCTTTGAATCAATCCTCAGCTTCGATAGAAGACATATTGTCTCTGCCACATTCTCACTAATGAAGACTTCTCTGGTCATTCAGGCAAGAAGGAAATTTCTCTTGATCTTATTCCTTTTCTCTCCAAAATAAACCTACTTTCCTGCCTCATCCATAATAATGTAATGGGAATGCTTTCTTGTCATAGCAGTCAATCCTGAAGCAAGGAAGAGTGAAAGGCTAAGCCAGATGATGACTGTCACAGCTGACTGGCAATACATCCAGGAGTACAGAGGCTAGGTCTGAGCCAGGTGTCAGAGCTTAAAATGAGGCAACTAGAGATTCCCTGAAATGACTTGAAGGCCAGGCCAACAGGAGACTGATAAAGCACTTTTCCTACAAACAAAGAGATAGCTTGCAATGTTGTATTTACTAATGGTATTTTCTGTTTGCAAAAGGTATACTTTAGAATAGTTGGCAGAAATCATTCATTGGAACAGACTTCTTTTGCCACAATTGGACTAGGCTGAAGAAGTGGAAACCTGATGAAAAAGTATGGCTGCTGGGCAAGTTGGTAGTGGGTGCATTGGACAAGACCAGGGAAAGAGCCAAAGCTATTATTCACTCTTGTGCCCAGTGAATGCTGCTCTGGGCCATATACTATACTAAAGGTGCCAGGAGCTGAAAAATAATTTAGACACAATTCTTGTCCTGAAAGAACTCCTTGTCTTTATTTTGAGATGAGATCTCACTAAGTTGCCGAGGCTGCCTTGACTTGACTTGCAATCTTCATTGTGCCCTCAACAGTTTTTATTTTCAGGATTCTTGCCAGCTTTAATCTTGCCAGCATTTCAGAGAAGACACATTCATAACTCCTTTAGGGTCAGAAGTACCACCATTTGCAAAGATCTTCATTAATCATGCAAATCTTAATAATTCATTGGAGAATCCATTCACAAACTAACATTTGCTCAATGAAGAGATAGCCCTAAATGCTAACAAGAGAGAGCCTGCATACTGAACATTCCAGCCATTCTCTTCTATCTCCTTTGTGGGAGACAAAACACAAGCCCTAATCCCCTGGTCTAGCACCAAACCCATTCCTTAGCTAATGACATATCCTGCAATCTCACATTCTCTTCTTGGGGCAGGGACCTTCACCAGGACTATTGTTACTACTCTTACTACTGCTAAATTCCATGGAAATAGAAATCAGATTTTATCATTTATTGTGGAGAACAAAAAAGAGAATGAAGACCCAGCTAAGTGAGCCAGTAACCTGGTGTGAATGAAGCCGTGTGTGTGTGTGTGTGTGTGTGTGTGTGTGTGTGTGTGTGTGTGTGTGTATGTTGGGTGTGTGTGTGGCAGATGTGTGTGTTTGTGTGTGTGTGTAACATTGCTCGGGATTAAGCCTAGAGTTTTAAGCATGCTAGACAAGCAGTCTGTCATTGAGTTACTCCTTCAGTCTTCTTAATGTATTATTTTTAGACAGGCCTTGCTATGTTTTCCAGTTGTCTGGAATCAGCTCGCGTGCTGCCTGCTTCAGTGCCCCAGTAGCTGGTATTCCAGGCTTCCCCGGACACCTGGCCTCTGTTTTAACTCACAGACACATTCGTCCTCTCAGTATGTCTCTTCAAATTTCCTAATCCACACTTTGGCTTGTCCCCGTCCCCCCTTCCTTCTCTTATGTTTTTCATTTCCTGCATTTCCCCTTCCTTATCCCCTCCTAGCACCTCACCATAAAACAAGTCAGGACCAGAGTCTGTGAAGGGTCTGGTTATATATGACTGCCTGATGGATTGCACATGTCTGCTCAAACTCTACCACAAATGAAGTTTTTCTTTTTGGAGTCCCCCCCTCCCCCTCAGATTACTTGTACCCCTGCTCTCTTTGTTACACCCCAGGGACAATGAAGAAATAAATGACTGTGGAATTTAGATTGGTTAGCTATCACACCAACTTCTGTTTAGCTCTCACAGTTGCAGACAGAGATCTGCCACAAGGTTAGGTATCGTGCATATGCACACAGATTGCCAAAACTTTTCATTTAGGCAGCAAGGAGACAGATGAGTAGAGGCAAGTTTGGGGAGTTCATTAGGCCAGAAAAGCTAAGCATGTATCGAAGGGTCATAGGTAGAAGGTGACCAAAAAGGCCTGTGTGACTCCAACAGATATTAGCTTCATACTCTCACCCTTGCCCAAAAAGGTGCCCTTTTTTTGGTAGTCTAGGATTCAATAGAGGTGAGAAAGCCCAAGCAGAAATCCAAACAACTCTAGGCATTAGGGCACTGGAAGCAGAGTGGCCTTAGGTGTCATAGTTTTAGGTGTAAGCTCCATTTCCTGATGTGAGCTCTCAGGTAGCATCTGTAAAAGTTATTTAATAGCTGCTGCTCCTCTCAACAACACGAGCTGCTCTTCAGGAAGCATCAAGCAGTTCTTTGCCCAGGAATAATTTGCAGAGCTCTTTGGGGAGGGTTCTTTAAGATGATGTGGAAAATACATTTTACAGCTCAAAAGACAGGCCAGCTTCTTGAGGGAATGATTTTGCTTTCAAGATCTGATCAGCAAAGTGAAGTCAAGTCGATGGCAGGACCCAGTGTCCAAGCACTCCGTTGCCTTGCTTTTCCTTTGTACTTCTCTCTGCTGGCTGCAGCTCAGCAGAAGGCCCATTAGACATGAAAGCATTTGGTTCTCTATATCACACAAGCCCTCTCTGAGTGGACGGGGTGAAGCTATCATTGCCCAACATGCCCAAGAGTGAAGGGGATTTCTAAAGGGGCCTTCAAGGAAAAGATGCTGGATTTCTTTGTCTTCCTCTATCTTTCACTCTGATGTATCCCCAGAGCCAAATGTAGACCAGCACATTTCTCAAAGGCAAAGACTAACCTAAGAGGAGTCACACCATGAGCAGATTGCAAGCTGTCACACTCCATCCTTGGAAAACAAAAGCAAGTCTTATAAACACCTTCTTGGCCACAGTTTTAAGGGGAGAAAACCTGGTGTTGGTTTGCATGACACTGAGCCATGTTAGAGCTTTAGAACACATTAAACAGCGTCTCAAGCCAGAGCAGACTGGATTCATTAATGGAACTGGAGCACCCTTCTCAACATCAGAGCAAGTCTTTTAGTAACGAGAAACCTTACTTCCTCCACTTAGTTGAGCTGGAAAATTAATGTAGTGTGCTTCTGAAGAAACACATAATGAACATGATGAATTTTCATCATCCTGCTGGAAAGTGATTCTTTATGTTCTTATTCCAAATTTACAGCAAGTAAATTTAACGTTCCAAAGCTGCTGAGCCTTTTTAAGACCTCACTATCAATTTGTGGGGCGCTTTAACTGATTCTGACCTGGAATTGATTAGTGCTTTCTGAAAAACGCACGTGTAGCAAATTGCTGCACTTCAAGATAAATCAACTTGTTCAGGGGAAGTTACACTTCTAACTAGTCACATTTCTCATAAGGTAAAGAACAGCCATTCTCTTAGTATCCTGCAGGGAAGGAGAAACCCGAACTGGCCCTCACATTTTTTTATAGGAAACTTGTAATCAGGGAGTAGAAAATCTGCACTGGAAGTTAGGAGCCCACACTGACCAGCTCCTGGGCAGAGCTGATTTCAAAGCTCTGTTCTTTAGTCAAGGGTCATAGGCCACGAATGGCATCCCAGAGCACTGTGAACCCCCAAGGATACGGATGCTTTAAGCAGACATTCCATTTGCAGGAGCTTTCTCCCTTAACAGCACTCTTCATAAGGCATGGACTTTAAGGAAATTGCTAGAAAAGGAGGTGGAAGGGGAAGGGGGGAAGGGCACACAGTCATTGATGCTCTTTAAAAGCTGACATAAAATACACATACCACAAATGTTACTTCTTTCAAGTGTACAATTCACTATATATAATATATATGTGTGTGTGTGTGTGTGTGTGTGTGTATGTATATTCACTATATATATGTTTATATGTTCACAGATGTGCAGTACTGCCACTATTAGATTCCAAACAAATCCTGTACACATCAGTTGTCACTTTGCATTTCCTGCACTCCCTTTTCCAGCCCTAGACAATTACTACCCAATTTCTCTATTGATTTGTCTGTTTTGGACAACTATGTCCTTTTTCCTTAAGATCCTTGCTTCTGATTTTGTTTTGGAGCAACCACGGCTTCTTCCCTCTAGGAAACTAGTCAATAGGAACTGTTGAGGTGGTCCCATTTCAACCGCAGTTCTCTCAAGTGTGGGGACTTACCCGGGGCGGAACCTTCCTCTGGGGGGCTTCACTTGTGGATATAGACAGGCACTGGCATCAGTGCTTGAGCACAGACTTTATACCAGGCCTGGCGCTCTCTTCCACTGTTGGTTGGTTCCTCCGAGAGAGAGGAGAGCTGAGCACACGAAAAGCAGTTCCGGTCCTCCTGTGAGCAGCCCCATAGCCCACTATGGTCTTGCCCTAGGTAAAAACAGGGTCCCAAATCCCAGCTCCACCGCTTTTTAAAGGTCACTGGGGATGGGACTACTAAAGTAAATAGACCCTTCCCCCCCCAGCCTCAGTTTATCGTCTGTGAACGGGAAATCACAGTATTTTCTTTCATGGGAATTAAAAAAAGTATTTCTTTCATTTTTTGAGATGATAACAAAATTATATTCATTTTTCCTCTCCCTTTCCTTTCTCCAAACCCTCCCACATGCCCCTCCTGGCTCTCTTTCAAATTCATGGCCTTTTAATTAATTTCATAAGTTTTCTGAGAGAAACAAATGAGATCAGATAGACATATGGTTACTATATTAGGCACCAGTAAGCTCTCAGGAAATGATATAGCTAAATGCATCTTTTGTGTCAGATACCAGTTTGGACAGTACTCACTTCTTACTGACACTTAGACTTCCCTCCTCAAAAGCAAGATGAGGTTCTGAATACAAGGTTTGGCAGGGCCTCTGAAGGATGACCATGTCACAAGATGACACGATTGTCTGATCAAGTATGGGAGACTAATATTCCCTGAGTAAACACTAGCCCCAGATGAATGTCTTGACAGGCAAAGTAAGTTGACATTCTCAGGAAATTAAAATTCCAACAAGTTTTTTTTTTTTTCTGCAAAGGCTACAGTTCATAAGAATCAATGACTATATGTCAGTCAGTGTCTCCAGCAATATAGTAATACTTATGCCTACCCAGTATAATATGAGTGCATGAATATCTTCCAGAGACCTCTCTCTACTTTGACTTATTATATCTTGTTTGGTTATCAGAGAACAAACTGCTTCCAGGGTCATCAGAAAATACCTGTCGTGTCTATGGGCTTTGAGCTGAAAGCAAGTTTTCTGATTCTATGTCTGCTGGGATTTTAAATGACTCTGTCTCACTGGTTAGTCATCACACAGGGACGATCTCATATCTCCCCTAGGGGTGTTGCAGGGAGAGATGGGGGAGCAGTAAGTGACCGGATGCTGCAGCTTCTCTGGAACCTCTAAGGCACATCAACACCATATCCCCACTCCCCAACACACATAACCAGCTAGACCTAGAGAGCAAAGTCTCCAATAAAGTCCCTCATAAGGGTGACTGCTAACTTCTATGCACAAAAAACTTTTCAGACACATAACTTACTATTAAGTCCACCAACAAGAGGGAATCCACTCTATTTCGTTTGTTTGTGTGTCTCCCTGCAGACCCATAGTTGAGCTGTCTGCCTGACAATATACAGAAGCAATTGAGTAGTGATTTGGGATGTTTCTTTACCTGGATCCATATCAGAGGTAAGAAGATTGTTTTTGGAATCAAGAAATACAAATTCTAACAGGACTTTTTTTTTTACTACAAAAATGCTGGGAGACTTTAGGCCTTTCCATTTTCCCAGCCTCTTTCCTCTAGAAATTTGGTAAATCATTTTTCTCATCATTCCATCGTTACCATTCATATCTCTCTTTAGCACCACTCTTCTTTATTTTTTTCTTCAGGGCCTTACCATAAGTTTAAGATTGCCATTATTATTTTCGGACTAGGGGTCTTCTTGCACCGGCCTCCTGATTGCCCCTATCCCTCGCCCAATATAATTTGTGTATGTGTGTGTGGGGGGGTTGTCATTCTTTTCCATTGCCATATACTTCACTTCAGGGCAGTGTGTATTTCACATAAGACTAATAAAAATCTTGAATTGAATTTACATAGTAGATGCTCAATAAATGTGTGTGACATGAGACAATGAAGGTGGTATGGTGTTAGGATCCAAGGTCATACCGAGTACTGAGAGTGTACAGACTATCATTCACATCTCAGGAGCTTCTTCCATGGCAAGGCTCTACCATTCAAAGAGGCTGTTCCCAAGGACCAAGAGGCCAATGCCAGCATTTTTCTCTCCCGAGTTCCTAGAGTGCAAAACTCCAGCTTCGGCAACTTCCTGAGCTGAACACTGGAGGGCAGTATACCCACACTTACTGCTTCCATCCAGTAGAGGGCCAGAGATAGGGGAATGCAAGTTCTGGCTACAGGGCAGTACTCGGGTGTCAAATTGGCATGTCAGGCCAGGCGCCTAACTGCCCCCTGATGTGAAGAGCTGCAGACTGCAGGACAAAGGGGTCGGTAAAGACTTCATTCAAAATTTGTAACATGGAAATCAAATGTGAACAACAGAGCCCAAAACCATCTGTTCTTGCCAAAGCCAGGACAGACACCATGGCCAACTGCCAGAATGGTCCTGGATTGTTCTATACACACTAGGGGAGGGAGGGAGCTATGTTTCCTTCCAACAAAAGACCATTATGCAAAGGACTTCCAAATGCATTTTCCTTTTGATGGCTTCTCTTTAACTAGAGCAATGTAATAAAACAATAATGATAATCTTTTGGTTTGTGATTAGCTTGAGTTCAAACATAAACACCAAGAGTGGCACACACACACACACACACACACACACACACACACACACACACACACACACACCTCCCGGCATCAAAGTAAGCTGACATTACATGGTGACTGTTTGCCTCTCCAAGAAATTTTTCATTATGACTTAGTGAAAATGCATTTTAATGAGAATATTGTACATATTATAAGTTGGGAAGGTTTTTAAAGAGTATAATTAAATCCAAAAATTTAACACCTTGTTATATATTAAAGGTACACATGAAAATATATCAAGGAAAAGCTATTACAGTTAACATATATGAGCATATGTACATAATTTCTATTAAGAAATTTAAGGGCTTGATTAGTATCCAAAACTATTCAGTATGTGACCTTTTATTATGATGGCATATTCCATTACTTTCAAATTTTTGGCTAAGATGATGAATACATATAAATTTAACAATACTTTCCTGTGGAATAAAAAGGTTCAATGCTTTTAGTAAATGTATTCCAACCCTTATAACCAAACAGATTTTTTTCTGAGTCACCACATTCAGAAATATCCCAACTCTGAACCCTGGATGATATCCTTTTATGAACTCCAATCTTGCAAACAAGCCCTCAGGCCACCACTGCCTGGCTGCTCACAACACAAATAGCTTATACGTTTGTGTATAAAACCAACAATGTCTAGCACCAGCACCAGATCACTGCCTTGGACCTCTGAGAGTTTTTTGTATGGTATTCCTTCTAGAAACCTTCCTAGCTTCACTGTGAGCTTGTGATGAATTAGAGTGTTCATTTGGAACGAGATGAGCTTAGCAGGCTTGTCCTAGCAAGTTCCTGTTAATAAAGTTGAGAGTGTTTAAACCCTCGGGAGGTGAAAAGCAAGCGCTGGTCCATCTTGTGCTGTCTGAGCTGATCATTTTCAGTTGCCCCCTGATAGTGCTGGTGGATGGAACCCTTTTAGCATCACTTAAAGGAAGCTAATGAGGGAGGTTTCTTCTCTATCTGCCCATGAGAAATCAGAATGAAAGAAAAAGAATCAACAGCTCTAAACCTAACAGGAAAAAAAAAAAAAAAACAACCCTCCACTGAGCACTGGAAACAGCAAAGCCTCCAAAGCACTGCTTTCTTTCTTTCTTTGAACAAGACATTGCAGAAAGCTGGTCCCATTTAGGGGCTTCATCCCCAATTGCCCTGGATTCCCTTCACCTGGGCAGAGTGGTCACCAGGAAGCAATGTTGGGTGTCTGCTCCATTTTTAACTTGTCACTTCTACAGAGCTTTTTAGTTTTTAATCAAGAGAACAGGAAATAAGCTGAAAGCAATAAAACACACACCAGAGCAGGGTCTGTGAATTCCAGGGTAAAAACGTAAGTGCTTGAGAATGTCCCTAAGCACAAAGGAGGCCTCCTTTGTGTGTAAGTTGCTCTGTAGAAATTCGAGGAGTTGACAACTCAATGTAGCTTAGTGAAAACACCCGAAGTCTACCTGGGGGTGGGGGGAGAGATGGGATGGTGAGCTCTGCACTTTTTATCTTTGCCTTCTTCAAACGGAAGGGCTTCTGTCTCATTCTTTTTCCTCCTCCAGTGTTCACTCTCTGACAGACCAGAAGTAACTACTGTGAATTGGTGTCGTAAACCTGCCTCCCACGATGGCCTCAGGCATCCCAGAACCTAAATGTGTCCAGATCTCAACAGAAACCCCACTGTAAATGCTCTCCCCCGCCCCCGCCCCCGCCCCCACAAAATAGGTTGACTACTGAGTGGCTGAATATGCTAATGGCTAAAGAAGAATAGATTAGAAGAGGTAGGCATAATGTTTTGTGTTTGCTCCCAACAGCTCGTTTTTACATACTTTAATCTGAGTTAATCACAATATATTGAAAATACCTTTTCAATATATTCATCTTGAAATATATCATCTGCCTTCCCCACTAGCCTGCAGACTCCCATCTTCATGTCTTGGTATTTACCTCACACCCTGACACTTAAGAGGACATTTAATAAGCATTTGGTGGACTGAGCCAATCTCTGTATCAATATCCAATAAAATTGTGGCTTCAGCTGAACACATGCCAATTGAAAAGCATCTGCTATGTGAATCATGGAGAGTTTAAAATAAAATTTAAAAACTTAGTAGCTCCAACACACGTGGCAAACACAACCAGAAAACAAGTGATATAATCAAAAGAAGCAAGAAACATAAAAGCCATTATATTCTTCAGGAACAATGTCCTTTGGAAAAAACTATTCTTTATCTGCTTGTCAGGGAGCATGTCCTCCCCTTGTGGTAATTCACATAAAGTGGTCATAGCCATGAAAAACTACAAAGGCAGAGAGTCTGCTTATGGTTTGCTAGGATTAGATATTAAATAAATGGAGAAGGGTCACACATGGTCCCAATTCCAAATTCATGTTGCAATGCCTGGTCAAGGTGGGGTGAGACAAGAGAACATTTCCAACTTCTACTCTGAATAGCATGGCTTCGGGCCAATAAGATAGATGGTTACAAAAACCATCCAGCAATGTGCCATTTTTCATTCAGAGCTTCAAAAGGAAAGAAAGAAAAAAAAAACAGTTAAACAAGTTTACTATCTCGCGGGTGTATCTAAATACTTATGGACTTAAAATATGTTTTCAAAAGGTTATATTGCAAGTACTATAAATTACATTGAGGCTTTTGCAAAGCACGTTATGTACTGAAAGACTACTCTATCTCCCTGGACAGCTACAATATGAAAGACAGCGGGCCAGCCCTTTCCTAAGTGCCTCCAAGTAAACAACCGTTATCAATATAATCCATGGACTCCAGCACATTCCACAGAGCAAAAGTCCTCCTGGGCAGTGACTACAGCCATTTTTCACGATTTACTATTTCCATAATTCAGATTTTCTTTTTAAACTTTAAACAATGCACAAGTCATTTTCAACATACCCCAGTGAAGTTTCATTCCTGTATGCTGCAGTGTAAGTTTGAGCTAAGTTTCTACAATTAGAAAGGCCAGTATTTTTTTTTTTTTATTTTTGAAGGTCCATCTGCCACATGATAAGCCAAAAAACATGTGCACAGAGAAATGAGCTAACAAGTTAGACCTGGGATTATAAAACTGCCCGGAGTGGGGTGAACTGAGAGGGGACAGTCTATTTTAAACTAAAATAAAATAACTAGAAACTGTGTTCATTTTTACCTGGGGCGCACAGGTGTGTGTGTGTGTGTGTGTGTGTGTGTGTGTGGAGTCAGCTGTCTCCCTTGCACATTTCCATGCATTCTGGGCACTGAACTCAGGTCGTCAGTGCTTTTCACACTCACTGAGCCATCTTAAGCAAAGGAGAAATTACTTTAAAAGCAGCTTTCTCTAAGTCTGAAACATTATCTATTTCTATGCATCATTTTAATTTAACTGAGATAAAATTTAGCACGTGAGTCTTGATAATTTGGGAGAGTTGCCACTCAGGAATTCTAGAGGACCAAT
The DNA here is from genome assembly GCF_004664715.2 of Peromyscus leucopus. NCBI lineage: Eukaryota > Metazoa > Chordata > Mammalia > Rodentia > Cricetidae > Peromyscus > Peromyscus leucopus. The sequence goes on from NC_051083.1 coordinate 117,282,683, forward strand.
TGTTTCAAAATAACCAATAACTTACATACAAGAGCAGTGTATACACTATCAGACATAACTTTTTTTCTCTTTATTTCTTTATTTAAGTTTTTATACAAGTGTATATTTATGTTGAACACCCAATAAATTCTCCCTCCCCTTCTTTTGTACCTCTAGTCAGTTTTGCGTCTGTTTACACACACACACACACACACACACACACACACACACACACAAATACACACAGGGAACCACAAGTGATAGAAAATATAATATTTCTCTTTTTTATGCTCACTTAATAAACTTAATATGATTGTCTATTTTCCTGAGAATGACATAACTTTATTCTTAATAGCTACAAAAAGCTGTTGTGTATATACACGTTTTTCTTTTCTTTTTTTTTCTTTTTTTTTGGTTTTTTTTGAGACAGGGTTTCTCTGTGTAGCTTTGCACCTTTCCTGGAACTCACTCTGTAGTCCAGGCTGGCCTCGAACTCACAGAGATCCGCCTGGCTCTGCCTCCCGAGTGCTGGGATTAAAGGCGTGCGCCACCACCGCCTGGCACGTTTTTCTTATTATCTGTTGTTGGAAACATATGGAACATTTTTCTTTAGTGTTCTGTCAATTGTAACACCTTTCATTTTTGTCTTCAGAGTTAAGCTAGCAAAACTTCATCACCTAATATTTCCTTGAGTGACTAAAAATTGAGATGCCTTTATATCTCCCCTTGGGAAACTCAGCCAGACCTCATGGTAGCCTTGGAAACCGGAGAAGTCTGGTACTCAGGATCAACTTTCTGGGCTTCTAGTTTTGCTCTGATACATTACCCAGCTGCATCATTAAGGCTGGTGGCAGTTAGCTTGTCTCCTTGTGATTTCTATACCACAGTCAGTTATGACAATCCTACCAATCTTGACATTCTATCTTGTCTTACTGTGTCCCTGTCTCAGTTGCCTGGAGAGAACTCTGGATTGTGTGGACTCCCTTGCTAAAGGTTAGTAGGGGCCTTCCTCTGAGCCTTGGATTAGGAATTCAAGTTCTCAGCTCTAGTTAGATGTCCTCAGCCACAAATAGATATCCTTACTGGATAGTTGTCTACCCCTGCACTCAGACTTTGAGTTCATGAGTGAAGATCTCATTACAGTTGTCCCTCAGTGTTAGAGGAAGAGTCTGTTCCAGGACTCCTGTGGACACCCAAATCAACTCTTTCATATAAAATGTAATGACACTTTTATAGAACCAATAATATATAACATAAAATCTCTGTCCCATATATGTCATTATTTACTTTAAATTTTTGTTGCATATGTGTGTGTATCTATGTAAATGGAGACAATGGGACAACTTGTGAGAGTTGGTTTTCTCCTTCTACCATGTGGGTCCTGGGGATTGAATTTAGTTTGTCAGGCATGGAGGCACACACCTATACCTACTCATATGCTTCTGTGTTCCAAATGGCCATCTTAATTTATGTTGGCTGGAAAGAAAAGAATTCTATATTCTTCCCATAGGTAGCAACGCAACTACTAGGCATTTCACACAAGCATTTGAACTCTGGGGATCACAGGTTTAACATGCTGATTTCAGAAAGTCTGACCCATTCATCTAGCTCATTTATTGACTTTTATAAAGGAATGCAGAAAATACCAGACTACTTCTGATTTGTGAATGGGATGGTACATAAGAATGGGCTTGGTAACCAGTACAGTTCAAACATTACCTGCCACACTAGTTTTGCCTGCTATTCTCTTTTAGAAGGTAATTGGTACTTGAAAGGAAAATCCATTAAGTACTCTAAACTTGAACCAGGATGAATTTTATCTGAACCTTCCTTCTCTGGAACACAGCTGGAGTGGTATGTAAAGAATGACAAGGTATAAGAAAGGTGTGCTGGCTAGTTTTATGTCAACTTGACACAAACAAGAGTCATTTAAGAGGACGAAACTTCATTGAAAAAAAAATGCTCCCACAATATCGGCCTGTGGGCAAGCCTGTGAAGTATTTTCTTAATTAGTGATTGCTGTGAGAGGGCCCAGCCCATTGTGAGTGGTGCCATCCTTGGGCTGGTGGTTCAAGGTGCTATAAGAAAGTAGGCTGAGCAAGCCATGATGAGCAAGCCAGTAAGCAGCACTCCTCTGTGGCCTCTGCATCAGCTCCTACCTCGAGGTTCCTTCCATGAGCTCCTGCCTCACTTCCCTCTGATGTGGCACTGTAAGCTGAAATAACCCTTTCCTCCCCAAGCTTCTTTTGGTAATGGTGTTTTATCACATCATCACAGAAGTCATAACTAACACAAAAGGGCAGTGGACATTTTGTTTTATCTTAGGGTGATACTTGTTAAAGTAGAATGAGACAAAAACATATCATCCCATCTCAGGCCCAGTATAAAAGAAAATGTAGTTCCTTCTTCCAAAATATGAAGAATTTTGAGGTGACAAGTACAGAATATTTGAAAGCAAGTTTTAAATCCTCTGAGTTGCAAGACCCTGTGGGACAGCACTATACATTCTGACACTAGTCCTGGGCAGAAGTCTTGAAGTTGAATGCAAGACAAAGTCATCTTCATTACTGAGAAAAAGAATCAGAAGTATCCTACTGGCTGACCCTTCTACAAGCCAGGGCCTAGATCACACTCACCTGTCCAAGCTTGATAGCTAGTGCCAAATAGCATTTGCAATGCTATTTATTTTTATGCTTGAATTGTCTTGTTTTCATTTCCATTTCTTTTTTTACGTGCTAAATCATACTATTGGTTGTAACTTCAGTTTAGCCATTTCCTCTCCTGGCAAGTTCCTTGTCCCCTTCCCCTTTCCACCCATGGAATGCTATTATGACCCATTTTTATAGGACTGAGACAACCATCTCTCCTGTATGGAGATAATATGTTTTCTGCAGAATGGGATTTCACATAGGTGGAACTTTTCTGGAGCCCCAAAGACCAAAAGTCTGAAACTACAAAAAGGCAGAGTTTTCTATTGTCTCCTACCTAACCTACTGTCCATAAGAAGTGGTTCTCTCATGTTCCTTGTGTCTGATGAAGTATGTCAACACGAAGAAGCACAAGACAATTATGTAGAGAACTCCTTGCTTTCTTGTTGGTGTAGTAGGAACCGCCTAGCATGGTAGCAATCTTGTGAACAAAGACAGCCATGTAACCTATTCTTTCTTTGGAGTGTGGTACTACTAATTTCTTTAGGTGTCTCAAAGATTAAGTACCTCAGAGAGAGGGAGGGAGGAAGGAAGGGAGGGAGGGAGGGAAGAAGGAGAGAAGGAGAGAAGGAAAGAATGAAGAAGAAGGAAGGCAAGCAGGAAGGCAGCCAAGCCCAAATAGACTATACATTTAGATCAAGTAAGAATAATTATGCTGTTGTGTGTTCAGAAGACTATGTTGGCTTCATCTAACCTCACTCACCATCTGTGCATTCTCAAGAGATAAGGAACTTTACTAAACATTCTACAGATAGCTGTTTCTTCAACACAGGGAATGGGCAATAGTTTGTTAATTCTAGACCAGCCTTTTAGATTCTAGAGATTATAAACCAGGCATTAGGGTTTCTGTCGATTTAAGTAAAGAAGTCCAGGCCTCCCTCTGAGTCTGATTTCTTTGAGTGTTTTGTAAAAATCAAACATGCACAACTTAGAAGCATGGTTGTTTTGATGTCAGGAGACAGACAGTAAGTTGATGAATACTGTCAATCTAACATATTCTGGCTGATTTTGTTCTGAAATCACCTTTGTTGATCATTTGAAGAAGAAAAAAAATGGAAAAGAGTGTGCAAATGACTTTGCAGATTATAAAGTAGGCTGCAGATTCAAAAACTAAAGTAGGAAATTTCCTAAGAGCATTCTGGAAACATTGCGTAGAAAGGTCTATTAGGATTTAGTGCAGGAAGTAGGTCCTGTTTGATAGGAAACTGGCCAGCACACTGCTTGGAATTCCACTAAGTTAGAGAGCATCCGGTGGTGGTGGTGGTGGTGGTGGTGGTGGTGGTGGTGGTGGTGGTGGTGGTGGTGGTGGTAGTGGTGACCCACCATCATCTGAAAAGTACTCCCAAATCAAATTGTTCTCTTGCTTAGGGAAATATGAAATGAACATTTAATGATGGAGGTAGGCACTTTGCTTGAACAAATCAAATCCATTACAAATAGGCCAAGCTGTGACGATGTCATGCCTGCTTTCATTTTAAGTCTACTCATGGATGTCATGCTTCCTCGCAAGCCAACTAATTGAATAAACAAGAATCCTTTCAGCAACTGAACTAGGAAAACCAAACAGCAGTAATCGAGGTTAGTAGGAAAAGCAGCATTGATCATTGAATTTTGAAACTTTCTTATAAGCAAGGTTTCACACACACACACACACACACACACACACACACACACACACACACACGGCAGCAAAGTTAAAAAAATAGGTGGCTTTATTCAAAGAGAAATGTTCGGAGGGGCTGGGGAGCTAGCTTGGCAGGTAAAATGCTAGCAGGAAGACCCTGATGAGTCCAAGTCAGTCCCCAGAACCCACATAACAAGCCAGATGCCGTAGCCTGCATGTGTAACCCCAGCACTCCTAGGGCAAGATGGGAGGCAGGGACAAGAGAACCACAGGAAAGCTTGTGGACCAGCTATCCTGGAATACACAGTGCAGAAGCAGAAACAACAAGAGATTCTCTGCCTCAGCAAGGTGGAAAGCCAGAAGCAATTTGCTAAAGTGGACCTGTCCGCCACACCTGCACTATATAGCACATGTGAACCTACACTCATACATGGGGGTCGGGGGTGGGGGGGGGGAGAGAAGAAACATGTTTGCCACCAAGAACTTTAAAACTACACCAGCCACAGACATTGGGTAGGTATATCTAATGTAATCAGCCCATCTGGTTACATTTTCTGGTTGTTTTCCCTCAGGTTTGGTTGAGAGGATGCTAAGCAATGTAACTGTTGCTTTCTTCCTTCCTACTCCTATAAATGGAAGATCCCAGGTCTTTTATCAGTGTGATTGTATGTACATCGTTTTGCTTTGGAACCTAATAAGGCCATTTAAAGCCTAATGTAATTTAATACAATTGTACAGGAAACCTAATGGAACAACAATAAAAGCCATTTCTTCTTCCCACTTTAGGGAAAGAAATAGCAAGTGGAGTTTGGGGGTTTTGTTTAAATAAACTGCCAGCAAAACTGGTATTGCCCTTAACAAATATCAATTGTTGGAAACCAACAAAATCTGTCATCTCTTGAAGCCTTCCTTTCAAGAGATTTTAATTAAAAGGCCAAGAACACTAATATTCAACATAACATGTATTAGCACATTGCGGTTAAACAAAGAACACTTAAAGATACATTTTGTCAAGGCTGTAAAGATTCTTTATACCTCAGGCATTCAAATGAACTTCACTAATAGGTCTCTTAAGCTTTTGTTTTTTTATGTGTTGTCTCCATGAAGTCTGCATTCTAAGTTTAATTGCACATGAATGAATTAATTATCTAGAGGTGTGTGTGTGTGTGTGTGTGTGTGTGTGTGTGTTTAAAGATACTGAGAAAATGTGACCACGAAAGGGGAAAGAAATTCTTACTAAGAATCCAAATGCATTTTTGGCTATTCCCAAAAGAATTTATTATAAATTCTAACAATCATAAATCTACAGCTTATAACTCTTCAATGTGAGTATTAATACCAATAGAACATGTGGATGAATAATTAATGTATTGAAGTTCTAGGCATGAAGAGCATTTCATGCGACAGTATACTCTACATTTCTAAGGGCCAAAGCTCTCTAAGAATTAGAGAAACGTCAAGGTCCTCTCATTTACATACACTCTTACGCTGGTACAACATAATATACTGATCCAACGTTGACTCCATCCAGCCTCCCGACAGTCTTAAATGAACTGTGTGGATCTCAAGACTGTGCTCTGTAATTCCCCCTATGAGAAAACTCATAATGATGGTGATCATCTGCCTGCAGACTTGCAAAAGTGCTGGAAAGCCTGCACATATACATTCTCTGCTCTGTCCCTCTTCCTATGCCTCATTAAAAAACAACAACAACAACAAGCCTGAATGTAAAGGACCTTGTACCAATATCAATTCAAGTCTCAGTCTCATGCCTACAAAATGGTGGTATTAACCTCTCATCCTGCTCTCACCAATCTCATAGGGATAATATAAAAAGTAGACAACGTGCAACATATGTGAATAACATTTTATCCATATAGACAAATTATAACATATAATTTAGAAATTAATGATCAATAACTTGGAAAATCATTCCCAGTTTCCCATCCAATAATAATTCCTACACAAAAAAGAGGCAACATATCCATCTCTACTGAACACACCTGTCTAGACAGGCAGGAGGAGGGGGCAGGACTTGAAATTGTGTAAAAGATGCACTAGTACAGTAGAGGAGATTTAAAAAGTAAAATATGACTCCACTAGGGGCAAGCCAAAGCAAAAGGATGCACTGATGTGATAACCAACACAGATATCATTTGTTTTAATTACACAGCCAGGAATTTAAACCCAACTCACGTTTTGAAATTCCCTATCCCAATCCAAAACTGTCCTTCCTATACTAAGCATATGGGTCAACTGAAAAAGCAAATACAGTTCACAGGCATTGTAAAGGGTCCTGACCATTTCTCTTACTATCTTTCAACTGGACTGTCTGGATTAGCCTAAAACATACCCGAAAAGAATGGCTCCCACTCCTCCCCAAAAGATAGTTAAGTGAAGAAAATGCACCATGGCTTTATCTGTCTCAAATGAGTAATAGATCTGATTCACGAAGCCTGGAGTGTTGTGGGTTTATCCTCACATCTGTAGACAACCCTTACAGGAAAACACTCAAAAGTTGATCTCAAATAAGGCTTAGCACTGGTACCTCATTCAGGCTACCCAAACAAGAACTATCATTTATTAATATTACTATCCAAAGGCAAGATTTTTTCAAAGCTCAGATACAATTTTTCTTGTCTATAAGCTCATATTATTGAAATCAAACAAGATTTTTTTTCAGCGTGGAAGATACAAAAATTGCCAAGTATATTCTATTTGTGTAAAACTAAAATGAAACAATTAAAATTTTCCTCATATGATGTTGGAAAATGTGCAACAATTATCCAATCCTGTGTGCGAGCTAAATTCTCCCCCCCCCTCTCTCTCTCTCTCTCTCTCTCACACACACACACACACACACACACACACACACACACACACACACACACAATGTTCCCTTTTTTATAAACGGATAAGCCAAAGCAAAGACTACAATGGAAATGGCTCCATTGCTTCTCGAGTCTTCATAAATATTTCCTTAAAATATATCTTTAAAACTTGCTTTGTTTTGGAAACTACTCTCTTTTGAAAGGACAAGAGAAGAATCTTTCACATTTTATGATCCCCTTTGGAGGCAACAAAGCAACAGCCAAGTGCTGAGTTGATGGATGAGCCAATGAACTAACCTGGCTGCAAATCGGAACAGCCTGGGGAGCTTGTTAAATAGAGGGGGCTGGCCCTGTCCCAGATGTGCTCAATCAGAACTTCCAAAGGCAAGACCAAGGAATCTGTATTTGGAAATCGCCTCAAAACATCTGCACTAAGTCATCTCATCCCCAGGTATTATCTCTTCTCTCTTTTGAGGATTCTCAAATCTCTTTCTAGCCCTGACCTTGCCCTTGCATTCCAGACCATTTAACGGTCATCTCAGGGATGCCTCAACTGTACCAAAGCCAAAAGAATGAACTCATCCCTGTTCTTCTCCAATCTGTTTCTTCTTTAAGTCTGATTTCAGATTGTTTTTCTAAACGGAATATTTTTAAAAATTAGACCCTGTATCAAGCTGTCTTGCATTTCTATGAACTAGAATGCCAAGTGCTCCCAATTTCCTATGTCCCAGTCTTCCTTTAAAATATTTTTAAACTTACTAAAAAGTTTATATATATTACCACTCTGCACGTCTAACTTTTTCAGCCTGTACATTTTTTAAAGGAATGTGCCCTACCAAGCACCTTTTCTGTTTACAAAAAAAACTATAGATACATTATATCCTCTCATATATATATGGAGAGAGAGACGGACAGAGAAAGAGGGACTGTTACCATTAGATACTATACAGTGTCCATGAGACTAGGTCCTGCCTAACGTATCAGTGGAGTCACCAAGAGAGACCACTCATTCACCAGATTACATAGAAACAGGTATATCTGGGTCAAAAGCGGCCCTGGAGTTGTGGTGAGCATAAAAGCAAAGAATTTAAGCTGCAGCCTTTAATTATGTTGATGTTTTATTTGGTATTGCAAATCAAAGGAAAATACAAAGAGGATAAAAATTTTAAAGCACAGGTTATGGGAGTGTCACAAAATGGGCCATTTATGGGGATTCCAACTGGCCTACTCTCATCTCCCTCACATACAATGCAAAAATAAAAGGTCAGTGGCCTGTCCTACAATTTAGTCTCCCAAAATATCTCAGGAAGATCATGGAACTGGTAAAAGAGAGCAGAAGCAGTCTATGAATTGGTAACCATAGAGTATGAGCCAATTTATAGGGCAAAGACGCAAGACTGCTTCTATCTTTGAATGTGGCCATTAGTGAATTCTGCCTTCTCTGCCTGACAATACACAATTAGAATGTTATAATAATGACAGAGTTGAAGAAGCCCCAAGTTTGGAAATAACCAGATCTAGGATGAAATCTAGCTTCATTAATTAATGTATATGACTTTATGTGAGTTGCCTAACTTCTTTAACACTCAGCTTCTCCTTTACAGCGGATGCTGGGAGAAAGCAACAGCAATGGAACCAAGATGGTGATCCACAAGAAACTAATGGTAGAGCTTGGGGAGCTCCACAGACATGGAATGAAAAGCTATCAGTCTAACAAAGCTAGAAAAAGCTATTGTTCTTGACGAGTCCTCAATATATAAATGGGCCTTCTGATTGGAAACTGACTGTGCAACAGAGTACATATTCAAACCACTGAAAGCCTTTTAAAGAAAAGGAAGGGGCACCTTTATCTGTTGGTAGTTAGTACTGAAAATAGAAAAATAGCTAAAGCCTGCCCCATCACCCAGTCCTTCATAGCACTGATGGCAGATCCCAGCCTCAGCTCCTGTTCTGGAATGACCTAGATGAAAAATATAATCAATGAAAAGAGGCCATGAATTTGAAAAAAGAACAATGAGGGTAAGTGGGTAGATTTGGAAGGAAGAAAGGAAAGGGAGAAATGATGTGATGATGTTATAATCTCAAAAATAAAAGAATCTAAAAAATGTTTTTAAAAACCTGCCCAAATGCAGAAGAATTTACAAAGAGACATGGTAAACAGTGACCTGTGGACTAAGACACACTGAGAAGGAGCCAAGAGAATGGGAGCAGAGACCCTGAGGAATACATGCAGATACCCTTCAAATAAGACCGTAGAAAACTGACAAGCGCCAGAGCCTGGCATTGGCTTGTGGCAGCTGGGCAACCTGTGCAAGGAAAGCGCATGGGAAATATTAAAAATATCAGATGATGCAGAAAAGAGACAGAGAGAAAGACACACAGAAAACAACTTGAATTGTATCAATGAATAGTTCATAAAGTGGTAGAGAGGAAATAGTGAAAAACCTCATGTTAAATAAAGGGCACATAGCAGGATCTATCAAAAATGGTTGCTATTATCCTTATTATCATTTTCATTATGATCACCATTGTAAAACTTCCTGAAGAATCATGTTATATTTCAATTTTAAACTCTATTGCCCAAAAGTATCAGGTTGAATTGTATCAAATGGCCATTTCTGCCCACTTAAAAAGTCAAACAGCGGCAATATTATGTAGAGTAGCATAAGAATTTAGGAAGTATGCCCGTGAAAAGAGTGTACTGTGCTTAATACCTGGTTAGATGTAGCAGTGCCACAATTCTATCCACTTGAGTCTAAGGAGAGTAAAAGGGGCTCCATGCGGTACGAGACTGGATGTTCTAGCACTTAATGCACATGAGTAAAGCACCTACGGGGCTCTGAGTCAGAGGGAACGACAGAGCATGGCGAGTTTCCTCCCTCGCGTTCACGTTTTACTGCAGTGGTTCCGCAGGGAGCTCTAACAATGTGAATTCTTCCCTGTGTTTGCAACTAGACAAACATGGGAGAATCCCTACACTAGCTGGTAGAACTAAGCAGGAGGGATAAGCTCACCAGAAAAATTACAATTGTATCTCTAAGTTAGACATTTTGGGGTCTAGACTTAGAGAAAAGATAAAGCTGCGGTAATAGAATAATCACAAAAGCACTGCTCATTTAAGGTGCTTCTCAGGGTCAGTCATCAAAGTCAACTAGAAATGGTGGTATCCAGCAATCTATAAGGTCAATAAATGATTATTGACCTATACATAAAAGGGAAGTGAGATATTGATCCTAATGTTAAGGGCCTTGTATCATTCACATCCATATTTCCATTAGGATTTGATAATGTTTTTTCCATAACTTATTGTTTCCATGTCCTCAAAGTCAATATGTTTTGTATCATTTCTACTATGTAATGAAGTATCTCATGACAAAGTTTGCTGTTGCAGCCCATTTTCTTCATTAATTATGGTGTCACTGTGCTGCTGTCTATCACTAGGCCATAGGGATCTGGTGCATGAGCAGGAATAAAGGAAAATGCTCATGGTAACAGCAATGGAAGAAAGTGAGCATTACATTTACAAACCGAATCCTAGTCTCTGGCCCATTTTCTTTTGGCTATATTCTCTTCCATTTCAAAAACATAAAGCAGGTAACAACTGAGAGTTACACTCATTTTCACCTCTTACCTGCTCATTATCTCAGGAGATAACCTTACCTTGTTGGTTATCAGGTAAATTACTCAAGTATAGCTTGTCAGAAAAGTGTGTCTCAAAAATCAATGAAAGAGTCCCTTTCTTCCAATTTCAAAAAAGAAAATTATACTTGAATTTCAATTATTTGAATGTTTCTATGGTTGCCTTTGGGCTTCACCTTTTGTGAGTGTCCCATCCCTCCTAAACTACAGAGTGACAGGAGAAGAAAATGATTTTGTAGTCTGGCTTCAACCAGTACCACTGGACTTGCATAAGTATAAAGCACTGATTGACAAGATAGAGGGAGTGGCTAATCTAATTACTGAAAAGTTCCATATCTAAAAACTATTCATCAGATGGGGGTCAAAACTAAAAGATTGGGTGACTTCATGCTTGATGTAATTCTGTGCTGCTCAGTGGTGAGGCCAAGTATGTAGTTAAAAGATAACTGGGCTCCAAGTTAGAAGGCCTGGGTCAACACCCGGGAGTGCTGGTGGGTTCTCAGCTTCTTCTACTAGAGTCAGATAATCTCATAAGCCTTTTATACTAGACATCCTAGCATCCTTGTGGATAGGGTACCATGCATGCAGATTAGTATCCTAAAGGCTCAGTTTATACCTTTTAGAACAAGTAATCTACTCATTATTTTTAGTACTTCCTTCCCTCTCAAAATTGCCCTGGTTTGGACACTAAGTTATACTGTCAATCTCTTGGTGAGTCATCAAAAAATGGGAACTTTGTACTTTGATATGCAGCTCTGTCCAATTAGAGCTGTCTGGGTGGCATACACTAAGTAACAGAGCTTCATTTCTAAGGGATAACAGGAAAAGAGGGAGCAAGTAAAGAAAGGAAGTGGGAAAAAAAGATAAAAAGAAACAGGACTGAGTAAAAAAAAAGTTGAGATTTATATATAAAAACTGAAAATACTGAGTTACTTTTCCTTGTTTTCTGTTTAGTGCAGCATAATTATACAGGAAACACTCCTGTGCGTTTATCTCCTATGATATTATTTGCATATCTAGAGATTGTTATTTATATTCTGCTTAATGGACAGACTCACCCCTGTTCTAGCCTCAAACATCATTTATATGCAGTATAGATCAAACTGCCTAACTTAAGCTGAGAGAAGAAGTTCAAATGGGGAAAACTAGTCATTTTAAAGGAACATAATCAACACAGCTGCTCATGGAGGCTGAGATCTGCCCTCAGGTAGCCACAAACAATTCCCGACAGACTAATCGCAGATTGTAGGTAGCTAGTTTAAACTGGTCTTGAACATTTTTCTGGCTTAAGTGACTGCTCTTATTTTGAGGCTACTTAAAAGAAATTCTTAGACAAGTGTACAGATTTCTTTATAGTTGATAACCCTTACGGAACTGCATTAGTTAAAAATAATAAAAATAGTGATGTACGATTTCAATCTTCCTCTTCTAAGATTTCAAATGGTTATAACAAGCTATTGTGATGACCCCAAACCATATTTAAATTAATGACACAGTCCAGGATCTGAAGAAACATTCATATTACTCGGATAAAATCATGCTAAAATTTTATTGAACTTTACATACAGTATTTCCATTTTTTTCAAGCCAAAGAAAGATATTACATGTAAAAAGTGTTTAGATACTCTGGCAACAGACCTAGCCCCCAAATCATTTACCATTCTAGCTAGAAGGACCTACTTCATTCATTTCAAAGCCATCTGGGAAACAATATGCTGTTAATATTTAAATTCAAATGAGTTTGGATCTCACTGTAGTTGACTCAGGCTATGTATACAGATGTGTGTGGAAATCAGTGGGCATGATTTGCATAAGCCTTATGGAAAACATGGGCAATGGGCATGGGGAGGGGGTGGCAGGACAAGTGAGGAGATGAAGAGACCTCAGTTCAGATTTCCTCGGCTTGATATTACTTTGATCTTGCTGTCTGGGACTAGTCCCAGGTTTCTTCAGCAGATTGTCTTGCCACACCCCAACCCCATCCCCTTCTCTCAGGGCCTTCTGTAGCCCAGGCCAGCCGTGAACTTGCTTATATACCTGAGGATGACCTTGAGTTCTTGATCCTCCTGCCTGTACCTTGGAGTTCATGTGGCTCAATGCCTGACTTTATTAGATCCTCGGGACAGAATCCAGGGCTTCACGCATGCTAGGTAGCCAACTGAAATCCATGCCCAGCCCAATAGACCATGCCTCTTACAGCTGGACTCCTGCTCTTGGCTTTGTGCCTGCCTGGCAATGTAGTCTCTATCCTCTAACCTCTCTGTTCCCATTAGCTAAATAACTAAGTCTACTGCCTTTGAATAGTTGAGACTCAGTGGTCTTAAGGATGAAATTCTCAAAAAAAAATTTTTTTTAAATAATCCTTCTGTGGGAAACCAAAGGGGGAAAGACTTCCGATGAAATCCACACAGAGGGACCTGGATCCACTTGAGCTTTGCTGTCTTAGCAAGCCCACGTTGTTCGAGTCTTGGGATTTTACACTGACAGCTGAGGAAATGATCTTTCCCAGTGCCAGATTCTCTAGGACTTTAGCGATTTACCTCCCTCTTCAAGTTTCCATATGATCATCAAAGGCATCTGCTTAAAGATCTCTCCAGCCATGAGCCATTACCTGCCCTACTCTGAGGCTTAGCAAAGGAAGTCTCCTGAGGATGGATCTATGTTAAACATCTGATCTCAGAAATACTCCTTTAGTTATACACTTGTCAACTTCAACGGCAAGCTAGCCCTGGTGGAGGCGTTGACTTTGTGAAACTTGTCCCATGGCCCAAATCTATTTAAGTTTAAGACTTTCCCATTCTTGGTACAACCAGTGCTTCCTCATTTTGGACTCTTATACCAAGTCCTATAAAAAGATGCTTTGAAGTCCTTCTGATCTTCTGGTAGCTGCTTAGCAATGCCTCTGTTAGGGCAAAGAATGTTCAAGAAACAAGAGTTGTCTCAGTTCCTTAGCTAAAATGAATATCCACCTCTTACTTTTAAAGTTGATCACCATTACGATAACACTGGCTGTAGCAAAGATCAATGGACCTAATTACCCTGTCCTATATACTCTGAGGACAGATCTCTGGGGAGCACATTACTGGTGGAAAGACTATATGCAGCATTAAGTATTAATGACACACTTGGGTTTTCTGAAAGGATAGGTAAAGTCAGGAAATTAAAAAACCAACAAACAAACAAACAAACTTTGATTCTCTGGCTAGCATTACAAAGCCAGCCCGCCTGTGAATGTCAATATCTCATCAATAATTCTGATGCAGAATAGAAGAAGCAGGGTGCAGAGCCCTCCAATACATAGACTATCATGTGATGTTCCCAGTGAGTTTGGGTTATGAACGAGGGTTTAAGGATAGCAGCCACCAGCACACAGCTCTCTGATTAAAATTGTTGAAAGACGCCACATTGTTTTTTCATCCCACTCCACTTATCTGACAACCCTGCCAGAGCTAACTGCAGTTTGATATCCGCCCTAACTGGGCACCTGGGGTCAGTGGTGGGTGGGTGACCAGCATCAAGAGGCTGCTCCCCAGTACAAAGGCTTCTCAGAGCATGAATAGTCCGGGCTGTATAAAAAGTGGCTCCTGAGCTCCAGGAGGTGAGTCAGTCATTAAAGTGTCAGAAATGGAAAGGAACCTAATATACCCTCATGGAAAGGAACATCTGCAGAATGGTATCATGCAGGGGGTTGGGGAAAATAGTGAGGGGCGAAGTATGGAGAATAGACAGCTGTGCTTTTAGGGGACATTTTCAGATGTAGAGGTCACTGGAGAAATATGTCAGTTGGCGTGGTGAGTTACCTCATGCTAAGAGAAAGCGGATTAAATTTTTGGCTGGTTACCCAAGACACTCCAGGATACCTCTTCTATAATATGACTTCCAAGTCTCATCCTCCTTCAGCAAAGGGAGTATTTGTTTACTCACTTTTCCCTTTTCTCTGAAGCATGCATACTTTGCTGGGCTTCTTGTCAGAAACAGTTCCCCACCCTGGAATTAAATCTGCTGATGTGCCTTCCTAACACTCTAGCCTTGTCTGCTCACTATGAGAGACAAATAGTTTCGATTAAGGCTTGCACATAAGCCTTGCTTGAGAAACTACATTCTGTCAAAACCTAAGCAAGCCAGGGCAAAGGCAGATAGTAAAGTCGAGTGTTACTTTCATCAGAGCTTTAGAGTCTGAAGAGGTCAGCGTTGAAAAAGGCTCTTAGAGTTCATCTAGCCTGACTTGCCTGTTTAGCAAAATATTTCTGAGAAGGAGCTACACAAGGGACAAAGAAGAAGTGAATGCTGTTTCCCAGGTCTCCACAGAATGCTTGTTACAGCAGCAGCAGCTTTTTAATAGCACAGCTTCTGCTCCAAACTTTCACACTTCAATAAATTAGCCAAATAAATAAACAAATCTATCATGATGTTATATAGTTACCACAAAGTCTTATAAGTAAAAGTTTTTGTTTTGTTTGCAATGGTGCTTTGATTGAATAGAAAAATACAACATAATATGCCAAGAACAGTAGATAGAAGAGCTTCCCATTTTGCAACACTAAAAAATCGTAAGTAAAGTACAAACTATGCAGGATACTATATAAGGCACTAATTGAGCATTGGACAGTAAGAAAAAAACCCTACCTGGGGAATGGTAAGATCCATTGTGCCTACAACCACTAAGGAAAAGACAGGAGCTGGGGCTTGAAGGAAAGCAGAAGGGACTGAGTGAGACAATCCAAGATGAGATAACCTAAGAAAAAATGCAGACATGGGCCTGAGGCATGTGCTGTGAGATATCATCCAAGAGATCAGGACTGGAGACATATTCCTTGCTAGGAGCAAGGTAAAAATGGTGATGTTAACAGCAGGGTCCTGTTTCGGGAAAGCCTGAAAGTTCAGAAAGAAGATTTTAGGTTCTGTAAGGTAAGCGTTGGGAAGACATTTTACGTTCTTGAGAGGATCACTCTGGCCTGAAAGCTTACAATGTGCCAGGACTGTGCTAAGCTCCTTATCTGTGCTATCACACTCAATCTTCCCAATAAGCCTTTGAGGCAGAACTATGATTACCCATATGCCCAAATGGGGAAAAGAAGGACCAGAAACATCAATCAACTTCACTAGGCTGAAGCACATATGGAAAAGGACATCAAAATTATAATCCAGGTATGTGTGAATTCCATTGCCCACAGATACTATGTTCTTAAATACCCTGCTGTGTGTACCGAAGGTAATGGCTAAAACCTACATTTGGCAGTATTAACAACAAAAGATGGTTAGTAATCTCAAAAATATCAAGCACTAGGAGAAAAAGGTCCTAAGGGAAGGAAGTGGAAGTAGGAATAGAGGAGGGGTGATCTTAGAGCCACTAGTGAGGTACTGGAGGTACGAAGGAAAGGAATAGACAGCTTGAAGATGAATACCCGGCTGTTGGGTGGTGAACAGAATCAGCAATTTACACAGAGATGATATGAAGGAAGGGAGAGAATTAAGTTTTTGACATGTTGCCATCAAGAGGATAATGGAAAATGTACAGTGGAAAGTTTAAGCTATGAGCCTAAAGATAAAGTACACGTATACTTTGCCTCTAGTTAAACCTAAGAACCTATTGCCTAGAAAATGAAGATGTGTGACTATATGATATTTTGCATCAGGGGCTCTTTGATACATAATCTGAACAGTAAATAAAGAATGGAGGAATGCAGGTTAGAGATTCATGTTCATAGTAGTTATCACAAGGACTTTGCTTGACATTCAGAGTCATACAGCCTCCCTTCCTTTATAACTGTTGCATTTCTTTTACTTTTTGTCTTTGAGACAGGGTCTTACTACATAACCCTAGGCTAACCTTGAACTTGCAGTCCTCCTGCCTCAGATTCTTAGTAGCTGTGAATGCAGGCAGGCATTCACAATCTACCTATCACCTTTCCATTTCATCTGATGGCTCTAACTCTTGTCACTTCACAGGAGGAAAAAAAAGGACGTTGGCCCAGAACCTAGAATATTCCTGACTTTGCTTACCCTCCATAGACTCAGTTGATTAACTTTTATAAATATTCATAAGGATCAAATGAAAAAATGTAGTAGTTTCTTCCTATCTACTCTGCGATGTGATAAAAATTTGTACCACCCAGTTCTGTCCCACCCAGGACATGAATGTGCCAGGAGTATGCACGTTGTATATGCCACTTGCCAATTACTCGCTTAATGCCATCATCACTTATCAGACCAACTATTGCTGGTGCTCCACTAACCCTTGTTTTATTTGAAAATGGCCTTAGAGCATGAGAATAGTGATGCTGACAATTTGGATACACTAAAGAGAAGCTGTAAAGTGAATAGTTTATGTGAAAAGGTGAAAGTTCTCAGTCTAATAGGAATGAGGAAAAAATCATCTAAGATATTTTTGAGAGCAATCATATCCACATACCTTTCATAATAATATATTGCTGCATTTGTTACAGTTAGTTAGTATTGTGCCCAGTTAACACACTACATATTTTATCTATGTATACACACTAGCTATTTTTCTTGTTCCTGTTACAAAACAGTTTAAGGAGCTGGGTAGTGGTGGTACACCCCTTTAATCCCAGCACTTAGGAGGCAGAGGCACGTGGGTCCTGTGAGTTGGAGGCCAGCCTGATATACAGAGCGAGTTCCAGGACAGGCTCTAAAGCTACACAGAGAAACCTCGTCTCAAAACAAAACAAACACAAACAGACAAAAAAAGCTTAAGGAAGAATATGTTGACCCGAGACTTGGGAAGCGATGAATTTCAGGGAAGGCATAGCAAGAGTGTAAGGCCACAGTCAGAAAGCAGAGAGAGATCAATTCTGGTACTCAGCTCACCACCACCCCCTTTCGATTCACTTTGGGAGCCTGGCTCATTGAATGGTATCACTCAAAACTATTCCAACAGGTTCAGAATGTAGCTTTCAAGTGGAAAACGCTGAAGCTTAGCATTTCTCAGAAGCTAATTCTCTCCTAATCGGGTTCCATGCATTTAGAACAACTACTGAGGCAAGAACTTCATGCAAAGGAGGCTTTAAATGAAAGCGCATTCTCTTATCAGTTCCCAGCCTGGCCTCTCCCTCTGGGACTTCAAATGCATCTCAACATACAAGTAAGTGTTTGCAAATGAACAAATGAGGTCTCCTGAAAAACTGGCAGGATTTCTTCACATTCCCAGGAGCACTGTCTTTTCCGTTTTCCTCAACTGCATGGGCCAGATACCAAGAGAGATGTATCTCTCTGAGAAACTTTTACAGCTTCCTATTTATCATTTTTCTCTTTTCCAAAACACGTCTGACTACTTTTAGAGATGGATTAAGTGAAACTAAAGCTCTCCGGATTGACTTGAAGAATGCAGGGTCAGGACTATCAGATCTGTTCCCGAGCCATCTATTAGATGTCAGCAGGACGCCTAGGCAGGGGTATGTTTAGTTTTCCTCCAGTAACTGGGTATTATCACAAAAAAATATGAGCATGGAAGAGGTGGAGTATTTGAACCATTTCTGTAAATAAACAACTCCGTGAGTATGATGCATAATTCCTAAAATTTACATCTGCAAATTTGCATTTCAGATTTCACGAAAATTATAATGCAAGATAGGTGGCTTTCATTGCTGGGTCCTCTCCTTCTGTGATCATCCCCAATTCTAGCCATTACTCACTAAATATTTTCCCATTGGAAATTATAAAATGATATCCTAGCTCATTGTTTCATTTTCTATTGAGCTTCATTGGGTTTTCAGACATTTACACTGTCAGCTCTCCTTCCCTTACTGTAAAATCTTTTTTATTGACAATTCAATCATGTCAAGTTTGGAACAGGAGAGGCACTGATTTGATCAGCTATCATTGGATTTGCAATATATAAATGACAGCACCATATCTGGCCCTCGTCTAAAGCAGCTGCCTTTTATCGATTTATATTCCACTAGCAAGGAAGAAAAATTGCAGCACAATGTAGTGGTATGGTCCAAGATCAATACCAATTTTATTCTTAATGACACAAAGGCCAAGATAAGGACAGCATAAGTCAAAGCCAGACAGATCAAATTTGCCCGATATCCCTTTCAATTGCGGAACAACATGCACAGGGATGTATAACATTAAAGCAAAGGAGAATATTATTCCAAGTGGTTTAAAATGACAACCCCCAACAAGATCGCCTAACATCCTCCCTGAGATATGGAGTTGAAATGAGCTGAGAATGAAGGCCCAACCACTCCAACCCCTCAGCCTAAAACCAGCTGGCTGTTTCCAGAGTTAGTCTAACTACCACAAGTGAGAGTACCACCTCAGCTGTATACCAAACAATGAGAGTTTAAACCAGTACTCCAGCATCACACATCCTGGCCTTAAATAACAAGTTAAAAAGACTGAAGTATACCTGCTGTTCCAATGAAGAAGTAGGAATTAGAGGAAACTAAAATACAGAGTAATTAACTTACACACCCTGATGGTCCAATAGAGGGAAGATTCCTACACTCTGGGCAAGTTGTAAAGTTACAGCTGTCTCCGTATGACAATGAAAATCTTTGCAATCTCCAAAGGAATCTGGAAAGCTTACCTATTTCAGAAAAATGGGGCAGGGGGCTTGGGTCAAAACAGGGCATTCTAAAGTTAATCTGCTTTTAACCTAAATAGTCTGAAATGTTTGTCGTAATGTGGCAGGTTATGATAAAATAAGGTAAAAGGAACCCTCCTCCTGCACAGGAGACATTTCTGGTGAAAAAGGCTCTTTCTCTCTCCCTTTCTCTCTCCCTCTCTCTCCCCCTCTCTCTTACTCACTCACTCTGGCTTTCATGCTCTCTCTCTCTCTCTCTCTCTCTCTCTCTCTCTCTCTCTCTCTCTCTCTCTCGTGTGTGTGTGTGTGTGTGTGTGTGTGTGTGTGTGTGTGTGTGTGTGTGTGTATCCTGTGACCACAGCTTAGGGAGTCAGAGCTTCTCTTTAAAGAACTCCCCTAGGCTGCTTGCATATCTGTCTTGATAGTCCCTTCTCTTACATTGTTATCATCTCCAACATAACACAAACATGTCAGGCACTTTAAATGACAGCAGTGTTACTTCACCTTAGAGTCCAATCTCAATACAGATTAGGTCAATTATAGATAAACTAAGGTGTTCAAGAGAAGTATTGTGAAACCTTGGCACAGCTCTTGTTGAGATAAGTTGTGAATGGAATTCAAATAGCTCATCAGTAGCATAATAGATAGCATTGAAGTTCCTTCCAGCCCTGAACATATGTATTTCCAAGTAGTAACAGATCAAATGTTTTATTAAAAAAAAAAAAAAAAAAAACAGAACAGAAAGATCTTTGGAGTCAAGCCATCTTGAGTTCTAGATTGCCCTTTGCCACATACTAGCAGTGTGATTAATTTCTATCAAGATATTAACTTCTGTATGTGTAACTTACCCCAATACCTGACATCTCATTTGATTCTCACGATAACCTTATTAGGTTGATATTTCTGGTTTGAAGGTTTGAAAACTGAGCTTGAATGAATTCAAGTAAGTTTGCTCCTAGTCGAGAGTCAAACCACAATCTATGGCATTTCCAAACTTACTCTTACCATTATTAGCACCATGCTACCCTAACCCTAGCCCTGAACTACCCTCACATGTCTCTCGTGTCAGCTTTATGTCACTGTAAGGATGTCTTGCTCATCTCCACTTCCAAAAAGTCCACCACTTCCCAATATTACCATCCTGTGCAGATCTTGAGCAGAAATTATACATATTTAAACTATAGCACATAAATCAAGTTAGGGACATAAATATACCCACAAAAGAACTGTAGAATCCCATCAATGATGTGAGCAGCCAATGCACAACTTTGAAGACTAGTCAGGAAACACTTTGAAATTAAAAATGGATTATAACAAAATGCATTATTTTGTATAAGTAATATATGCTAATACAATGTTAAGAAATCAAGTATAGAAAGCTCACTTATTCATGTTATGATTATTACCAACATCACCATGATAATGTATTTAACTGAAGAAAAGCATCACAACCCCAAGGACAAAATGGAAGTGGTAACAATAATGCTGAGGGCAACATAAGACATACATCTTACACAGTCAATTCTGCCTTGATTTTCTAGTAGTGCTGTTAATGCATTCTTATCTTGCAAATTAGTGCAACATTTAGCAATCACCACATCAGATGGTGTGTTTTAACTATGGGCAACAGAAACAGTCAGTTCAATGTCACATGAAGGGATCGGAAATGCAGGCTGAGACTTTGAGGGACCTTGAAACTTAGGTTGCTGAATGGGTTGTAAGACTGGAGAAATTGGTAAGACCATACAAGTGCATCAGTCTGCCTCTGTTAGGATATCAGGATGCCAAGGGGAAAAGAGAAAACAATGTACAGACAGCGGAAGTCAAAGCAGTAAAGTTGGGTCATGTGTTGGGGTGTATCAAGAGCAAATCCATAAATAAATATTCATTGGGGTACTAGGTTGAATCTTCTACTCTCATTTACTTTCTTTCCCAGAAATGATATACTATCTCTGCTCAGTGAGCAGCAAAGAAGGCAATGATGTATGGTTGACACATGCTCTTGAAACTACAGGGAAGCCTGAAAACTGTGGAGTAAAAAAGATACAGAAGCAAGGAGCTGGTGATTGGGAGACAGCACAGGAATGTGATTAGGTACTCTGGGACTAGACTGAAGCTGACTGTATCCAAAGGTGTGACTGAGAAAATACATGCTTAGATCAGTCCAATGAGCAGCACAAAGTAACAACTCAACACAGTTTCATTTCATATGTTTGGGTGTTTTGCCTGCAAATGTGTTCTTGGTGATGGTGGAGGCTAGAAGAGTGTGTCCAGTCCCATAGGACTGCAGTTACAGAGGGTTGCAAGCTAGCATGTAGGTGCTAGAAATGAAAGCCAGGTCCTCTGGAAAGGCAGCTAGTGTACTTAACTGATGAGCCATTTCTATAGTCTCATTGATACATTTCTTAGAATATCACAAGAAAGGCTGGGATTAAACACCAAAGGATATTAATTTTCAAGTGTACACAAAATTATGTCTGTAGACTTATACCTATATGCGAACAGTTTGGACATAATATTTTTCCTACACACAATAATTGAAAAAGTGACAGTAAGTTAATGGTTGAAGGAAACTTCGAAACAGTTGATTTGGAAAACATAAATGAACTATAATTGGATTACAAAGGTCACCAGCTAGCAATATGTGTATTCCATTAACAAGCTTTTAAAGTGTTAGGATGAACAGATAATTTTGGTTAACACTATAGCCAATTATTAACATTTCAAATTTCTGTACAGTCCTGACACATCCTTAACTGGACTTTAAGTAAAGAGTAACAGTGTCACAATATTTACATAGTCAATTATGACTATCACTTGGGAATACGAGCACACTGAAACTTCAGTCCAAAGTGTAGTGGAATGGACAAGGGTCTTACCCCTCTGTTTAAACATTTATTTCCATTTGTCTCCAATTAGATACTTGATGGAGATGTCTGGAGGCTAACAGTCAGGAGCCCTGCTTCTACCACTTACTGCACAGCGAGCTCTCTGAACCTCAACTCCCTCATCTATATAAGCAAAGTATGAAGACTTGCCCTTTCCAGTATGGATAGTATAGACATTTTCTCTATTGGGAGCTACAAAATTGTGATAGACAAATAGCAAACAAATGACCAAGGAATGTTTGTTGGTCATGATAAAATATTTCAAGAAAACATATTACCTTTGACACCAGAGTTTTGTGTTTATCAGAAAGGTATTCATAAAATATCAATTTTTTAAAGTTTTTATGTGTACAAGTGTTTTGCTTACATGCATGTAAGTGAACGATGTGTATGCCTGATGCTTGAGGAAGCCAGAAAAGGGCACTGGATCCCCTGGAAACAGAGTTACAATTGTTTGTGAGCCACCATGTGGGTGCTGGGAACAAAACATGGCTCCTCTTTTTTCTTTTTTGGTTTTTTGAAACAGGGTTTCACTGTATAGCCCTGGCTGTCCTGGAACTCATTCTGTAGACCAGGCTGGACTCGAACTCAGAGATTAGCCTGCCTCTGCATAACCACCACTCAGCCTGAACACGGGTCCTCTTAAAGAACAGCAAATGCCCTTAATCTCTGAGCCATCTCTCTAGCCTCCACATCAAATATTTTAGTAAATGCTACAATTGTCACTCCTGTTCAAAATCACTTGTTTGAAGTAGCTTGCTTTGGCATGATTTAAGGATCATCTTTGAATTCACTTCAGCTGACTCACTAAGGCGGTAATTACATACTGCAGAGTCTATGCACTTTTACCTTTGGAAAGGACGTTGCATGTGCCTAACATTTCCACATCTTAATTATTAGAGACTATAAATAAATATGCCTATAAACAACATAAGATCAAAATATTTAGGATATGATCCAAAATTACTTGGATGTATGAACAAGTCAAATGAGAAACCTGAACTCACATGGACAAATAGAATCAGGAGTTCCTAACACTGAGAGGGTCCCCGTGATAGAGAAAGCAGATATAGTTTTTATTGAAGTGGCTACTATAATTCTCCAAGTAAAAGCAAACAATCTTAAAAGGAACAGAAAGTTGGGCTGTCTAAACAAAGAAATCAAGCTATAAGTAAGGACAAAATGGAGGCTCTACTATTGATTGACAGTGGCATCAAAACTAAGGTTGTGCAATCTCACTAGATTGGTGCAGTAGCAGAATTAAGACGACAGGGAAAGAATCCAAAAGCTTGAAGATAAAGCAGTGGAAATTCTCTGATCTGAATAACAGACAGATAAAAAAATATTGAATATAGAGGAAAATCCGAGTCTTTGTGATCTGAGCTACAATAAGAACAACAAAGTGTTGTACTTGTGTCATTAGAAAAGAAAAGTGGTATGATATAGAAAAAGGTATTTGAAGATGTAGATGCTAAAAATTCCCCAAATTTGGCAAAATCTTTAAATGTATATACTTAGCAAGCTTTGCAAACTTGAAGTAGGATAAACTCAAAAGACATCCATACTCAGATACAAGTCATAAAAAAAAAAACAGCTAAAAAATGAAGGGAAAGGAGAAAAATGTCCCTGAAAGTGGCTGAACAAAATGATATACTGCTTCCAGAAGATAACAATTTGAGTGACTGTGGAGTTTTCATCAGAAATCATGGGGACTGGGCTATCCCATCCCTAATGGTCAGCCTTAAACACACACACACACACACACACACACACACACACACAAGCAACATTGAATAGACTCAGGTGTGTGTGCGCATGCGTGCGTGCGTGCGTGCGTGCGTGCGTGCGTGCGTGCGTGCGTGTGTGTGTGTGTGTGTGTGTGTGTGTGTATGTGTGTGTGACTCTATTCTTGGAAAGGCTGTGGTTGGCTCAGGAAAGACACTTAGAGCTTACAGTTTAACTGGATATTCTAGATAAGTTAAGTGGTGTCCATGTCAACTCCCAGGGTAAGTACTAGAGAGATGCCTGAACATCAAGCACAAGAAGATGTCTTAGTTTCAGACATTTATGGAAGTCTCTTTCTGCTCATAACTTCCAACCAGAGACTTTAGTGGTCACACATAGACATTACAAAATAGCTCCAAAACTCACTAAGCAAACACATTTAAAAAAAAAAAAATCAGCAACAACAATGTAGGGGAGGGGATTCTGGCTTTCACAGTGGTTCCATTATATTGTTTTAAATGTATAGTTTTGAACAAAAAAAGATAAATGTAAAGTATGACACTCATTCTAGGAGGAAAAAGCAATCACTAGAAAGTGTTCCTATAGAAGCACAGATAACAGATTTTTCTAGGCAAAGACTTAAAATTATTATTTTAAATATGGTCACAAAACTAAATCAAATTGTGTCTAAAAACTAAAGGTAAGAATGGAAAGGTATTATACTATGTTAAGAATATAAATTGAATTACATTTCAAAAAGAACTAAGCAAATGATTGGGTTGAACGATTTAAAAATAACTGGAAGGGCTCAAGAGAAGATCTGGGTGGGCAAAAGAGAGAATCAGAAAACATGAAGGTGCACGAATTAAGACGAGGCTTGGAAGCAACTAGTGAAGAATGAGCAGAGTCGCCGAGACCTGGAGGGTATCAGCAAGCATACCGACATACACGTAATAGTGCCTCCAAACAGCAAGCATACTGACATGTATGTAATAGTGCTCCAAACAGCAAGCATACTGACATACACATGCCTCAGAATAGGACAAAAAAGAGAAATAGGCAAAAAGGATATGTGAAGAGAGAATGAAGTTCTCCCTAACATCAGAACTTGTTCATAAATTAATTAAAACATAAAGATCACTGGAAAATACATAGTTTTTTAAATCTAGATTTAAACAAAAACAATTTTATATGACATCAGAAGGACAATTCATACCCAAAACTTATCACTTGGAGGATCACGTAAACCTTTTGCTTTAAGAGAATTAGAAAACAAGCTATAAACTATAAGAATATATTTGCAGATCACATATTCCACAAAGGACTTATATCTATAATATATTAAACAACTTTCATATAATGGATCTCCAAGGGTATTAGGCTGAATGCAAAAAGGCAATCTTGAAAGGCTACTGTATAATTCCATTTACATAATATCTTCATAGTAAAAACCATTAAGCTGCTAGAAAAGAAACCAGCAGTTTACATAAACTAGGGGTTATGGCCGAGTGAAGAGTGTGGCCATTAAGGGATCACATGAGGGAGTTTATTTGTGGGGTTGGAATAGTACTATATCCTCACTTTGATGATGTAGACTCAGATCTAGACATGTAATAGAATCATACATGAAAAATGACACGTAAAGTCAAGGTTATTGCACCAATGTCAATCTCCTGTTTTTGACAAAGTATTGTGGTTGAGGAAGACATTATCATTGGGGGAAGCTAGGTGAAGGGCACATAGGAAATCTGTGTATTGTTTTCGAAATTTCTAGTCTTAAAGTAACTACAATTTTTAAAATGTTCCAGTAAAAGAACCTGAACAGTAAAAAAAAAAAAAGTTTCAAAAGTGTCTTAAACAGATACTTCCTAAAAGAAAACACATAGATGGCTGATAAACATAGAAAAAAATGTTCAATGTCATTAGCCATTGGGGGAATCCAAGGTAAAATCTGTGAGTTATCCATCTGTCTGTGATAGGATTTCACTTGGGTCTCAAGCTGGCCTTGAACTCTCAATTCTCTTGCTGTAGCCTCCCAAATTCTGGGCTTACAAGTGTGTGCTACCATGCTTAAGTTAATAAACCTACTTGGAGTATTTCTTAACTGCTATTTGCTAGAGACGTTTCTTGGAAATTTGTAAGATGAATTCCTACATGCAAGTAGTCAGAAGAAGACAGAGAAAGTGAAATAGCTGTTGTTATCTGCACCTTGCTTTTCCACTGTCTCTACTGATCAGGCTCAGATGCTGGCTCCTCTCCACTTCTTTGTTTGATCACTGCCACCTAAGTCCTTACTCTCATCACATACACACAAGCAAAAGTGAGCTTTCACCATTCACAAATTGCCAAAGGAAATCCTTACTCTTACCACATACACACAAGCAAAAGTGAGCTTTTACCCTTCACAAATTGCCAAAGGAAATTTGATCTTCTCATGATAGCTAGAGGAGGAGGAGTTTCTGAATTTGTTTAAAATTAATTTCTAAAAGAATGCAGGACACTATTAATGGCACAAGCAAGGATTATTAATTTACGTGGCCTTAATTTCTGTTTGTTCCTACCATGTCACTTTTGCCTACATCTAGAAATGTTAATGAAAACTCACACACACCAATGTGCTGAGCAAAGACAAAAAAGAAGCAATACAAATATCTCCTTGGGGAAAAGAAAGACTAGATGTTATAGAGAACCAGGCTTAATTATTGTTTTTGAAGTAAAATTGACCATAAAAAAATAATTAGGTGGTACTGTCTAAATCTTGTGATCTCTGCAAGGTCTGGATTCATTTTAGGAGGAAAAAAGAGCCAGATATGTTTTCTTAGAAGGGAAATGGATCTTGTGGATTTTTGTTTATTTAGGATATATTTGGATTATGTCTTTTGATGTGCTCAAAGTAGTCCTAAAATGAAGGGGTGCTTTCATGAAGTAGGTGGGGAACGATAGTGATTAGAGGTTAAGAGACGTATAAGGGTAAGAACATATATAAATGTCGTGTTAAACAATCCTGGACACGCTCAATGACTAGCTCCATTCCATGTTAACATACCACAGCCAGCTGTATGCTGTAAGGTCCATCATTTGAGAATTAAACTACCTCTTTCTATTTCAAATACATGATTTTGGCAGTGATTTGAAAGCAAGAGGGCAGAAATGCAATAGTGAGTAGGAAAGAGCTGAGAGGTTCTGATTAAAATGAACGAAGTATTATACACTGGCCATTCCTTCAGGAAACAGGTACTGAGACGTTGCCAAGTGCCAGACACTGCACTAAGTACAAAAGATGCATATATGGCTACAACCCTGCCACAAGGAGCTCACACTGGGGAAATTCCAGTGGCCTTGTGTGGCTAGAGTTCACAATGTGTGTAAGAAGGGATGGGGAGCTATCTGAACAGAAACCAAGGGAGAATGAAGTGGCCACATACTGAAGGACTTTGTTTCCCATGCAAAGGTGTTTCATATTTTACGTGTCATGTTTAAACATGAACAATCTATGTTTAGTATAAAAAATTTAAATAACAGAAGATCTACTAACATTGCCTCCCACTAAGGCTGTATGCTTATTTTACATGTCCACCTACCTAGGTCTTTGTCTCTTGGTAAGCAGATAGATGAATTAGATGAATGGAGACAGAAAACAAACAGACATATACATACATACATACATACATACAAACATAAATACATACATACATACATAGACAAATGAAGAATAGACAAATGAACATCTATCAGTCATACACCTATGCACACATGCACATATGTTTTTCTCCCACTTACAGTTTATCATGGATATTTACACATGCAATTAAATCTTCAACAATATCTTTAGCAGATGCATTGGATTCTCTTATTGCTCTTTCATAATTTAATCATTCCTTATTAATAGCTGTTTCCTAGGTTTATAAATATAGGAGTTAATTCATGACATGCAATTGTATTTGCATTCTTCTAATAGCTGTTTTCCAGAAACATGGTAAATGTAGACTGTACAAGGGAAGGCAGATAAATAAAAGAAATTTGCAGTACATTAAAAAAAAACAACGTAGATTTGGGGCTGGCAAGATAGACTTCAGACAAAGGTGCTTGCCGCCAAGCTGGACAATCTGAACTCCATCTCCAGGACTTAGAAAATCGACTCCTGCAATTTTTCGTCTACAAGTGCCATGACACATGCACACCCACATACAAACACACAAAATCAAGAAAAATACATTCATGGATGATGGGTCCTAGTACAAAGAGTATCACTCAGAAGGTGGAAAGAGCCAGCAAATTATTTGCTCATTCCAAGTTTACTGAATGCCTAATCACAACATACAGAGGGCTGGGTTTGTAGCTAGAGTTACTAAACCAAGGTTTTCACAATACAATTCCCATGCAAGCAATAATCCTTCACTATTACCTTTCAGCCATTTGACATTCAAGAAAGAATCAAGTGGACAAGGTAGTTAGATTATTACCCACATTTTCAAGCACTAGTCTGTGTCAAGCTATCATCAGAAACGTAAATACTATGACCATATAATCACAGACTCTAAGAAACATCAACCATGAATTACAGTTTAATATCACACTCTAGCCCTTAATGTATAAGGTCAAGATAGGAATTCTCTACTTCAGTATGTCTGGTGTTCCTTTACAAAGCTGTAGTTGAAGATGTCTGATATAACCTATTATTCCTCACATAAGGAACATATAATAAATTTTAAGATAAAATTTGTTTGAGGGGAAACAAACATATTTTCTTCAGCAACAATAAAAGCTATGTAAGCCAATGTAATTTCCTGTTTACTTTTGCTGCTAGGAAACAGACATGGATGGGCTTGTCCAGATAATTCATGGCAGTCATCCTGTCTACTCCCTTTAGTTGGTCTCCTTGGTTCTTAAATTTTAAAGTCCCTATATTTTGCAGTGTTGAACTATACATTACTTTGAGTTTATATGGAATGAAATAATCTTAAATAAAGTTGACAATATAAGCTATTTTGTTGCAATTACCTACCTGCTACTAAAAATTGGCTCATAGGCTGCCAATATCTGAGTTAACTGTTCTGAGATTTGACATGTATAGTTGATCATTTTGATTAGGAAGCCATTAAATACTTTCCATATGATTAATTCTTTTCCATACGCCATTTCAATTTGTTTTCATGGCAGATAAAGGTATACACACAAGTACTATTAATACAGCAGTTCACAATATCTATACTTCTAAAACCATCATTAATTCATGCCTTTAGTGAGGTTCCATAAACATCTGTTGGGAGATAGGCAATAACAATTGAACCCAAGACCTCATGAATGGTAGATAATGCTGCTCTACCACTGAGCCATATAACCAATCCCTTTTAGCTTTATTTTAATATAGGATCTCCTATGTCAACATTTTTTATATCAGGTCAAGCTTGCCTCAAATTTGAAATCCCTCTGTCCCAGCCTCCAGAATCATTGGTGTTGCAGGTAGGAAACACCATTCCAAGCTATGGACTATTGTTTGTGTGTGTGCTGAAACAGTAAAGAGTGAGATGAGTTCAACTCAAACTCTTTTGGGAGCTCTTCTCTTTTCTCTATCTCTTATGTGATGAGAGATAACTGCTTGAAACAGTCATCTTCAATGGCTCTCCATTAGATTCAGGATAAACTCCAACTGCTACCATAAGATGTAAATTCTCCTTTGTTAAGTAAAAGGCATCTTATGGAATAATGCAATCCAAATTTTACTTAATGCACATATGAAATTAAATATGCATGAAAAGTAATAACAGTATTGGAAATCACTCTTTAAAAAATCTTTATTCCTTTATTTTCTCCAAAATAAGTGTGCTACTTCTTTTGTCAAGAAAACAAAATGAATCACTGTTTCAAAAAGTGCAAATACTGGGCTGGAGAGATGGCTCAGTGATTGGGAGCACTGGCTGTTCTGAGGTCCTGAGTTCAATTCCCAGCAACCACATGCTGGCTCACAACCATCTGTAATGAGATCTAGTGCCCTCTTCTGGCTTTCAGGCATACATGCAGGCAGAACACTGTATACATAATAATTAAATAAATCTTTTTTTTTTTTAAAGTTCAAATACTTATATTCCAGAATTTAGAGATCAATGGAGTCATGTCAGGGCTAATAGAATACTAAATATCATCAGATGGAGAAGACATGTGACTGCTACAAAGTCTCATAACCATTCCACGATTGCATCTAGGGCATTACCTGCCCCAAATTTCTAATGCTCCTGCTACCTCTGTGAGTAGAATAACAATGTCCTTCTACCTAGCACCCCAGAAGCTCTGAAGTCTTAAGTTCTTTGTAACCTGAAAAACCTATGAAATGTAATCTGGCAATAAAGACTTGTTTCAAGTTGGATTTCTAAATCATACAAGAGATGAAGAAAATGAAATTGCTTCTGGCACAAAAGCCTTTTTTAGGAAATATTTTTTGGATATTTCTGACTGACGACACAACACTACAACTTTAATCCTTTTGGGTTAAGTTCAGATTGCGTGCTTTAGTTACTTTAAAATAGCATTTGTTCCTATATGAGGAAAATGTGGCATGTAGACAGAGATCCTTTGGCTGGCCTCCTGGCCCTTAGTCCAGAATCTTATTAAAGGCTGGGTCAGAAGACTGATTTTTGCACAGGAACTAAGAGTTGGCCTGAACTTCCAAATTCCACACCTCTCCTTCCAAAAGAATGGTCTTTCTTTTCCTTCAAAGATTTGAGCTTTCTAGTTTGGAACTACACAACGCTTAAGTCGAGATGAGTGTCTTTTGTTTTGTTTTGTTTCATTAAGGGGGAATGGTCATAAATCAAAATAGCATGATAACTTTTGGACTCCTGGGACCCCAACCTCAGGTCACAGGTAAATGATGCCAACTAAACAATATCCTTCCTAATTCCCCTACACCCGGAGTAGGTGTGGAGTCCAGACTTTTGCTTTCAGGGAGATGAGGTAGCTTCGGGACTAAACTCTTACCAGAAAGAGTGATAGCAAAGACGATAAGGCTATGGTGGGTGTTTTGTTCTGGTAGCAAGTCCTAGTTGTGCTGGAAAACAATTCTCCAGGGAACATCCTTCTGTCATTATCTTGTAAACAAAAGGCACTGAATGACTTAGTTCTGGGATACTTCTTCAAGAAAATGTGTACTGTGTATCACCGCTAGGCTTGGATGACAGACACAGAACCTCACTCTGTAGTAAAGAACAGGTCTGCTCACACAGCCCTGGAAAGCAGTGCTGACTACTACTACTCAGCGTACTGTCTCTTCCCCGGAGTTGAAGGCTGATGCACTTACTGCTGGTGATAAAAGAGTTCATGTCCTGAAACAGAGTTCCCCTAGGACATAATCCATGAGTGTAACAGCATAGTCTGACCCTCTTCACGCCATTGTGATCAGTTTGTGGGTAAGCAGGCTCAGAGAACCAGGAAAAAATGCTACCGCTGCTATCCTAATAACTGTTTCTTCATCTCTCCTCCAAGAGTCTTGTGCCTCTTCCTAGCACTCAAGAAACTGTCTCAAGCTAAGTTTCTGGCTTACAAGAAAGGCAAAAATCCCAGACCCTTCATATTTCTTAACAATCTGTACTTCCTGACTTGACTACTACAAAATACATGGAAAGAATCAGAAAGGAAGGAGCCTTTGGCACAAAGGTTAAAGGGTTGCCATGGCAATAATAATCACTATTATCTAACAACTGCATCTGTTTTTGACAATTACTATTCAATGTGCTAGTGACAACTAGGGCCTCCAGGTCACATACCCTCATCCTTGACTGATTTGGGGTGACAGTGATCAAAGGACAGGTTTATACTTAACCCAACATGTCTTTGAGGGCAGGTTGAGACAGAACCTCAATTGTCTTCAAGGGCAGGTTTAAACATAAGCCAAACTACTCTGTAAAGACCGCCTTGGATAAATCCAAAAGTCTGTGTTACTTACCTGGTCTGGACCTGGGAAAGCTTTGCTTTAACTGTCAAGGTAAGTAACAACAACTTTTGGTTGTTTAACTTTCATTCAATTTTCATGGTATCACTGTCAGATCAATAAAATATTCAAAACAACTAATTCATTGTTGAAGGTTTCTGGCATGTTTACATTCCCCCCCAGCTCATTATAAAGCACACACTATGCCAACGTATTCTTTTAGTGCAATTATACAGAAGAAATATGATGCACCACTGGAACCCTTCATTCAGCAATGGCCGTGTTCCAAAAACTAACTGCAAAAGATGTTACTTCCACTCTGAAAAACAAACAGTAATTCTCAAATGCCTACAGAAAGCTGAGTGGATTTTTAGAACTACTAGATTATGGCTTTTCTGTTTTTAAAAATTCAGTAATTACATCTTAGCTAGGGGAGGCAACATTATTCAAATATACGTCAGTTTAACTACCTCTCCTCTACATCCTAAAAAGTAATTCGGCTTTTCACTTATAAATATTGTTATTTCTGCAACTAATATGACTTCTAATTTATTTTCTGATGAAGCAACAGCTTGTTCTGAGATATCTTCATTTCCAGTTTTAAAGCTGAGGCGGGGGAGGGGTGTTCCCATCTTCACCTCAAGTCTTGCAAATAACTTAAGGTCCCCCACCGTCTTTGCTTCAAAGGCTCCCTAAAGCATTTGTGGAAACAGATGTGATGTGAGTCTCATACTGAGTACTTGAATCTTCTTGCTCCCTGAACACATTAACTTGACATTTGAAAATATTGTGTTTCAAAGTTATTATCACATACACATTTCTTAAATATTTCTGTTAAAGAAAAGATCTGCAGGGTGTCAATTAAAATAATGGTTTAATTAATTTTTACATAGAGAGAGAGCTTGAATCTCTCCACCCATTATATACACTCCTGGTGGTTAGCCAAATTTATTTTTCCAACATGGATTTTGAAACTTATCTGTCAAAGTCACACCAGTCTTCTTCATCCTGGCCTAACTGAAATACAGGTTTTATTAAAATTAAAACAGTGCTAATGGGCTTAATCCTGTGGGAACTTTCCCCTAGCATCTACCTGTGTTCTGCAAGTAACGAAGTAGAAACCTTTACACTTGGTTCTCTTGAACTCCCTAAGTAGAAGGTGGTAGAAACAGCTTCAGCAGGCTGATGAGGCCAAATGGCTGGCCCAATGCTAACGGAACAGATATCAACCTACAGCTAATCCAGTTCCCACACACAGTGGCGAAAGAGCAGCTTTACTGGACAAAAGTGTAGCAGAAAAAGAAACAGGTGATGAGATGACAAGGCCCGATTGCTGGGAAGGGCTTTATCTCCCAAAGTCAAGTTTCTTTAGAACCACCCCTAACCCATATCCACATACAAAGACACTACCATCAGCATCAACACCATCTGCTTCTCCCTTCTTGAGACTGTGCTGGGAGGACCTTGGTATACAAACAGACCAGAAAGGAAATCAGTTTAAAACCCTGTATTCTACTCTTCTCCCTTTCTGACTGACCCCTGAAACATTTTTGGCGCCCCCTTGTGGATACAAATGTATTGTTTGCAAGAGACCCCAGACCAATCGCAGAAGTTAAACTAGATTTATTTTTTCCACGTTTAATTTCTATTTTTTAAAATTTATTTATTTTTACTTTATGCGCATTGGTGTTTTGCCTGCATGTATATCTGTGGGAGAGTGTTAGATAGCCTGGAACAGGAGATGCCATGTGGGTGCTAGGAATTGAACCTCGGTCCTCTGGAAGGGCAGCCAGTACTCTTAACTGCTGAGCTATCTCTCTAGGCCTAATGTCTATTTTTGTATCCGTCCTCCCTTCAAACCCTCCCATATACTATTCCTTTGTCTCTTTCAAAACCATGGCCTCTTATTAATTGTTGTTACGTACCTATATTTGTATATGTATGCGCAATATATTCCTAAATATATAAACCTGCTCATTCTGTATTACATTACTTGTATGTATGTTGTCAGGGATGACCACTTGCTACTGGATGACCAATTAGTGTGCTCTTTCCTGAGGAAGACTATTTCTCCCATTCTCAACTTGATTCTGATTATCGTTTCACAGTAAATATATACATACATCAAATCAACATGCTCTATACCTTAAACACACATCATTTCCCAAGTGTACCTTAATAAAGCTAAATTTGAAAAAGCTAGCTAAAAGACTCAAAAGGGGTATTTAGGTGAAGGCAAAAAAGCCATCAACACTTGGGGGTAATTCTCAAGCACAGGACCATCCCTGCCCTTTGTTCTCCCAGTCGAAAAGCTGATACAATTTGTGATGGCTCCCAACAGCCATGTGTTTCTACTAGCTAATGATGATTAGAAATGTGGCTCAGCACTCATAACTCTCTGCATTAAAAGAGAAGAGAAACAATGAATTGGGTATTAAGAGACCTCAATTCTAATCCCAGCCCTGTCACAAACTTGCTGGATGATCTTCCGAGAGCCTCTTAGCTGCTCGAGTTCTTATTTCCTTATCATTGGTGATAATGGCTGTCGTAGACACTTCACAGAACTGTTGAGAGTTTCAAATGAGAAAACCACCAGAAACTATAGAAACCTATATCTAGCATACATATATTTGTAGGCTACTTGTATGAGCTTTATAGAGTTCCTTCTGAACTAATGGTTCAAGGCAGTGTCATTTGCAGTGGCCATTGAGATAAATGAGAGGAGAAGTGAAAGGTGGGGATGCGGCTACAAAGAGGTCTTGAGTCAGATGTCAGTCTCAACCCATATACAACTCTTATTCACTGTGTAATCCTGGAAGCCTCTTTTCTCATCTCTAAAACTGAGGCTAAAATTAGGATCACATACCCTAAGGGGCTACTGTGAACGTTAAAGAAGATAATGCATACAGATCACTTAGCACGTTACCTTACATACAGAAAACTTGGTGTAGATGCTAACTATCATCACCACAAACACTACCACCTCTGGCCCTCACAACCTTCAGCAGCAGCAGCAGCATTCTGTCTTTTCCCGTCTTTTGACCCTGAAGGGTTTAGTGTAAGCATCTCAGAACCAGGGTACTATATGCACAGGAAAAAGCTACGGTTCCACTGGCATTGCAGCAAAGGTTAGTTCCAAAAGGCCACTTTTGTGGGGGACCAGACAAAAGTCTTTCTGAAAAGACACTGTATTTGCTTTCATCCTGGTAACACCCAGGATTAGGAGCCGCTTTGGATAGCATTGCATATTGAGACATCAAAAAATACTTGGCAATGACTTTCAGACATGAGTTGCAAATTATATAGATATTGGTGATTATTTTGTCCATCTAATCCTAATACACTAACTATACTTTTAAAATTTTTCTATCAAAATTTTATTATAATTTAATTTTGCTAGCTTGACATTCCCTGAAAAGTGAAAGTGCTTAGAAATGGAGATTTCACCCAAACACTCCAATATCAACGCTGTGTCAGACATCAGGCTACTCACAGAGATTAAAAAGATGAGAAACTGGTCCTACTCCCAGTGGGAGCACAGGGATATCACTCATCTATAAATTGTATACATGAAGAGTGGGCTTCAAGAGAATGATCAGGTAGGTTTATGTCATAAAAACATGATGAGTTATAGTATCTGCCAGCTACATATTACATCTATCTTAAGATATAGCATCTTATATCTATCTATTTGCAATGCCTTTGGAGACAGGTGCCTGTAATGGAAGCTGGTGATGCATACTTGAAAGCTCAGTACTAAGGACCATTAGTGTACATAGTGAGAACGGAGAGAAACCAAAGATGAGTCCTTGAGAAAAAGGCACACTGAAGAAAGAGATCAATGGAAGTGATGGACAAAATAGAGGCAATGAGAACCAGGAGAGAATGCCAGATCCAAATCTACATAAGGAGTCTCTACACAAAAATCAATAAAACATAAAAGTAGTGGTTACTGTTATTGTCACTCTTCCTACATTTAGTACTTGAAAGAGTTTTCCTCATTTACATAGATGATGTGGTAGCCAGTCTCCAAAGATGGCCTCCAATGATGGATACCTCCTGGTATTCACACCCTTGGGTGGTCCCCTTCTACAATGATTCTACAATGAATCAGGCTTGGCCAGTATGACCGAGAAAAGACAACAGTGATTATGTGTGATTTCTCAGCTTAAGTCAAAAAAGGCAATTTCATCTTGTTCTCTCAGATTGTTTGTTTTTTGAAAAGCCAACTGCCATTGTGTAAGACTATTCTAGCTGAACTAGAGAGATGCACACATAGACAGAAACTGAGACTCCCACATAGAGTTAGCACCAAGTTGCTAGCCATGTGTATGAGCCAACTGGAAGCAGATCTACCAGCCCCAACCTACATCTGACTACAATCCCATTAAAGACCCCCAGCCAGAATCACTCAACCTAGGCATGACAAATTCATGATCCAGAGACACCATAAGACAATAAATTATTATTGCTGTTTAGTTTGGAGATAATTTACCAGGCAACAGTAGATGACAATACAAGTGGTTCCCTCATATAAATTAGACAATAATTTAAAAACTACTTTGGTGGCAACTCTGCACTTCATAGTGTGAAAGGCGTCTCCTACAAAGACACGACACTTTCCCCTGTATCCTTCACATCAGCTAACATCTCCATACTGTCTGAGCTGCCTTGCCAGAAATCTTTCCTAGGTTTGGATGCCCTGTTAGCAGATGAAGCTTGGGATACTAGATCACACAGACTACAAGTGAAGTGACACAGCTAAAGAATAATCCACAGTCTTCCAAAAGAGAGGGGCTATGGCTGGCAAACTAGACCCGGGAAGAAAAGACAACAGACTGTGGCGCTGGAGGAGTCTGGTAAAGCCTTCCAAACATGACTGGTGGTGGGCGGAAGGGAAGCTCTGCAGAAGAGAGGATGTTGCTGGAAGGGGTACCAACCTTCACTTAAGACATAAGCTGTGGGGGCTTAATATACATCACAGAGACTACAATCACTAATACTGCATCATATAATAAAAAATGTGCTAAGAAAAGAGATCTTCAGAACTCCATTCATGAGGCAAGAGGAAGTAGTATGTGAGGTAATGGCTTATGAACTTCACTATGGGAAGCATCTCACAACATATGTGTATAACACACTGTCATACTGTGTCCTTGAAATATGTATGCTTTTATTTCAATTATACTTCAATAAAGCAGGAAAGAGGACCCATGACTGGATATTCTCTGGTGAAGATGGTTGCATCTATTCTCCCTAAAAAAAAGCATGAAGAGGTTACTAGTCACCCAAATAGGGGGATGTTTGTAAATGGCATCTGGACAAATGTATGGCTGGATATAAGGCTTTGTGAAACTTAGTCTGACAAATATATTTTGTTCAGAGAGAGACAGAGAGACAGAGAAGTAATTTATTCTTACCAAAGAGAAGCAAACACATTTCACACACCCTCTGGTTCTCACCAGTTTCTTTGAACCTCATGTTTATGGAAAGTGGGGAAAGATATGGATGGCTGAGTTACAAGAGCAACAGCACATAGGGAATAGCCCCGATTTTCAATATGTGCTCCCAGTTGTACATCGCACTCCCCCACCATGTTTAGCTCACCAATCTGTAGATAAGGGAAAGTCAGTCTGTGGCCTGCAGCTGGAAGGACTGTTTTAATTGACTAATCTAGAGCCAAGGCCTGGGGGTTACACTTCAGAAAGCAGGAGGCTGTAGGTAACCATAGAAGAAGCAGAAACACAAATTTCTCTCTTTATACTCTTCTCACATCCCTCCTGGGGTGGGGCAGGATACTGCCTTCCAGGTTTGGATAAATGATTTTGCTTATATATGCTAATTTGGAATAGATAAGGTACCGGTCCAGAGGAACACAAGCTAAGACTTACTAATCTATCAGATGAAGTGAAGCAGGAACTCAGGCCTGGAAGGAGCTAAAAACCAGGAGGAAAGGAATCAAATGAGCAAAATGAAGTATGAGGAATATATAGGTGCAAACTACTTGAGCCCTAACGATACAGTATAATGAGAATTAGTCATGAAGCAACACTGGGCAGAAAGTGAGGTTCTGATGAAATATTTCTCTTTTATCAAATAAAAGAAAAACTTCAGGAAACGTCAGCCCTGCACAAGAACAATAGACCTAGAAGGAGAAAGATCACTTCTGAGACACCCAGGGAAAGAAGATGTCAGGCAAAGGGCAGTGGCTCTCAGCAGCCAACCATAAATGCCTAGGACCTTGCACTTCATCAGTATTTTCTCTTCAGCTGAACAGTGTCATCCTCTCTAGAGCTCAGGAGACCAGATAGAAGTAACTGTAAAAGAACTCATACATGTTTGCTAATGTTCATTACAATAAAATTGAAACAGTGCATTAAGCAAGAAGAAAAATATCAACTATGTTTGGTAAATAAGCTCTAAAGAAGGCTGTACAATTAACTTTCATTCTCCGTTATCTGCTGACTACAAACTTTCTAGGTTCTTCTCCCCTCATTGTTTTAATGAGATTCTTGTAAATCCACTTTTCCACTGTACAAATAAAACATTAAGAGGCACTTTTCCCTTTAACCCTCCAAGAAAGCATTTGACTTGAGGTGACTTCACAACACTCCCTACGTGAAAATGTGAACGGGTACAGATTTGTATAATCTTGATCCAAAATTTTTGACATGGTGTGAAAAGTACATATGTGCAAGTCTGCATGGGCTATAATTTTGATGAAGGGATTTCAGATTTGGAGAAGAATTACTGTACATGTCAAAGGAAGAATTAACTGAACAAAATGTTGCCCAGCAAGAATTTTTGTTTCACATGCAAATAGCTGTTTGAAATTAGTACACCAGGAGCTAGGTCTAAAGTGTTTCAAAAGTTTATTCTCTTAAGTGGTTTAAAAGCTCCCCCAGGCGATCTTGTTTACAAATTAACAGAATTTCGAATTAATGAGGTCCAACCGCGTTCTTTTTAAAGAACTTCAAATACCAGCTAATGCTGACACATATGGAAATAATCCCCTCTCCCCCAGTGATATGCTGGACCCCCAAACCATAACTTTTCTTTGAGAGGTTCATTTTCCAATGAAGTCGATGATGAATACTCTAATATCCCCTCCTTTGTACATGACAGGGCTAAGGAAAGTACATATTTGTTCTCTCCACTCCTCGTCCACATTTCTCTCCAAAGGGACGGTTTGCTTTCACAGTCATCATAAATTTATTATGCTGAACTTCTGACCCAGTCAAGATGTGAACCAGAGCGATATCCAACAGCAACAACAAAAAAAGACAGAATTCACTCAGTTGTGCAAAGCTGCCTTCTTTCTGACATCCTGAAAAAATAGCTCCTTCTCAGTGTTTTCTCAATCTCCAACTACCAGCAGACTACTTGGTTTTTATAGTTTAACCATCACTAATAAATGTGCATTGTTATTGTGCCTATGAGTTGCAGATCAAGCATTCAAGCATTCAATATCACCAGCTTTGAATTCATTTTGGCAAACAAAACTTTGTTGTCATACCAGTTTTGCCCATAAAGCTCACTCAGAATCTTTGATGGCCCAAATTGATCCTTTGGAAAATGAATAGATTGAATACTCTTTATTTTGAAACCTCTGGTACGTGATCCCTTCTAGTCACACAGAAAAGACAAGGCCAACATACTTACTTTAAGTGGAATTAGAGAATAAGATAATATGTACTCATGTGTTTATACTGGGTACATGCATGTGATAAAAAAAAATAGATGATAGAAATAAAGAATGGCAACCTCCTAAAATGGTCTAAAATTCTATGATTACATATGATACCATACAGACTAATTATCTACAATTCTCAAGCTGTACTAAGATGTGTTTTTCTTTCTCTCATCAATGAGTCTATGTTATCCTCTTACTTTAGAGTGGATATAGATGTGAATATTTCTTCCTCCACCATTCATGATTTTAATTATTCAGGAAGAACATCTTATCACATGAATTATGACTTAATGTACTATTAATTTCAGGTGCCACTGTGTATGCACATATGAATGCAGAAACCAAATCATCTCTGTGGTAGTTTTATAGATGGAAAGATTTCACATTGTTTATTTTCTGCAACAGCTCTCCAATTCAGAGCCTGCAAATCTGAAAGGAAGATACTATACAAAAATACCGATCATGGTACATATCTACAAACAGAAAAATAACTTTCATAACTTATGTTCAAAATGAGAAACAATCATTTTCCCAATTAGAATAAGCTAATCCTCTGGATTTTGCCCATTCACAGAGAAAAGCACAATGCAGAATCAGACATGTTGAATGGGAAGCAGAATCAAGACTAATATTGGGAGCTTCTTCCTTTGGTGCCTGCTTCTATGAATGTATTAATGAAGTTGCCCATAAGAAAGGGCATTTGTATTAAAAAAATGTTCTTCTGAAAAGACAGAAGTGACAGCTACTTGCAGAATCATGAATCTGCTTGATTTTCTGGAACTGGAAGGAAGCCAAGGCTGCCAGCTTCACTAAAGGAAGCGAGGAGTGCCATTTCACATGAGGTGCTGCAAAGAGCAAAGGAACGCACTTTGATATTTCTTACAGAAGTTCAGTCAGTGTTAATAAAAACAAAGGTGGGAAGAGATGATGCCAAGAATTATTACGAAAACATTCAGGACAGCCAAGAATTCAGAATGAGTTCATATTCAAATCTAAAGCAAAGTCGAATGGTGCTTCACCATCACTGACTCTATGCTTACATACAGGGATAAAAAATATGGCACAGGCATTAGAGAAGAGTCTGGAGTCAGCAGGATGCTGGACTAGGAAGAAACACAGAAAGACTTCATTATCTTTTAAGAAGGACATTAGGAGGTGCAGAGAGATATCTCAGGGGCTAAGAATACCAGCTGCTCTTCCAGAGGACCCAAGTTCAATTCTGTCTGTAACTCCAGTCACAGGGGATCTAACAAGCCACTTCTGGCCTCTTTGGGTCCCAGACACTCACATGGTACACAAACATACATGCAGGCAAAACACCTATACACATCAAATAAAGCGAAATAAAAAGTAAAACTCCATTATATTCCTCCTTCCTAAAAGATTCTATTTCCATCCATGGAGCACACAGAAAAAAATGATGGACTGGACGATGAACTAGGAGATACACAATTTTCATATCATCTAATTGAAATGGTCATACTGAAGAAAGGCAATATTAAGACATCCATGCTGATAATCTATAGAACTATCAATGTGGATCACCTCCCCACAGAAAGCAGGAGTCTAACATTTCCAATAACACTGGTGATTTTCTTTTTCATGAAAGTAATTAAATGTGTAAAGTTCAGATTATCTTCCTCTGTGGTATATAGTCCCTGAAAGGGTCGTGTGATGCTAGAAATAGGCCAGCAAATTACATGTTACTATTGTGAAGGGAAGGAAGGTTGATACATTGCAGAATTTTGTGTAGTGGCTGACACACTGAATATATGCAAGAGGGTAAGAGAGGGAGAGAACATGTATAAAACAAGCAGGCTCAGGAAAGGTAACATAAATGGAACTATTAAAGGCAAGAGAAAAAAGGAAAAATTTCACAGCTTCCAGGATATTATACACATATCTGACCTCCATCTTCACCAAAACAAGAACAAAATGAAATGCTACTTATAAAAACTAGGGTAAATGTAAAATCTTTTTCTATAAACTTCTTGCAAAATATTTGAACGGATTACTAAGGATAACTAATGATGTTTTTAAAAATAAAACTCATCCTTGGCCTACCACAATAAACTAGGCTGCATAATAGATCCCATGACTCCAGTGATGTTTCATAAGGCTAAGATAACTTTTTGATCCATTATAATAAGAACTCTAAAATTCAAATGCAAATTTCAGAGAGACCATAGAAATACACTCGTCCTGATCTATCAACATCCAACAATAATGTGTTTATAATTCACCATAATATCAGTATTCAGCTGAAAGAGGTACCCATTTTAGTTCATCAGACTTCAACCACTCTCAAATCTTTTCCATCTGGCAAGAAACAGTAACAGAAAAAAAATCTCATTTCCTGTGCCTTGCCTGCCTGATCCCTGCTGGAGACAAGGCCCGCTTAGCTGTCACCCGATCCTCTGGCCCAGGCCTCCCTCACCTGATCTCTCTACCCCCACTCAATTGCACTCACACTCACTACTAACTGCACAGAGGGCTGCGTTTACTTCTCTCACTCTATTTGACACATTCCACCAGGCATTATTATCGGGCTTGGTCTTTGACCCTCCAGACAAGAAGTCCCTTGAGGATAGAAATCATGGCTGACTCATTCTGGGTCACTATGAGAGAAAACTGCCTGGGTACCACTGTTAAATGAAGTGAACCACAGTCATCTCCTACTTTTAAAGATGCTACTGTCTAACCAGCATTTCGGTGCTCAAAATTTCCATGCTACTTTTTTATTTCAAGTCTGGATTAGTGTACAAACTACTTTTAATTTTATTTTTAGAGTCTGAAATTTCATTTTACGTGCATAGATGTTTTGCCTGTATGTGCCTGGGCCCCCCCACAGAAGCCAAAAGAGACTATTGGATCCCCCTTGAAACTGGAGTTACAGATGGTTGTGAGCTGCCATGTGGGTGATGGGAATCTTAACTCAGCTCCTCTAGAAGAGCAGCCAGTGCTATTACTGCTGAACCATCTCTCCAGCCTGTACAAAATATTACGGGGACTAAAATAATAACCCTAGATTAAAGCCCCGAAATAATAACTTTAAACCCCAACACTAAAATTCTGTTCACAAGATATGCTCATCATTACTGTTTTTTTTAAATAAATCTAGCAGAGCTCTTCCTTACAAGCTAAGATGAAAAAGAACAGTTCAAACCTACTGTTCAAATCCAGTAAATTCACAGGATTCTCATTAGCTTCTCCCCAGTACCTTGTAAAATGATTTGAAGAGCAAAGGTTTAGAACTTCACACAATTATCAGAACCTCCAAAGCCTGAGAAGAATGGGAGGAGATCACTGCTGTCAGATGGCCCAGGGGGGTAGGGATCAATAATTAATATCCCTCTACTGAACAGGGCAGCAGTATTTTCTTGGTAATCCTTCCTAAAACAGCTGTCAGCCTCAGCCACAAACTTCCGAAATTAGTACAAAAAATGTTGACTAAAGCAGTAGGCTCAGAATCATGTGAGTTCTATTAAATGATTACCGCAATGATCATGCAATTCCAAGTCTACACAAGACATGTCTATTTAGTAAGTTTACCACTCCCCATTAGAGTTATAGTTTGGGTACAGATAGTCTTCACCTACCCCCAATTTTCCCTTTATTTAGGCAGAATATCCAATTAGGAGCTAAAAAAATACTATTCAAGATTGAACACGTACCTTCATTTATCTTCGTGAGGTATTTCAAAGTTAGTCCGCAAAGATTCTACTTCCTGTTTATAGTCAGCCATTCTCGAGGAAGCCCTTTGTGTCTATGTGGATATTCATTGAAAATAAACTCTTCTCAGTCCCCAAAGCCTTGCAAAGGAACATCAGTCCAATAAGGATATCCCTTGAATTGTCCTTCAATTGTGCTTTCAAATTAGTGCATTACTTATCTCTCGAGATACCAGAGCACCATTACACTCTCCTGGCAAACCAGTTAGTATTTCCCTGTATCTGCTTCTCTAGCTCATCTCCCTAGGTCACTCATCATAGTGGGTATCCCGTAAGTATTGTACAGTCAATCTTGTTCTCTAAATTTTAAGCCTATTCCTTCACATCTCTGTAACTGGGCTCCTATCTCTTCCGTTTATTT
Organism: Peromyscus leucopus; assembly: GCF_004664715.2. Taxonomy (NCBI): domain Eukaryota; kingdom Metazoa; phylum Chordata; class Mammalia; order Rodentia; family Cricetidae; genus Peromyscus; species Peromyscus leucopus. The sequence goes on from NC_051083.1 coordinate 117,326,340, forward strand.
CACATTATTACTCTGAAATCTTTCTCCCCTATTGACTCATTTCCAAAGACGTAAGTTCTACTTTCCCTTGCTGCTGCCTCACTCACTCTCCCCACACAGTTTACTCCTTATTTGCATGCAAATCCATGATCAAATCAGCTATACATTTTCCTATTCTGCCTACATCCTTAAAGACTGCCACGATTCCTCATTGTTTCTACTGTAATCCAAGTCAGAGTACTTTTCAGCAAATTTCAATGTCATGCGTCTCCCTAAGACGTCTAAATTGCTCATATCAATTGGGCTTAAAAGCATAGCTAGAAAGGAATTCAAGCATTAAGAACTTTGTGACCACCGCAGACACATATTTAAACACTGGTACAGACTACTGACAAAGAAAACCCCACAAAATATCTATCTCTTGAATTCTTTTAAAATGGAATGCAAAAGCCATTGCTTATTTGAGATTTAGGTGTTAAGGGTTCTAAGTAGAAGGATGAACCAAACGGCTTATTCATATCCCTTTCAGGTCTTCTATTCCACAATATACTTAACCTAATTACATTTCTCGAATTTTGCTAAGAAAGCTTTTGAATCTTATAGGATGATGATACAACGCATTAAGACAAAACCAAGTCATGATATTCGACTAAATGACCCAATATTACATTCAATTGGAGCTCTCTTGGGAGCAGATGGAATTTGTAACTTAATAAAGCCTTTGAAGGGTAGAAGGTTGAGAGAGACCCATCTTCCTGTGTTCCCTTAAAGCTGGTGCCAGACTGCCTCAAGAAAGGAGGACAGAAATAATTATGTAATCTTCATTGGGTCTGGAATATTGTTTTGTCAACTAGGTGCAATCAATTGCTATGGATATTAACCTTAATTTAATATCCACAGGAGAACACATTAGCTAAAAATGGGATTTTTGAAGATCTAAGCTAGATTTCCTCATTCTTTGGGAACTAAGTATATCCTGAAGTTTTAAAATCTTGGAAAGCAACAACTCACTTCTAATGAGCTGCAATTTGCTTGTAAAAGAATACAAAATGGCGACTTTGTCAGCAGAGATGAACAGTGATCACAGGGCTCATGGGAAGTTCAAGCGAGCCAAAAAAGGGTCCCTCTCATCTTCTCCGTGCTGTCTAGGACTTCTACTTTGGCCCACAGAGTGCTTCACAGGCAGTCCTGAAGAAATGCACTAATCCAATAGGCCAATGATCCTCAGGGAGCTTAGGGAAAACTAAAAGAACAAACCGTGACAATTTAATACTACAATGTGTCGCATAGTTTTATTTATTTAAAAAAAAATACAAACATAAATGAAAAGCTTTCTTCTGTTTTATTCCCTTCAATACTAGTGACATCTTCCTGTGTGCTGAGAAGCTATGTGGAGTCCTAGACATAGGGTTAATAAATATGGGGTTTGGTGTTGGACAGATTTGAATCTGGATTCCAGTTCTGCTACTTCTTAACTGTAGGAGCCTGGATATGGCAGCTAACATTTCTCAGTTGTCTTTGTAGAATTAATGGAACTACACAAGTAATTACTGTGACATACACTTTCTTGTAAAATGGCACAACCTAGCTGCACAAATTAACGATAATAGTTAATACCTTTCAAGATTACCTAAGACCTTCCTCCTCCAGTCTCCTCAGTTCTCCCCAATCTTCTGTTTCCATCATGTTCTCTTTCCTCAGCCTGTTATCATTTCTCTACAATAGTTATTCCTCCTCCTTACAGATACAGCCTCACTTATGAGCTCACCTTAACAATCACTGTGATAACTAAATGACTGACAAACTGATATGACTAGAAAAAAGGATACTTAACATCACACGTTTGATAATCAATATGATCTCTTTTAAGAATTAATGCTAAGCATGTGGATACATCAAACATTATCCTAGATATTGGAGCTATGGAGATAAGTATCAAGGTCATGAATTCAGTGTTTTGAGCGGGGGGGGGGGGGGGGCGCGACACCACAGGCAAAAAGAAGGAAATGTTCCAGAGGATAAGAAATACAGACAACAGGGCTGGAGAGATGGCTCAGCAGTTGACAGCACCTGTTGCTCTTCCAGAGGAGCCGAGATGGGTTCCCAGCATCCTATCACTTCCTATTCCTCCGGCTCCAGTGAATCTGATGCCCTCTTCTGAGAGCCTCAGGCACCCTCACACAAGAAGCACACACACAGACACACACACACACACACACACACACACCCCAAAAACAGAATGCTATGTAAAGTACAAAGCCAGCAAGGAGAATGAAGAAATCTGAGGTGCTTTATTACATTGCTGTGAGGGATGGGGTGTGGTAGTCAAAAATATTCCAGAGAAAAAGATACTCATCTCAGTCCTAGCCATGTTCTTCTGTGATTTATATTGCCTTGGCCAAGTCAGTTTACCTCCCAGTACCACAGTTTCCCTATCAGAAAAAAATGAACAAACAATTCAGTAATCTGTGCTAGTGTTTATAGCCTCAATATTTCGTTTCCCAAGTAAGAATGGGAAAAGAAAATAACCAATTCTTGTTTTTTTCCTGCATTTCTTCTTGAACAATTCACATTCCCGTTTATGCTACTTGGTCATTTGTAGTAGTTTTACTTTTGATTCTCGTCCATCGTGATAGTCCTGTTTGTGGGTTTTGTATAATGGTTACAGACAGAGTTCTTTGGCCAATTCAAACTTCCTGGCATGGGAGGATCTGTTTCCTCATTACTCCTTGTAAAATGACATAAGAAGTCAAGTCCCAAGCAATGGCTTTAAGTTTAACTCTAGGGATTATTTTTTCACATGACAAGGCTTCAAAATCTATTTTAGTAACTTACCATTGACCCTCACAAAAGCTCCACCTCCTTATCCATTTAACAAACATATATTAAAGCTTTCAACATGTCAAACATTAGGCTAAGGGCTTTGGGGGATGCAGAAATGATTAAGATATGGGCCCAGTTGTCAGGGCCCTAATGATTTATTTAGCAGCTGTGGCACTGAGCCCAGTCCTATATTAAAACATATTAGCAGGCAATCTTTGTACTGTCAGAACTGGAGCCATGAGGCCTAATCGTGTATATGCACTGTTGCCTAGAAGCTGTGCATTCAGTAGGTGTTGAAAGCCACATGTCAAAAAACAAGTGTTTCATTTTAGTTTTTTAAGGGTCAACCCCATTAGCAAAGAAAGGAAAGTTCAAACAATGAAGTTGCATCATTCTTCTAGCAAATTGGCAACAATAGCAACAGATAAAATTAAATGGCAAGGAACACGTGGTGACATGTGCCCACTGATACACTGCTAGTAGAAATACTAAATGAATTAGAGAGCATCCACAATAAATTGTAATAAGTCCACAAAATTAACTGCTATAAAGACATTTAAAATAATGATTTTACATATACATAATGATATGGTAAGGGACTTTTGATATTATGAAATTAAATTAGCAAGCATCAAACTATATGTGCATCATGGTAACATTATCATAAAACAATATATTTCCTTTTGGAAATCCATAAGAAAACGAAGGACAATATACCAAATTGCTAATAGTAAATATGATGTCTTGGCCTGATTACAGGTAATTTTAGTGCTCCCTTCCATATACTTTAAATATTGATTTATTTGTGTCTATGCATATATATGCATATGCCATGCACGTGTGTAGCGGTCAAAGGACAATTTGCATGAGTCCGCTGTCTCCTTCCACCAGCTGGGCTTCAGAGATTGAACTCAAAGTCATAGGCTTAACAGCAAGCCTTTTTACACACTGAGCCCTCTCCATCAGCCCTTAATAGATTTTTCTTATATCACGTGTGTGGTGTCTATCCACGTCTGTTTATCTGTGTGTGGGTACGCACAGAGGCTGAAACAGGGTGTCTGATAATCTAGAGTTGATGTTATAGGTTCTTGATCTCTTGTGAGCTGCCTGACCTTGGAGTTGTGAGCCTTGCTCAGGTCTTTTGTCTCTAGCCCTTTTAATACATTTTTTAATATGCCAAATTCTCTATATCTTCCAATAAATGCTCTATATCTTCCAATAATTCAAAAACATTAAAATGCATAGAAAAAAGAAAAAATACACCCTAACTTGTTAATAACAGTTTTCCTCAGATAGTCAGAAGATGGTAGGAGTTTGATTTTCTCTATATTTTTCATATTTAAATTTTTTTCTCCAGTGAATATGCGGCAACTTAACACAAATGAAAACTAGAACGCAATTTGAGAAACTGGGCTTCCAGGTGAAGTAGCACAGACTAACATGAACAGGCACACATTATTTCAATTAGTCAGATCTACTGCCACTGAGCCTTGAAATACTTTTAGGCAGTCGCTCCACGGCTTCTGGTTTGGAGCTGGTCATTTGTGTGTGCTTTAGAGAATCAATAATGACTATGTGCTTCTAAGGAATAGTATGGTAGCAACTGCTAGCACTGGTGGCATGCTTTGAACCTGGGAAAGAGAGACAGACAGCAAGCAGTAATGGATACTTTAATTACATGCTGTGGAATGACTCTGTTTGGATTGCCCTCAGCAACTTCATCCACTCTCCTTTCTTCAACCATCACTTCTTAAACAGTGACTTGGAAAACTATCCACTCCTCTTAGTACATACAATACTTCTTTCCTCTGAATTCCCTTCCCTCTGCCCCATTCTTCTTGCCCCCAGCTCCTTTTTTCTTTAGTATCTTGCTTGTACCACAGATAGTTTCAGATCAAGTTAAATTGATTATGAATGAATCATGAACTTCATTAACCACTTTCTCTTAAATCAATACAAATTTTCTTAATTAACTTGGATGTTCAGTTTATAGAACTATTTTAAATTTATTATTCTTTGGTTCCTGCTACACATAGCTATCTATATAAATTTTACGTGTTCATAAACATCAAATGTAAATGTAATCTTCATTTTTATCCTATAAGGTCAGCTTGTAAATTTATTGGCTCAAGAGTCCTGGCCTCAGAGCTGGGAGATCTGGATTCTTCTTATCTCGACCTGATCAATCCACCCATAGTGTGATCATGGGTGAGTCACATGTCCTTTCTGGGACTGTTTCGTCACCTTTAAGATAAAGGGAGTAGACTGGATTATTTCAAAGGTTCAAATGATGGATACAAAGGTATCTCAGTAAGTGGGGATTTGGGAAGCACCACTGTACGAATGAGCTGTCTGCACTACTCACATTACCACTCCCTACACAGGCGTCAGGCACAAACCTCAGTGTATGACACCATAATTGGAATGACACGCTACAGCAGAAGAATCCACATCCCAAGACAGCAAATAACCTTTTACTGGCATGTACAGTCCACTAAGCCTTTTGGCAATTATTCCTGAACAATAAAGCTGTCAGGCCTTGTTTTTAAAAGTACTTATAGATGAAGGGATATGAGAGGAGGGGAGCTAGTCTTGTTCTAAGAAGAGGTTCGCAGAGCTGGAGAGATATGTTAATCTGCCAGACAATGTTCTGAGATAGCCTGGTAAATGGAAGATCAGATTGTTATCAGAATGAATAGATATCTAGGTACATGAGAGCCAGTCATATGTACAATGTAATAACTGGAACAGCAGGTAATTCAGGAAAGGGGGTTGTTGAGGGGAAGCCTTATCAAGACCTGAAATAACTTCCTGTCACTCATCTTCACTTGACCCATGCTATCTACTATCTGATTTATGTTGCTTTTTTTTAAGATTTATTTACTTATTTATTATGTATACAGAAGAGGGCGCCAGATCTCATTACAGATGGTTGTGAGCCACCATGTGGGTGCTGGGAATTGAACTCAGGCCCTCTGGAAGAGCAGTTGGTGCTCTTAACCCCTGAGCCATCTCTCCAGCCCTGATTTATGTTGCTTTGACTCCCTTTCCCATGACTAGGTTGTGGACTGTCAACTTTCCTATCTCCTACTCTTTCTTTCCCTCTTTCTCCTTCCTTCTCGCTACCTTTCCTAGTCCCAGAGTCCAGAGCCCAAACCCTGCTAAGTGCTGTCCACACCTATGTGCCTGTCTTACCTGTTCCATTGCACCTATCATACTGAACATAATGTAGCTTCCCCTAGAGGAGGAAAAACTAACGGCTTCCATCAGTTATCTTAATGAAAAAGCTATCGTAATGAAAGTTGGGAAAAAGAACAGTTCTCATAATGTTGGGGGTGGGGGTGCTATTTCCAAGGCAGATTCAGTGTTACCAGTTTTTCTCATGAAATACTCCATAGGAAATAAGGGTCCTTGGGTCTAGAAAGTTTAATGACATCTCTCTTGGATATCAGAAGTACACATCAGAGAACTAAGGCTATATTTGACCCACTATTTAACAAGCCAGGGGACCGTGCTTAGAGGCCCTCGTTTTCCATTCCTGGGAACCTTCCTCACAGTACAGGGCCTCAGAGGGGTTGTTTCCGATGGTGGTGAAGTATTCAGCAAACAGAGTCTGGGGCTTCAGAGAGAAAAGCTAGCACACATCTGTGCAAACCTCGGGTTCCTGACAAAGAGAAATTTGTGAAAGAGATTTATAGATATCTTCCCCACTATCGCCCACACTCACGACAAGATTTGTATTTTGACTAAGAGTACAGGAACATGCCTGTAATCTTCAGTACTATTGAGGCTGAGACAAGAAGATAATGACAAAGTCCAGCTAAGGCTACATAAACAAGATTATGTCTCAAAAGCAAGGAAAATGAATTTGAGTTTGCAAAGGGCTCCTAGAATTGTCTCATTAAGTCCTTGGCAATTCTGTGAATTATCAGAGAGGAAGGTAAAGTACATACAGAATACTAAGTATGTGCGAATCAGGAAGACTTTCATCCGTGTTATTCTAGCAAATAGTTTAAATACTCTGAATATCCCAGGGAGGGTGGTGTGATTATTCCCTTTCTCTTGATTGGGGGAGGTGCTGGGACTACAATAGGGAATGAGAAAACCCAATCCCTTTCGACAAAGTATTCACAACCTATTGAGAAAGGCCAGCAACTAAGAGGCTCTTAAAAAACACTGAAAAACTGAGACAATTTCAAACAATGATTATGAATCAGAACTTAAAGAGTTCTTCCTCTCTGCTAAACACGTTGAACATTTTATACTATTTAATCCAAACAGTGCTGCTATGAGGAAAGTTCCATCGTTAGAGGAAATTTCTATCATTAGTCCCATTCTGTAGATGTACAAAGTTAAGTCTGATTGAGAGGACCTATTACAAAGTGAACTAAAATTCCTTATTAAAGATTTCATTTTTGTGTGCGTGTGCATGTCTGTACATAAAGTGAACTAAAAATGATTTTTAAAGTTTGTGTGTGTGTGTGTGTGTGTGTGTGTGTGTGTGTGTGTGTGTGTGTGTGTACACAAAATGGACCAGACAAAGGAGCTATGATTGGGAACACTAAATTTAACTCATAGGGATAAAACCAACTTAGACATAGCTATAATTTGTATTATGGTCCCCAGAAGATGAACAGCTTTAAAGCTTGTCTGGCTGGAGTTTGGGGAAATGGATCATAGATGATACTAAACATATTTAGAGATGCTTACACAAGAAGCTGCAGTGTTTGAGAAGCTCAAGTTCATAACAAACTTTTCATCTCTTTAAAGAAAACTCATGGGAATCTGAGGTTTTATTTCCTTCTTATTAAGTGCAGTCTTGGTATTTAAGGAAGACATTTGTGCTGCCCCTCATTAATTGAAGAGTTTTTGCTTACTTTTCTATCTTTGAAGACTAGAGCACCTATTTAATAGTTCATCTCTGACTTTCTATCTCATTAATACATGCCAAAAATCATTTACAAAGCTCTTCTCACTGCAGAAATAGGGGCTGGGAAGAAGGTTCAGTGAATAAAGGCCTTGCTGCAGAAGTATAAGGATCTAAGTTCCTATGTCTAGAAGGCATGTAAAAAGCAGGTGGGAGTGGCATGTGCCTGTAATCTCAGTGCTGGGACCTAAAGACAGGAAGATCCCTGGTACTTGTTGGCCAGACAGTCTAGCTGAATGATTCAACTAAGGCTTCCATACACACACACACACACACACACACACACACACACACACACACACACAGACTCATTTCTAGGTGTTAATCTACAGATATATCAACATGTGGTTAATGCTCACAACTAATGGACCATATAACAAAGATAAAACAGGATACTTTTATAATAAAGTGCCATATTATAAATTATGGCTATCCCATGGCCATATATTTTTAAAAAGTTCTTGACTACATTCATCTTGACAGAGAAGTTTTCTGACTGTCTGATAGGTTCCAAATATGGTTGTATCTTGCACAGATTTTTAATGGCTTTCACATGGACCAAACTGTGAATGTGACAAGCAAAACCTGCATGATTGCACAGTGCAGCCTACTACCTCTACACACCTTTCAATCCCCTAAACGTCACCTGGGTGGTTTTGTTTTCATTACAGACACACACCCTCTTGGGATTGAACTTTGGCTCTGCTAAGCAACACTAGGAAAGTACATGAATGCTTCCTCATTTCTTAGTGATTCTAAGAACACTCAACATTTTCATTGTTTACAAGACATTAATGAAAACAATAAGCAAAGCTGAGTCAATAGTAATTGGTCTCATGTAGAAAATGACAGCTAGTCAATTATTTTTGATAAGCCCCCAGAAACAGCAAATGAAACATCTGTGCAATAACTTCTTGTCAATACTAGTCATAAATCTTGGCCTCAGTACTCTGATTAATGCTCCCAGGGAAAAAACATTTTCTTTAAGCATAGTAACAGAAGAATTTTTTACGAACGATGTCATTTCTCTCTAAATAAGAACAAACATTTTGATAATCTTCAAAGTTTCTCCTTTGCTCCAACTGGGCAACAGGAACATTGTTAAACTGTGTTTCTGGCAGACAGGAAATAAATGGATGTAAATATCTTCTATTCAGGGCTGGCCTTCGCAGACAGAGAAGAGGGGCACAAGTGGGGAGATTTGAAGAGTTCTGAGAAGGCCACTGAAGTAACAAAGGCTATAATTTATGTTGCATTCCTTTGTACCAAAGGCACTATGCAACCGAACTACCATTAACACACTTAGACACATTTTCACATACCCCTAGTTAACACCAAAGCATTCCATTCCTAGGACAGATAACACATTAACCCTGTATTGAATATTAGCACACTGCTCTTCCCATGGAGAGTGACTATATGAATAGGAATACCCAACCAACTTGAAGTAGAGGAAGAGGAGGGTAGAGCACCAGATCCCAAACCTTGACTACAAGGTATTATCTAGGAAAAGTGCAGCAGGATGGTGCCATGGAAAAGAGGAAGACAGACTACAAAAAAGGGCAGTCAGGGCAGGATTTTCCAGACTAGGCTAGTGGGCCCCTGAGGAGGAGAGAGGAGAAAGGAAGACAGATGCAGGGGAAGGTTAAAGGCCATGAAACCCAAATTGTACTCACTTCACGCTTTAGACTCAAACCATTCCTGATCTCATTTCACAGGGATTGACTTCGAAAAATTTTCCCATAACACAATTAGGAAAGCAGGCTATTATTTGGTATATGTTCCTGGAAGGCTCACATTAACCACCAGTAGCTCCCGGGAATTTAGACCAAATTTGTTCCCCAGCTGTTGGCATACCATGATGGTGGGTACACACAGGCAGCTGCACTTCCTTTCCACCTGACCCCATCACTGCTCAGCCCTAGCCCTAATCTCAGTGAATACGTAATGCTCACAGCAGCAGCAGCCTTGTACCCAGAACTCAAGCGTAACTGAAAAATTGGCTGTTTCCTGATTTTTCCCCCTCCTAGGAAGTACATTTCATTGAAATTTTATGGGAAAAGGTTACATTTACTCACACTCAATCTGATGATCTTGTTACTCAAAGCATATATTTACGAAGCCAGGAGTCTCTTATTAAAATTCAGCTCTTTTGTGTTGCTGTGGGTTTTCTGTTTTGTTTTCCCTTTTCTATTGTTGTGAGACAGGGTTTCACTCTGCAGCCCAGGCTGGCCTCAAACTCAAAGAAATCCTCGAGCGTTGGCCTCCCAAATGCTGGAAATAGAGGTGTGAGGCACCATACTCGGCAAAGCACACTCTCAAACTACCAAGGAAATGGAACTAAATGGCAAGCGTTATTTTGGTTCTTCTTTTGTTCTGAATATTTCTCATATTGAAACAGAGTCTGGAAACTAACTTGGCACTTTAAACACATGAAAATTTCCCAATTGAGAAAATGATATCTCGCTTCTCCCTGAACTGAATTAATGTGATGTATGCAATCTGAAGTTCCTCCGAGACACTCGTGCTTGAAATGTGGTATTGTTTTGTGGGTTTCTTAAGTTTAACATGTCCAGCTGTTGGCCTATTCATAAGTTCTCTTCCTTTAATAAAATTCAATTACAGTTATCTGTGGGATGTCTTTTTATTTATGTTCCCCACAAAATTAAAAGAAAATAATATTAATGTCTTCTCTCTCCCTATGTTTCAAACTCAATCCTATCATGGCAACCGTAACTTCTCAAGAAGATAACATCACACTATGTGACTTTTGGATTTGAATGCAGTATCCATCTTACTTTTTTATGTATAAGCCACACACAATTTAATTAAAAATGTTATTTTGCAAAATAATTTACTTTTACAATTTTTCATAAAGAGATGCATATAGACATGTTGGAAAGTCACAAGCAAGCTCCTCCATAGGGAAGCTACTCCATAATTCTTTACAATGGAGCAGGAAAAGAAATGCAGTGACAGAAAAGGAAACCAGCTCAAATTCCAGTTGGTGCAACAAAAACATCTGTATGAAGTTTGCTTACATAACAATGTATAGGCTGCTGCAAATCGGTCGATTCTGTGGGCTCAGTAAAATGGAGTTCCTTTTCATCTCTTCTTACAGGGAGTAATTGGTAAGCAACGAAGCTGAGAGTTACAAAACCCTGCAGCCCACAGCTAATTAAGCCCCAGCCCCAGTTTGGCATTGCGTCTTAAGCACAATTATAGAGGGCCAGGCAATTCATAGAATTGTATACCAACAAGGTCAACCAGGCCACTTCCCATGGGTAAGCCCACTGGGCCTCACTGGTCTTTAGTAGACAATGCGTAGGGATAGTTTGGGCATTTTAGACCCACTTAAGCAGCTTTGTAAAGTAACTATTAATTGCCTTGAACCTTTTTACTTTTAAGCAGTAGCAAACTACTGAAATCACTAAGGTATAAAGACAATGTAAGTATGAGAGACTGAAATAAAAAAGACCACTACATGTAGTATTTTTCAGAAACAACCATCTGAAGCTATTTTTCTGCCCTCCTTATGTGGCCACTAAGGAGAGAAGGAAAACAATGCTTAAATCAAGAGAAACAAAAGAAAAATGACCTCATCTTTCATTAACCAAAATAAATACCTTATATATGTAAATATGAGTTTCAACAGTGAAACCACATGCAAATTATAAATATGAAGCAGCATCCCTTTAGTCCCTAGTTGAACATTAAGTGGCAATTTATTTAGGAGATTTTCAGTAAATGCATGTCTTACTCTCTGTGTTATGGGAAGTGGTCTCCTTCACCTAGTTCAGCAGTTACCTATAGCAGCTATTGATGCCCAGAAGCAATGCTGTGACCCTGGAAGTGCATAATTCCACATTGAATATTTAATTTTGAAAGTGAAAAATGAGGCCCACTCCCCTTATAACACTTTCTTTTATGATTGCTGTAGCGCTTTGAAATTTATTATTTTTACTAAAAGCACCCTGAAGGTAATTGAAATAGATTTTCCAGATATATTTCTCAGTTATCTTAACCCACAGCAACATATCAACTCATTCATAACATTCTTAGCAAAAGAAGGAAATAGAACTTCACTGGAAAAAAAAAAACCAACCAACCTACTATTCCATTAGTACTAGAAAGGAATCATTTTCAAAGAACATGTGTGCTTCTGTAAAGATCAAACTATGGCAGCCAAACCTCTGGAGTCAATCTTTAATACTAGAAAAGAAAATACATAAAGAAGATTTGGAAGTTGGCCTCCAAGGGTGACTCTACTAAGGAAAAAAAATTCTACTCCTTAGTGCTGGAATAAGAGCAGTTACTCGAGGATTCCCTTGTGGCTTGCAATGGCTGAGGAGTGCTGAGAAAAGAATTTTGTTACTGTCAGGGTTAGGTTCAGCAATGAGTCTTCACTGAACCAGATATTGAATTATTGGGTTACTGGGCCTAGGAAATAAATGACTGAAGAAGAATTGATAACAGTTTTCAGAACAAAGTAGTTAAAACTACAACATGGAGAAATGAGAAAACACAGGAAGAAGTTACCTTCTAGCACAGAACTGAAGTCCTTGGTATCTCCTTAGAAAAACAATGGCTGGAGGATCTGCTCCCATTTCAAATATCCCAGTTTCCCCCAAATAATAGCATTCCAAATATACTTGTGTCAACATTAGGGGGAATGATGTGTGCTGCTGCATTTGCTGTTTATGTAGTCAGTTCCGCACTGGGATAGCACAGCACAAAGCATCCTCCCCTTAAGGAGTTCGAAATCTAACTGGGAAGGCTAGGTATGTTTACAGAAGCTTAGTGGTGGGCTAGGGTCCAAGAATTATCCCATTTGGCAATTTTGTTGTAAGAACATCATGGAATATACTTGCCCAAACAATGACAGCTATGATGACATTAGGCAATGTAATCATGTATGTGGTCCACTATTAACCAAAACACTGTTATGTAGAACATGACTGTAACTGCTAAAATACAAGATAACAACAAGAGATACAAAGATAAAGAAGACAAGAACCCTTTAAAGGGATACAGACAGAATGCAGTGAAATAAAGTGAGTACTAGCAGGAGGGAAGGAAGACCGCATGAAGGCGCCCTCTGAAAAGGCTATTCTGTCCTGAGACTTTTCCCCAGTCCCTTGAGTTGACCTCTTGAATAGGCCCTAGGTGTGGGCTTCCTCCCCACCCTGCCCCCCTCTGCTGACAACACTTGCTCTTTGACTGGTGCTTTCTCTTGGGCCACTTGCCAAGCAGAACACAGCTATCGAGTTTCCATCCTCCCCATCTGTGTCTACTTAAGCCCAGAAACCTTTTTGAGGTTTTGTAAAGGGTTTTACAGCTAATAACTAAGGGGGAACAGACAAGGTTTAATAACAGAGAGAGAGAGAGAGAGAGAGAGAGAGAGAGAGAGAGAGAGAGAGAGAGAGAGAGAGAGAGAGAGGAGAGGGGGGAAGAAATCTAAAAAGCCTCTGGAATTAGGTATCCCAGAACCTCAGTGTATGGAGGTGAAGTTTGGCCTAATTTTCCTAGTGACTTTCACTGAGCTTAAATTTTCTTCTAGAATCCACTACCACCTAGCTCTTTGTCCCTGTTCCCATTGCTTCCCCATGCCTACCCCACCCCACTAACATCCTGAAAGCTTAAAGAGGAAATGCAACAGTAGGAAGCTGTGTGCCCCTAGCAGGAAATATGATAGCCCTATGTATCTCAGAAAGTATAGACTATGTGTAATAGTTTTTTGTATTACTCATGAAACTAGCCATCTTATGTATGAAGCTGCATGGTGCCCAGTTAAGTTAAGAGTTCTGGAAAGATCATTTTGTAAAATCAACCTTAGTAAAAAACTAACAAACATCCCAAGTCTAAATTTACTCAAAGTCCACACAGAATCTAGTGCTAACAAATGTTCTCATACATTTTTCCCCTTAGGGTACGCACTAAGTCATACCTGTTGGAGTTCAGTGAACACCAACAACTGTTAGCACAGTGGGACAGAATATTGACACAAACTATGACAATACAAACACATTTCAAGCTTGAATGGCACAGCTTACTTTTGTAACAAGCACAGAATAAGAACTTGCACTTTCAAAAAGGTGGTGAGGGGGTGTTACATGGTCTTTCTTCTTTGTTCTGAGTCCTGGGCTACGAATCAGCACTTTCTGTTCCATATGTCTCCAATGACTCTCACACATGGAGATCCAACTCCTGACTTTTCAGTGATGATGGATCAATCATCACTCTAACAATAAGTTAGGGGGTGGAGGCAACACTTTTCAAAGCCACGTGTAGGATAATTCATTCCTTGCAAAGGGAATGGATGGTGAGAAAATGTATCAGTTAAGCAATCAATTCTTTTATCCCAATATTGATGGTCTCCCCTTTGTATAATTCCTCACTGTGATTTTTCTTTAAAATAGTGAGTTCTCTAATCATTTACATTCTCTGCTCCACATTTTCATGACTATTGTCGCCAAGTGATACTGGAAGAAGTCATGGATTTTTGCCATTTGGGGTAGGGTAAACAAGTAACACAGCTTTTCCTGAGTCCTAGCTGATACCTAACAAGGTCTTTATTCATACTTTGCCACTTCATTCCTTTACTTATACTTTCCCTCACTTTAAATTCTTCCTAAACATCCCAAGTTCCAAACCCAATCCTGGCCTCCCCAATCTTAGCAAATGGGAATTCTCTGATAAAACTGAAGACTTTAAGCAAGTGTTTCCTGGGATTCTCAGCCTCTTTCTTTCCCCATTTCCCCTACCCAACTGTGTTAAAAATACCACTAGGCAAGGGGAATGGAGAGTCGGCTCTGTAGTGAAGAGCCCTTGTTGCATTGCAAAGAACGTGAGTTCCGTTCCCAGGACCCAAATCAGGTGGCTCACAACTACCTGTAGCTCTTGCTCCAGAGGGCGAATTCCCCCTGCTGACCACCAAGAACACTTGCATAAACACACACACACACACACACACACACACACACACACACACACACACACACACACACATCTTTTAAAAATGCCAGACAAGGGGCTGGAGAGATAGCTTAGAGGTTAAGATTGCTGACTGTTCTTCCAGAGGTCCTGAGTTCAATTCCCAGCAACCACATGGTGGCTCACAACCATCTGTAATGAGATCTGGTGCCCTCTTCTGGCCTGCAGTCATACATGCTGTATACATAATAAATAAATAAATAAATCTTTAAAAAAAAATGCCAGACAAGAAATCATACACTTTTAAACAGAAATAATGAAATACAGTTGAAGGAATGAACAGATGGTATCTGATGACAGTCCCCCATCCTAGAGTCCAGTGACTGTTATCAGTACATAATATCTCATATGAGAATAGAAATACAAATACATCACATGACGTCCAAAAGAAATTGACGACAGTGGCAAATAAGACAAATGTATTAAGCGAACTTCAAATCTGTTTAAGACCTAAGGAATCGGAAGATGATAGGAAATTACTTTGTACATTAGTGTCTCTAAGCATATCATACTTTTTCCTCATTTTACAAAACATGACAGTAAGATAAAGCACAGCTTCCTATTTTCAGTACCTATAAATCTCACATATTTTTGCCTGTGAGATTTAGATGTTTCTGTTGCTATATAAATGCCAAGGGACTGTTAAAGGAAGCTAATGTCACTTCTTTCAGAACAAAGCTAGCTGTATGTTTGCCTGCCTAACTTCCTTTGGGGGCATTTTGATGTCCCTAAATAATTGAAGATTATTTAAAGACATGCTTATTTTTGTAAATATAATTTATGGTCCTTTTGACTACAAACTATTAGTGCAACAATAATGTTAAGGTAAAGATATGGAAGAAAGTAAGTAAAATATTAAAATGATTGCCTCTTCCACCCAACCACCTTTTCCTCATTCCTGTTATCGCTTTGATTTTGGTGGGGTGGGAACGTAGGATGGATGGAGATTAAGAGAAATACAGGGGACAAGAACGGAAGGATACAAGTGTTGTTTCCAAGTCTTAACTTAAGTGAGCCTGCCTAATCCAACTGAACATTTATCAACTGACTTCTTTTTTATCCATCTCGTTTATTTTCACTGTACAGGTTTAAGAGCTCTTGGTACCACTGATTCCTACAGCATCATGCAGGAATAGCATTAATGCTAGAATAAACATGCCTGGCATAACTGCCCAGGGGCTAAGGCATTTATTACAGCATTGCCTAACTTAATGTCCTCAATCACAAATGTTTAATGATAGCTGCCTCCCCCACTTAGTGCAAACTGCCAAGATGGCTAACATATTTAAAAGCACCTGCATAGAGAACTGAGATGTCTTCCCTTTCCTATATACTTCTTGGTACAGTTTTCCTGAAATAAGGTCTACACCATACCTAATAAAAGGTGAATTTGCTAAGAAGTTTTTATACCCTCATAAAATATCCCTAGCGAAGTCATCTAACTGGCAGGAACTGTACAGGTAACAGACAGCTGAAACCCCTACCACATATTTTTCTAAACTTTACATAATGGCTCTTGGAAGGCTGCCATCTCAGAGGTTTACTACAAAAGTAAAATGCAAGTCTAATGAACTAAAAATGGTGCCAGGCATAAACACCAGTCTTTAACATGCTTCTGCCACTGAACAAACGCCACAGACAATGCTGTAGGCTCCCAGACAGGTCAGCCAACAAAAGTGAAGGCAGTACTGTGTGAGTCTCAATGGGTGTATCCTCCCCCTCCAGTCCTAAAGAATGCCACAAAGCTGTAAACCACCCATAAAGCACCAAAACAAAGAAAACGGGGCCAGGCTTCTAAGTGAAGTGCTTTAGCATCCTGAATTAAAACCTACTATTCTGCGTCCCCAAGTGACAAGACAGAATGCAGCTTGGGAAAGTTTTTAATCTTCTGAGGCTTAGAGAAGCCTGCTATATAAGGGCAGGTTATAAAACTAGGCACTCTAGTCCCAACAGAGAAAGACTGGGAAGGATGTTATCAGTTTGTCAAACAATAATGAATACTGACTAGGAACACAGAGCTTACCAAATCCTAATATAGTTGAGATAAGGAAGATTTTTGAAACTAAACAAAGATAAGCTTACAGATAAGCTAAGAACAGATGAAAGTGGGTAGTGGTATGGGAAGCTGATTAAAACACATGGAAATCACTTGGCACCATGGCACAAATCTTTATACTCAGGAGGCTGAGGCAGGAGGACAAAAAGTTCCAGATTAACCCACATTGTAAATCTGAGGCTGTCCTGGGCTACATAATTAAAGCTAGTTTCAAATAAACAAAAAAGCCAATATTACTAAAAATAAGAAATGATAGTGATTTAAAATAGTTTCCCCCTCAAGCAAGGTAAATCACATTCATGAGATTTAAATTCACAGTGGGTGGGAGCTGGAGAGATGGCCTAGTGGTTAAGGGTACTTGTCGCTCTTAAAGAGGACTGGGGTTTGGTTGCCAGTGTATACAGTGCAGCTCACAACGGTCTGAAACTCCAGTTCTTTTCTTTTTCAACTTTTTCAACTTTTTTCCCTCACGTCCTCTGAATAGGATCCTTTCAATATTTATGGAGGACAAACGGAGAGGAATAGCTGCCAGCCACAGAATAAAATACTTGTGGTAGGCACATCAGGAGCATTTAGCACAATGCTGTGCAAGTAATAGGCTGGACAAGAAGCAATGTTTCTACTCTCTACCCAGCATGGAACAGATTGTAAGAAATTAGGCCAACAACTCACAAGCTTAAGTCAGACCTTTACATTATGACTTCATTTGAAAATTATTTTCAAAAGCAGACTCACCCATAGTCAAATGTAAGTATAAATGACCTTCCAAGTCACATATAAATAATTTATTCTCCATCTGCATTTGCAATCACCCAGACTTCTGGTTGTCTGCCATTAGTCATAACATCCCAAAGTGCACCTAAGAGTATAGATTTGAAGAGTAAAATTCCAGAGTATCGCTTTAAAAAAACATGACAGATGAAGGCAGGAGTCAAGATGGAATAAGAGAAAGATATATAATGGGCCATTTCTGGATAGAGGAGTGTCTTGGGCAAAGGGCTTGAACATGAGATCATTTGATCAATGACTTTTACTTCCAAACACCCCAAAATGCATACTCTTTTCACTTCACTAAAAAGCAGTGCGCTTGAAATCACACAGCTGCTCAGCCTGGTCCAATGAGATCTTAACTACTCTGGCAAAATGTCCTAATCCCAGCCTCTCATTTCCAGCAGAGCTCATTGGGTGGCCCAAATGATATATGCAGAGACTAAAGGGAGGATGTTGAAGGCAGGACAGTCTGAAGGATTGTTTTACAGTACCACATGTTGTACAGATTAACTTGAGATTTTGCTCCTTGGGTGTTGCTCTCAATTAGAGAAGTCCTTAAAATTTATTCATATTCAGTAAGGTTTTTTTCATATAGCCCCAGAAAACAGCTGGAAAATGGAAAGAAGTGTATTCTGTCATTTTCCTTCCTTTTCAACTCTTTCCCATCATACTATTTCCTTTATATAAACCTTGATTCCAGCCCAGACGGATTTTGACATCTATCAACCTCATTTTCCTTGCCTCAAGGAATTTGCTCAGCCTATTATTTCTGTTCACCATGGGTGTCCCTGTCGTGTGTGTGTGTGTGTGTGTGTGTGTGTGTGTGTGTGTGTGTGTGCTAGAAATTGAACACAGGGTCTCATATATGTCAATGGTATATTCTATCCCCGAGCTTCACATCTTTTTATCAGTAACATGCATACAGCCTCCATCACCCAAACTATAAAGTCCTTCAAAGCAAAAATTGGATTTTCTGTATCACCCACACACAATACCAGGTTAGTGCTTGACACTTTGTAGATGCTCAAAAATACTTGTCGGTTGAGTGAACCCATCATTCAGTTTCTATCTCAAGGTACTTAGTGTAACAGGAGCATCCTCAAAAATCTAATTTCAGGAGATACACTTATTCAAAATATAGTTCTCGCTATCTGAAAACACTGAAAAAATAAAGATCTGCACTATTATCCTCTTTGAATTCAATATAAGCACCTTGATTAAAAAAATGTCATTTTGTGGAACACTGAAGAACTACTACATTCAGAAACATTATTAGGCGATTTAGATCTTTATTACTAATGGCATTGAGATTTACCAGCTACTCCAAAGGTTGTTCAATCAACACAAAACAATTGAAGTGAGAAACATTAACACCACATTTTAGGCAATTACTGTAACATGATCATAATTCCTAGACATCCTTAATCTTTTGTCAAACACAACAGAATTCATATTCCATAGACTCCTACTTCATTAAGATAATGTGATTTGAAATAGCAATGGCAAGAAGCAAAAAACAGAATCGAGATCCTGCTAACACTTAAAGGCCTTTCTTTCCCCCAAAGGCAGATGAGGATACAATAAGAAGGCTTCAGGCAATGCACTTCTAACCCCAGAAGCAATGGTACCTATTAAACACTTATGGGATGGGGGATAGGGGGGCTCCCTGAGAAAAGTGATACTAAAGAAAACACAGCCTCAAATAAGATTCAGTGTTATCTTGGTTTTCAGAATCTGGAAGTTTAGTTCCAATTTGCTTGCTATCTACTCAGGAATCCAGGGCAAAACAGTGTTATCCCATTGATTCTCTAAGTCAAAGAGCAAAAGGCCAGAGTGCAGATATGGCTCCTTGTTGACGCGAAAATTTTGAAAAGACTACCCCCAAACAAAAGACCACGGTTCCTAGCGTCTTTAAAAAATGGAGTATGTGGAATGAAAAAAAAATTGAGGACTACTGATGAGGTTAGTCTGTTGGCAATACTGTCTTCCTTTTGTTTGGGGACATGAGATTAGTTTTTGTTTCTGAACTTTCTATATTGACTTTGGTTGGTTGGGCTTCATTTAACAAAACCACCTTTAATAACTAGGTTATAGCCGGGCGGTGGTGGCGCACGCCTTTAATCCCAGCACTCGGGAGGCAGAGTCAGGCGGATCTCTGTGAGTTCGAGGCCAGCCTGGGCTACCAAGTGAGTCCCAGGAAAGGCGCAAAGCTACACAGAGAAACCCTGTCTCAAAAAAAAAAAAAAAGAAAAAAAAATAACTAGGTTATATCTTATTTTGGAGCTTTGACATATACATGCCTTTTTCTTCCTTCTTCCACATCCAAGAGTCCACAAAAGTTTCAGTGCTTTTTGTAGGTGCTAAAGGGTCACTTACAATAGTTTGAGAGCACATTTAATCCAGACAGGGTAATCTTCTCGATGTCTTAACGCTTAGCTGGAAGGACTATTATTTAACAAAGAATAATGCTATAACCCATCTTTTAGTGACTAAAAAGGAACAACAAAATCACTTTAGGCTATCATTTCTCAGTTAAACATAACCCTTATAGTGGATATTTTAGGAGCAAGTCAGAAAATATATTGACAATATAAAAGAATGCCTTCGGGAAGTGAATCCTCACTGTCTATCAAACTATATCTATTAGAGTTTATGATACTAATGATAATGATAATAATAAACAGAAGTGAGTTTATTTTAAAGACAAAGCTAAATCACTACACATCACTGTGGCTTCCTGTAACATGTGGTAGAGCAGAAAGACTGCAGAACATATTCAAAGAGTCCAGAGTCAAAAAGCATCATCTATCATGTGACCTTGGTGAGTCTTGGATCTCTCTACCTGAGCTTCTGTATCTCCAAACCATAAATAACAACAACTGCAAAAGGTGGAGACATTGTAATAGAGAACTAAAGCAATTCTATACACACACAGGCGACATACAGAGGAAGATTTTTAAAAATATTTAACGAACTACTACCATGTTCATAGTAGACAGTGGGAAAGCAATGCATATAGAATGTAAAATGTGTGTGTGTGTGTGTGTGTGTGTGTGTGTATGTGAGAGAGAGAGAGAGAGAGAGAGAGAGAGAGAGAGAGAGAGAGAGAGAGAGAGAGAGAGACTGAAGGTAAATAAACTAATAACTATAAAAGCATTGTTATCTTTGGGTAAGATTGTAATTTTTTTGTCTTCTTATATTCAAATTTTATTAAAAGCTGTTGTGTAGAGATTATACTCAGAAAAAATGAAAATGGTATTTCTCCACTAATTCCAGTTTGAAAATTACATGAGATATTTGGGAAAGTAAAGTCTAAGATTAAAATTACCGAGTAATTTCTCATTATGATTGTTAGAGTTGCCCAAGTTTTCACTGCCAAGAGACTTAAATGATTCAGCTGTGGAGGACAGTCCAAAACTGAGAGATTTCTAATAAGAATTATATTGAGAAAATTAAATTCTTATGATCTCAACTGACAATTTGAACTAGAAAATGTGTATACGGTGTTTTATTTTCTTACAAGCATTTCTGTACCTGATAGCATGGATGGGAGTCTGCTATAAAACCTCCTCATTCATGTTAGCTGAGGAAAATCTTGAATGTAAAAGGTGAGAAAGAATATACACCTTTTCTCCAGCTAGAGACACAGCTGGTACTCCCACATGACCATTACACTCAAAGGAGAGCCCAGACAAAACCACAAAGTTGTAGGTAGGTCAAAAACAGTCGTAGAAATAAATACAAAGAGAGATGTACTGAATTTATCTCTTATCACTGAGATGGCTCCCATGCCATAAAACAGATTTAAAATCTATAAAGTCCTGGAGAAGAGAACTGCTCTAGTCAAATCTGGAATTCTGCCTAAGTCAAAGGATACTGGGGAAAATACAGAGATATTGGGATAGATAAGTAAAATGTAGAAAACAGAGACACAAAAGTCACAATTGCAAGACTAAACATGGGAGTAGATACCTACGATCCAAGCACTTAGAGAACTGGGAGCTGAGGCCAGCCTCAGCCACATAGCAAGTGCAAGGCCAACGCAGGCTACAGGAGACCACACATTCTGTGAATGTATATGTATGTGTATATTATATATTATTTTAACATTATAAAGTTTTACCCATAAAAAAGAGAGTCTCCAACTGTGTTTGATGAACCACTATGGTTTTGTAGCACTAAATTAGCCTCAGAGAGAAAGAGTCAGAGTGCACCCAAAGAGAGGTTTTTAAAACAGAGGCAGCCAAAGAATATCAACAAATCTTATATTTACATAGGATTAAGACCTTTGCCTCCCAGTTAGATCCCCCATTCGAAGAGATAAGGAAATTCATTCCATCCACAGCCTTTAATGTTTCATTTTATGTATAGAATCAAAGCTTCTATGGTACAATTGGATGATGCCTAACATTTTCAAGGGATGAACATTATTTCTGGAAATGGAAATGGAAATGGAAATTTAAAAAATAATGGTATTGAGAAGTCTACCAGTCAAATGCTCAGCTAAGTAAATTGATGAATGGAAATGATAGAGACAACCCAGTCAATAGATCTACAGTATTTACTCCCCCAGAAAGAATGTTAGCTTTATTAGTATCTATTTAGAACCTTCATTAGTCTTAACTACTCCTGCCTTGATTCCCTTAAATACTCTTTCTTTTTTAATACCTCAAGCTGTTTAAAGGAAAAAATACCAAGCATTTCCTTTTTATGAGGATCTTTCTATACTATTTCCTAAGTCTGAATGTAATGGGAAAGATTTTTTTAAAAGTCTCCTAAGAAAGAGAAAAGTCCAATGATGTTTCTGTCTCAATGTTTATGATCACATATCTGAGAGAGAGAATAAATACAACTCTTTATCAGCACAGTGGCTTACTTGGAGGGAAATGGTAACCTGTCCCTCATGTGCTAGAAAAGTAGGTCTGGTCTTCCCAGAGAAATTAGATAACCTGACAGAAAGCAAGGGGGAATGACTTCCTCATACTCACCAGACACTCTTAAATCATTTTCACTTGCTCAACCTCAACAACATCACTTGAACTTTCAACCGCCTACGACTATAAATTCAAAGGAAAATACTATGGTTGCTACAGGACTACCACCACTTTCTCAGATGTCAAGCCTGTCCTGACAAGTCACTGAACACAATGGGCCCCACATCCCCTCCCACCATTCCATGGTAAAGATGGAGGACTTGCAGGCAGCACCGTTGGCTTTCACTTACACACATCAAACAGCTTAGAAAGTTCTTGCATGTTTGAGGAAAAGCCCATTCCACAACAGTGTCTGCCTTGCCTACCTGCTCAGCTTTGCTAATTCAGTTTTCTCTTTGATAAAGGGTGGAAGGAAATTACGTAATGTCCCATTGTGATTGTTTCTCTAAAATAATGTGAACAAGGTCTATCCAAAGATCTGAAACAAAGCTAAAATGACATTGCAAATAACCGCAAGTGCAATGGGAACATGTTGCAACTTTCCAATCACTGTGAGAAATGCTAAAAGGGTGTTTTTTAAAATAAAGGGAGATAGTAGTCGTTCAAGTATCATCTGGACTAAAAATCTTATTTTGAGATTCTTTAATAGTCACATTAGCTTTCCAGCTCAATGTATTTCAATGTGGTATATAATTCTACCCTCTAAACACACACAGCTATTTAGGAAAATCCTGCAAAGTTACTTGTTTACAGAAGTAACATGTTTTTCTTAAGCCATTAACCAATTTGCAATCATGTGAGAACCTCTGTGCCCTGAGATATTTCAAGAAAAGCACGTTTGTTAATCATTTGGTCATGCTGCAATTCAATATCAACAGCGGACTCAGCCTTAAGCCCCTCCGAATTCTAAAATACCTTCCTGAATCCCTCACAGTATTGCAGAGGACTTTCCCTGCATTATGTGCACAGGCACCATTTGTTGCTGCCACTCATCTGGTAACACAGACAGACATGCCCCACAGAAGGACTGACTTCCAGAGAGAAGAGCTACTTGAAAGGAGAAAGGCCATCTATCCTGCACACTCTAATTGTCTGTCTACTGTATACAATTTGGAAGAAAAGAGGTGGAAGTGGGTAGGAGAGGAGAGCAAATGGATTTTATTCCATACTGTTAAATTTAATACAGACAGTATTGTATTTTCAAACTTAAATCATTCCCATTACATTTAATTTCCCTAATTGTTAATGAATTAGCAAATGCATTTAGCAATCAAATCACCTACTAATTGGATACTAATGAAAACTACTTAGCTGTTGTTTTCATGTTGATCATCATGCATGTTTACCAGAGTGAACTAACTGCCCACCACAGGCTGCTGGCTAGCAGGTCACTACTTTTTCTATCTCCCTGTTTGGTGGATCTTAACAGGATAAAGAGGAGAACCAATTCCTTTCTTTTCCCCCTTCAGAGTCATAGATAGCATTTGCTGCAAACTATAAAGTACTACAGAATGGTTCTGTCAAAGAACAAGATTACCCAGTTCCAAAACAACAAATGCACACACACACACACACACACACACACACACACACACAAAACCAGGCCCGGAGAAACTGCATATGCCACTGCACGCTGATGTGCAAAAGCAACTTCCCCCCAAGTTGTTTGCTGAGGCTTCTCAAGATCTGTTTGTTTTCAACACAGAGTTGTGAAATTGAGGCTGGAAAATCTGGAGACACTTTAGAAAGGTCTTCACAGAATGCCAAAAGCTCCCCTCTGTCCCTCCTCCCCCTTCCATTTCTTCAAGGCAGAGTGATGTAGCCAGGGGCAAGGCTTCTTCCTGTGGAATGTATGGCCAATTATGTGTGAGTCCTTAAAGCACTCTGGGCTCCTTTAGTCTGGGGGCCCGGGCTTCAAATGAGGGTCTCCCCCTCCTCCACAATGATTCCAGTGATAACAATCTGGCAAGCCATTCTCTTTCCTCTATAAACACAACCCAATGACCTGCTTCCTTTTGTAACTGGTGCCAGACCCTAAGTTGATTTCATCTGCCACCTTTCTCTAATCTCTAGCTTGACCTGAGTAAAAATGGCTTAAACTGGGACCTTGACTAAAATTGTTTCTAGGCGCTGGGATGCAAAACAGCCTTTATTTTTTCATTGTGTCTGTCTTATTTGTTTGTGTGTGAGTGTGCACGCGCACAGCACACATGCACACATGCATGGGAGCAAGTGTGCCATGCTTACAGAAGTTACAGGACAACTTAATGGAGTTAGTTCTCTCCTTCTACATTGTGGCTGCTAAGTATTGAATTCAGGTTGTCAGGCTTGGTAGACAGTGCCTTTGCCCACTAAGCCATCTCCCCTGCTACAGAACAGCCTTTAGACAGTATTTGCATAAGCCTGTAAGGCACTGGACTAGAGATGTGGTCTTCAGGAAGAACTGATTAGATCTACCACCAGTTGTCCCTCTAGAACAAAAGATAAATGATTTGGCTTGAATTCCATGGAAATAGCCACAAGATATTTTCTAAAGCTCTATGGCTCAGGTGCCAACTGAATTAACAAGGAGTTTCCCCTATGGTATCAATCAGTGCTTACTGGGAACTTGACAAGTACCCTAGCAACTGTGTCCCTAATAACAGGAAGACTCACAAAGTCTTAGCCTGCAAAAAATAACATGGATGTGAATCTGCCATTAACTCCTAATGTGATCTTCAGCAAGTTCTGCAAAGAGGAAGGGACCAATTGAAGAGGCCTGATCAAAATGAGAAAATGTCTTTCTGAGAGGCAGGAGGTGTGATGGAGGAAGACTTATTCTTATCTCTTGAGAAACTTATTAATAATCTAATAGTAAGTCAGCAAATCCCAAATAGTTTGGCCACAATCCCATCCACAGATGGTTTATGACCTCAACCATCCTCTTCTCAAATAAGTACCCCAGAGCCCTAAAAGATGGCTCAAACAAAGACACTATTTACTTATTGGTATGTTCTGTGGACACAAAGTCAAAGCTCTCACCTCAAAAGGAAGTAGAGACGGTATTGTGGAACCAAGTATATGTAACTACAGCCCGGGAACACAGACTCAAGTTACTCCAAACACTGTGTTCCAGTGTGGTAACGGTTTCATGAAGTTTTTTTTAATAGGTATAGAACAGAAGAAAGTCACTAAGGCCCTTCTTAAATCCATTGGTGGGAACATATAAGTAGGTAGTTAGAGCAAAGCAGGGAAATCTCTGCTGTAGATCTCAGATGCTATCTGATGACATCTTTAGCTTTTCTATTAGTGGTCTGCTAATGCATTCTAAAAGGTTTCCCCGGATGATCACAGGGTGGTAATCAGACACAAAAGGGAAAGAGTGAATGAAGCAGCTAAACAGAGTCCAAAGTAATGTGCCTCTAAAGCTGAAACATTCCAACTCTCCATAACCAGTCAATTAGCATGGGAGACTCTAACATATGTGCAGGGTTGTTTTATTTTCTTTCTGAGAACATCAGTTCATAGTTCTGAGCTTTACCCCCTTCAAAGACTATAGTCTAAATTCAGTATTGGTGTGGATATTTACATGTTTCTAAACCTATCTCTAACATTTTTCAACTAACTTAAATCCTACAAAAGACTAACGATACCTTTGTTTTGACTGTCCATTGTCCTGGACCTCTCAACATTTATTTGGCATTAAATATTTCATTGTTCTAAAAACTGCCATTTGCCCTAATTTCAAAGTCCCCCATTTGCCAAAGCATTTCATTTCATATCACCTATGCCTCTTGTAGTAAACTAGTTTCTGATGAGTGTTGTAATATTTATGCCAATGCAACAATTTACTATAGAGCCCAAAGTTATTTGTCAAGCATTACATGTAGATAGACTCCTTTCTTTCAGTCAGTGGAAGACCATCCCTTCATATTTAACCACATCACAAATTCTGCCAAAATCATTATTTGGGTTTCCTGTAGTGGGTTGGTTCTTCATGTATCCAGAATATAGAACAATCAGAAACTAAACACTTTTGCTTTGACCCAGAATCCAAGGAAACTCTGAAAACAAGTTTTCAAGCTGTCAACAGATTAAACGCAGCAAGGCAAAAGGAGGGTGGTGGTATTCAGGTGAGAATTACAGAAAAAGTAGCAAAGACTTTATATTTTACAGTCTAAATCTTCTGAGTTCTAGATGTGTTGATCATTATAAAAGGCCAATGGTCAGGAAGCAAAAAAGCACAAATTTGAAATAAGGAGGTTTCCATGGCTGCTGAGCACAGGCTGGATGTACCTTCACATTTTGTTTAGTACTTAAATTGGCTATTCTCTGACATTTAGATTCCTTCCAATACATCCTATGCCAGTTCTTCATTATATTACTGTATTTTCAAAGCTTACATTCAAAGTTTGACTTTTCTCAATTTTAACAATTCATTGCAGACAGGGCATAAAGAAAAGGCAATTCCAAATGTAGAAGGAAAACAAAAACACAAAAATAATAGTAACTATGCCCCACACCTTGTGAAATAATTATGTCCATATTCATTTTGATGATAAGAAAATTGTGGCTCAGAGAGTCTCAATCTAATCAGAGATTAGAATTCACCTCTGTTCAATGCCAGATAGCTTTCCTTTAAAATTGTGCTAGCCATTGACCACTTGTAGTTGGAAGTATTTATGAGGTACACGTGTGATGCTATATGCATCTATAATGTAAAACGGTATTTGAGCTAATTAGTATGTCCACTCTTTCAAATCCTTGTCGTTCATTCCTCCTGTCTAACTAAAACGATACCCTTTCACCCAATCCCAAACCCCTCCTACGCCTCTTATACCCACCATTTTCCACTTTGTTCCTTTGAGTTCAACTGTTTTAGATTCCATACATATGTGAGAACACATGACACTAGTCTGCCTGTACCTGGTTTAATTCACTTAGCTTAATGATCATCAGATTCATGCATTTTATCACAAATGTCATAGTCATCCCATTTTAAATGCTGGACCACATTCCATAATGGATATATGATATTATTATTATTATTATTATTATTATTATTATTATTATTATTATCATCCATTTGTCCATTGATGGAAATCAAGATTGAATCTATATCTTGAACTTGTCAATGATACCAAAATAAAGTTTTAAAAAAACTCTTTTATAAAACTACTTCCTTAGACTATCTAATATCAAAGTTGGAACACTGGGCCAGCGAATAGTCCTAATTTTAGTTTCCTTTGCTGTACAGAACCTTTTTAGTTTGCCATCCAGAAATGCCCCCCCTTGTACTCAGTTTCTCTTATATATTTTTAGTTACCAGCCATCAAACACATCTCGACAATACTGAAGTTGGCTGGGGATATAACTCAGCAATAGAGTGCTTGCCTAACATGATTGATGCCTTCGATTTAATGCTAAGTGCCAAAAATAAGTAAATAATTTTTTTAATTTAAATGAAAAATTATAGCCATGAAAACTATAGTTAGTTTTTAATTGCAGTATATTGTGATAGTTGCTTTTATTTTATTGATTATTGTCATTAATCTCTTACTGTGCCTAATTTAAAGTTAAACTTTATCATAAATATATACATATATGTAATATACATATACATACATACATACGTATATGTATGTATGAAATCTGACTTCATCTCCAGATTTGCAATCAAAAAATAGTTGCCCATCAAAACACACACCAGCTTAACTCTGTGACTGACTCCTGGTGACAGGCTTGATATGGTGGGCATCTCCCATCAAATAAATCTATTTAAACAACTGAACTAAGTTTGTAATTCTGATGTAGCCAAAGGCAAAACTAGACTGTTATTATAATACACAAATCTCATTTTTGATGTAAATGGACTACACATTTAAATTTCCTTCACACAATGCCATAGATTGTAGTAACACTTTTTGAAAGGCTTTATACTATGCTGATAATCAGTGCTTAATGAGGTCCTTTTCTTGAGACTGAAGACCTTTATGTTACTGTCATCCTGTTAACCATCTCATTTTTCCCAGCTTGAATAGCTCTGTCCTCTTACAAAGCCCCATCACTATGTGAAAGTGACAATATAATTAATTTTTTTCAGTAAAAGCCAAGTTGTTTGCTCTAAAGCATCCTGCAGCTCAGGAAATGTCAAAATGTCAGACCATGTAAGCAGAAATAAACTCGCCATTCTACTTCCAATCACTTCCTGTAGAAAAAGACTAGCTAGAGAGTTCATTGTCAAGCCAGAGGTACACACAGACAGGCTGACAAACATGGCCTTCTTGGATCTTAACGTGTTCGAGGTTAAAATACAACACCCTATTGCTCTACATAAGAACCTGTCACAGCTCCAAAAGTTGGAAGACGTGTCTGTATGTCCACAATACATAAGCTCACAGAGTCCATAATCCTACAGTGTAAAGAAAGAAGCTTCTTTTTGCAGCAGATGGAGATCACTAGCAGTCCACAACTGGTCAAACCATGGAGAAGAGATGAGAGCAAGGTGCATAACACCAATGAATCCATCTCCAGTGCAATCCCTACACTTACGGCTCAGGGAACATTGCAGAAGAGGGCATGGAAAGATTCTGAGAGCCAGAGGACCAGAAAATCTGCTCAGAGATAGTCTCTTAAAAGGAAAAAAAGAAGGGGATACAAAGTGGAGGAGGAGGAGAATCTGGGAAGAGTTGGGGGGGAGGAATAAGTAGAGATGAACATAATCAAAATACATTGTGTGAAACTCTCAAAAATAAAATTTTATATATTTTTTAAAGATGGGTCAGTAGTTAGTAACACTTGTTTCTCTTTCAGAGTACCTAAGTTCTATTTCCAGCACCCACATGGTGACTAACAACTGTCTGTAACTCTAGTTCCAGAGGACCAGATGCCCTCTTCTGACTGCTAAGACCACCAGGCATAAATGTAGTGCACAAACAAATTCAGGCAAAACATAGGTACACATAATTGTTTAAAATCCTCATTCTGTCAGGAATATACTATACAATACTGGTACTATTAAATATGTTAGCTAACTTCAAAAAAGAAAGAACTACTGCTTTCTGCTACCTGTGATTGTAGCCTGCCATATATATACATTATTTTTATAATAATGGAATCACATCCTATATACTATTTCATCACAACAATTTGTTAGCATTTTTCTATGTACTGATGAGTTTTCTTACTGCACCATTTTAAGAGCTGTACAGTACTCCATCATATAGATGCCCTATAACTGAACCAATCACTTAGTGTTGGAGATTTATATTATTTTCAAGGTATTTTTAACCTTTATAATATGATAAAATTATAATACATTCTTAATGTGTTATTTTGGTTATTTCCTTAGAAAAAATGCTGGGTATGCAAAAAATGTAAAACAGCCCAAATGTCCTTGAGTGGATAAATGGATGAATAAAGTGTATATATGTACATGTGTATGTATGCACGTGTGCACATATGTGTGTATATACAAAAATGAAGTTCTACGACATGGAAGAAACTTAAAGATGTTACACTAGATTAAAGAAGCCAAATACTATGATTTTGTTTTATATGAAATGTTCCAAGCAGGAAATCTATGGATAAATAAGACAATAATAGTGCACATGGTTTCTTCTTCAAATAATAAAAAGATTTTGGAGTTGGTTAAATTGATGCCTGCAAAACTCTGAACATCCTAAAAAGTAATGAATTATATATGTTAAAAGGGTAGATTTCAAGGATGTGAATTAGATCTCAATAAAGTTGAGAAAAATTTAAAGTTTAAATATTCCCAAAGCATATTACTATTTGTTCAAAGGTTATGCCAAATGTTAACCCCTGGTATGAATTACTTGGATTCATTTTCAGACTATTCTGGAAGAAATACAACACCCAGTGAGATCACCTAAACTAAAAATTTTACCTTGGCCTCAGAAGCTTATTACCACTGGGTGTGGGCTTATGCCTGTGAGCACATCACTCAGGAGGCTGAGAGAAGAGGAGTGTGTATTCAAGACCCAACTGGAATACACAGTAAGTTCATAGTCAGACTCTTTTTCAAAAACTGTTAATATCACGAACACCTGTTGGTTTACTGTGAATTGCAAAAGTTCAAAAAGGAATGAATGCTTTCTTGGAGAGAAAAATATATTACATATATGCATACATACATACATATACAGTAATATATTGCCTAATGAGAGGATATGTTCTGAGAAATGCATTAATTTCATGGCTGCACAAACATTGTGGAGCATATTTACAGTTAGTTGACTATGATTTCACTAGGCAATAAAATCTTATGGAACCATGGGTATATATGTGGTCTGTTATTAATCAAAAATGCTATCATGTAGCACATATACATACACAGAAACATTTTAGATATCAAAGAACCTGCCATGCCATCACATCTGATGTCAGATACTGAAGCAAGATAGAAAGAACAGATAGGGTGAGAAGATGGCATCCAAGTGCCCCAAGAATTTTTAGGTGCCAAGTATGTGTCAGTCACTGGACTAACAGCACCTTGGGCACTACAAGTGAGTTCCAGAGTCTTGGTGCGCCTCTACTTTCCTGTGGGAAAATGGTGAGCCCCCTTCCTCTCTCACCAGCCTTGGGAACTGCACAGACACATGCCAACCAGTTCCTCATAAGGCATCACTGTGTTAGTTGTGGCAGCGCAGCAGACCAACTAGGTTTGAAGTCAAGTGTGATGGTGTGGGCATACAATCCTAGCACTCTGGAAGCTGAGGCAGGAGGATTACAAGGACTACATAGCAAGACCCTGTGTCAAACAAAGAAAAAAAGAAAGAGCTTCATTCAAACCCAAGGTTTTTCCTTTAGGTGGCTGGTCTACATAAACCCTTTTAAACATTAGAAGCTTTAATATTTGATCTAGAAAATGGGCCTGACCTCTCCGGGTTGCTAAGAGAATCACATGAGATCATGGGATCTGATGTGCCTTACACACAGACACTCCATATGCTTGGATGAATAAATGCATGTAGATTATTTTTGCAGTGCCTCTGTGCACAAAGCCCTTCTGTGAGAGCAGCATGAAGCCGAGTCCCAGCTCCAGAGGATCTTAGCAAAAGCAAATTACACTACTTTTTAACTTCTCTTTACTGTCTCCAAAGAACAGAGCACCATTTTGCTTCCTGAGCAGAGCTTGCAAAACACAAAACTACCAACAAAGACTTTTGGTGTACATTCTACTCTCCTGTGGGTGACCTCTTCATTTCAAACATGTAACAAACTCTCCCTCCCTGCCCGCTCCCCCTTTCCAGCCCTCTCTGGTATGCTGCTCCCAAGGGCGCCTCCTAAGTGGTTCAAGAAAAAGACCCATCATTGCTCAGCAGCCAGGGCAAGTCAGAGCCACAAGTCAAATACCTTCCTGAGACCTTTAACCTTGCTGAACGGGCTGGGAGAGTGATGAAAGCCATTCTGCATACCAGAAAGGTCTAATGTCACAGCTTACAACCTGTCCAAACAGGATGCTGGGGCTTTTTTTCTAAATAGTGATCAGGGTGACTCAAAAATAGTACTCCTATAGTGACACCCTTCCAGCTACTCCATACCAACCAGGAAGAAAGGTCACGCTGGCAGAAGGGAGATGCACTTAGGCTAACAGAACAAGCTACAGAGCTGCCTGTATGAATCCCTGGGGCCAAAAGTTCTAGAAGTCCTTATGAGGAACCTTATCTACCTCAGAGAGGACTAAAAAGGTTCAAGAGGGAAAATGTTTGTTAACAGGGTGCGAATTAACATAAGTAAAAGCCATGCTTGTACGACACTGGGCAGAAGAAATAAGCAATTTATATGTATCTTCATTTACTTTCCTCAGTAAGAGCAAACACAATTCTCAGTCTGAAATTTGTCCAAAAGCCATGTGCATGCTCTTAAGCTCACAATAAATATGTACTTTTTAAGTGTCTGTCCTTTCTCAATGGTTTATAAGGCCAATATAACACCTAATTGAGAAGGAAAGATTTGCATATTTGGAGAAAGAGACTGCAATTTCCCACCACATTTACCCTACTTAAGTCCTCAATATCTTCACTTTATGTTATAAATAAGGCCTCACTCAAAGAGCTCACTCTAAAAATATACTTTATTCTAAAAGAGGCAGGTTTCCAACACCTATGTGGTGGCATCCTCGTAGGGAAGATGTTTTACTTTACAAATGTCTAATCCCCAAGTTGTTTAAGGGACTCATGAATATCCACCATCCCATTGTGCCAGAAGATGTAAGAGTACAATGATAAATTTTTTTCCAGGAAGTAATTCCCTCCTTAGCCAATTTCCCTTTCTATTTTTGAAAAAAATGCAAAGTTCTTTATTTTTTAATTAAATCTTTAGTTAGTAGACAAAATAATGTTCATTACAGTATTTTCATGCGTACATAGTACATCTTGCTTATATACTGTCTTTCCCCATCCCTTCTGTCTGCTGATCATCTTCCTATAAATAGTGCCCATTCTTCTGTCAAGTCACATATGTGTTATATTTAAACCTAGATTCTACATATAAAAGAAATACAATACTGTCTTTCTTTACTCCGTTATCCTCCCTTGTTCCTGTTTCTTTTAGATCTCTTGCTCCTACTTCATAATTTTATGTCAGATGGATAGATAGATAGATAGATAGATAGATGAGAGAGAGATAGTACACAGATACTAGATTGCTCATATTAGAGAAAGCAATTTGTCCTCTTGAGTCGTTTATATTATTAATATAGTGATCTCCAGTTCCACTGCTTTTCTTGCAAAATTTTTTGTGAATGAATGAAACTCCAGTTTACCACATTTTCTTTATTCATTCATCTGCTAATGGCTATCTAGGCTGATTGTTTGACTTGCCTCTAATGAATGTTGCAGCAATAAACACAGTGTGCAGATATCTCTGTGGTGTGCTGATTAAATTCCTTCAGGTATATACCCAAAAGTGTTATAGCTAGGCCCTGTCTTTAGATGTCATGAGAATGTAATAGACCCATCAAATGCCTTGACCTTTTGGTCTTACAACACAAGTTCTTGGGCCTCTGACCTTTAGAACTGTAGATACTTAACTCTGGAATTCACTCAAGGGTCTCTAACAAGGTATATTTTAATAGTCACAGTGTGCCTTTCCTTGTCTCTTAGGATCATGGAAAAAGTTGCAAATTGTTCTATTCTTCTCTAAAAATGTATGTAAAATTATTTCCAGATTCTAAAGTCAGTTTATGCTACTTTGTGTGCATGTAACTCTCATTCTCTATAGTGGTGTGAAAGGTCTTTTTGGAAAGAACTGTTAGAATGCTCTCTCAATGACAAACTATTAATGGGTGGGCTGTTGCGATGGAACACGCGGCCAAAGTCCTGAAGAAACAAGACACCACAGAGTTATGCTGAAGCTTATTTATCTATTTTATTTCTGCAGGGCTTACAAAGGAAACATGACTTCTAAGTAAATAAGTGGCATTCTCTCACACACACATACTCTTCCTTCTCTGTTTCCCTCCCTTACTCTCCTTCTTTCCCGTCTCCCTTATATCATGCCAAATATGAACTCCAAGGCCTTGTGCATGTTAGACAAATGCTCTACCATCTACTTTTTCCCTCTTTTCCTTCCATCAAAGTACCACTAAGGGTTTTTTTAAGTTGCCAGGCTAGGGACTGTGTATGGCATACACCTCTAACCTCAGCACTTTGGAGGCCAAGGTAAAAGGAAATTACTACAAGTTCAAGGCAAGACCGGGCTACATTGTGAGTTCTGGAACAACCTATTCTAATGTACCAAAAAAAAAAAAAAAGGCAAAGCAAAACAAAAAAGTTGTTTAAAACAAAAGTCAAGTGGCACCTTATGAATAATGGTAGTTCACAACCATCCATAACTCTACTTCCCGGGGATTTGACACCCTCTTCTGGCCTCCATGGGCACCAGGCACAGACATATGTACAAAGCAAAACACTCATATACATAAAAGAAAATAAGTCTAAAACAAGTTACCAAGTTGAAATTCCTTCATTCAAATCAATCAATAAATAAATATTAGAAGGCCCAAATTCGGGCAGCCCACTAATCTATCAGGTAACCATAGTGCCCTGTTTGTACCAGTAATTAAGAAAGCACAATTTTTCTACCAGGTTTTGACAGACCGAAGGAAACTCCTATCATGAAAGATGAAGTAGTTTCTCTAAACATGCTCTTCTTGATGGTGCCAGGAAGCCCATAGGCAAGTGCAGGAGGTGGGTGCTTCTTTGGAAGCCTCAGATCATTTTAGCCTCAAATAAACCATGACACCCAAGGAGTGGTATCAGGCAAGCACACATGCAATTTAACCCTCCAGGTTGCTGTGAAAGGGAAGAAGTGAGTCTCCTAACCCGGAAACTGAAAGGCTAAGTAGTAGCCTCCTGCTTGTAACCAATGAGCATTCACAAGGACAGGTGGGGTGTAGAGGATGAACATTCCCTCGAAGCCTTTTTAATTAACTGCTTGTTGGATTTATTGGTCAGCTCAGTGGGAAATCAGAACCTACTACCTAGGGGCTATTTTTATAGCCTTCTGGAGTTGGGTTGCCTTAGTACAGACACCTGGCACCATTCCTAGACGTGGTCAGATCTGCTCCCCCCCTTTTAAACAGAGACATCTGGCAGTAATCTGATCTAATAAAGGTGCCCCTCTCCCTTCTCACTTTGGTAACATAGCATATGCACCACCAGTTTGTGGCATCGGATCCAGCAGCAGGTCAGAGGTGAGAGGAGTGTAGTTAAAACGCAAAATAAAGCCCTGTAAATCCTTAGATGTAAGGGGGCGGTATCTATCATCAATACTTTTATAAGCTATAAACTCTGAATAACTGGTCTCTGAATGAATGAGCAAAATAAGATCTTATCAATTCTAAATTCCTCGAATCCAAGTTTCAGCTCATTTTCCCGTTCTTTCTTCCTTCAGATGAAGTAGTGTTTAGGAAAAATGAGAGCCCTTTGACATCAGAGATCTTTTTACAACATACATGAACAATTTCTGTACAGATACTTGGGTGGCAAATTGCAACCCAACACCCTTTTCTTTGCAATAAAATTACCACAGCATTAAATTGACATAATAGAGACAGGAATATTCCATACAGCTGAGTTTTAGTAATGTAGGTACACTTTAATATGAGAGATGAATTAGTTCATCCTTGGGAAATCCAAGGGTAATGACCGAAACACAGGGTGGTTGAGCTAATTACTGACCAGGTGTGCTTTGAGGAGGCGATGGTTGGATGTATTACTGTTAAATGCACAGTAAGTTTGGGAGAGGAGTTTAGAAGAGGCAGGCCAGACACTACAATTTCCCAGAGGACAAAGGACATTTCTGCTGATCTGGAAATATGTTGGGCCCACCTAAATCCTGCTCAACCTCCTAAACCCACTCAAGAATCTGGAAACATTTCGAACTGACTGAAGACCCCAGGGAGCTCCTCACCCCTTGAAGTCCATAACAGTCTATAAGCAACTGGCTCAGACTGCCTGGTACTGACTCAACATTTCATTTGTATATGTCTAGTCTTCTCAGCTAAATAAACTTTCCAGAGGCACACACATGGTTTTTTGTATCCATGTCAATGTCTGACCTTGTTAAGTATTTGCAGATTAAGGTCTTCTGCATAAAAATGTAACTGTTAAAATACTTACACATTGCTGTAGGGATATTTCTTCCATTTGTTTGTCTCTGTAGATGAAGTACTGTATATGAAATATAAACTGTTTAATAACTCTGGTTCATTATAATGAGCACCAGTCTCGCATGGTATGGAACACAGAGCTGGTTGTATATTGATCTCATGATATCCCTAACAAGTCTTGGCAAATGGTTGAACAGATCCCTGCTTCTCTGTGACCACATTTCCCCATTCTACAAAAAAAGAATGATTACTAATTACTACTTCCTCCATACACTACTCATCTCCTTTTTATCCCATTGTGCCAGCACCTCAGAAGCCCTGCATGCACAGCCACTACCAAAAACTCAGCACTCATTTCTCCTGTTTGTTAAAGTATGCCCCCCAAAGTATCATGATCAGCAAACCCCCATCTTCTAGACAGTTAGCAGTGAACAAATCTGAACTATTATTATATGCATGTAAAATCAACCTCCATCCTTCTAAGTCTATTTCGAGAAAAGATTAATAAATAATCAGCTTAAGTTCATTCCAAGATTCCGAGTTGCCTGCTTGCTTTTGGAAGATCCTGGTGCTCTAGGAAATTTCTGAATAAGATGACTAATGGCCTAGTGGTTATTAAATTCCACATAAACTCAAATACAGAAGCAGAAAACACACATGCCAATTGTCTCATAGGAATGTGTACCAAGTGTATTCAAGCATGTGTTCTCCTAACAGAGACCTTTTTGGGGTGGGGCACTGGGAGACTTCCATATTTGAATGTTAAATGTTGAATTTGCACTTAGAAGATAACAATCAAGTATTCATTGATTGCTTGGCACACAGAGAGCCCTCTGCAAGAACAGTGAGAAACTAGATGTTGTTCAATAAAGAAACAAGCGGCAATAACAAGAACATAGTGTCAACTGTAGGTAGATTTTTCTTGAAAGTCAGAAGCCATTCAGACAGAATAGCTGTGCTGCCTCAGAAAATACCATATAGATCTTACTACACATGGAAGGTCTAAAGATTAGACAAAAGATATGTGGCTTTGTCATCTTTAAACACTTTATTAGCTTACATCTTCCTGATCAACTAAAAATCAATATCCTTCTCAGATGCTTTTCCAACACAATGATGAGAGAGAAAAGTAATCCCAGAACATGAGTTCTCGCTGGAACCTTTTCAAAAATTCTCTGAGGGCTCCTATTTCCTTTGCCAAAACGTTCTCTCAGGGTGATCCCTCCATTCTGTTAAAGGCTGTAGCCTCTTGGTGGTAAGTCACGATACTGAGGAAAAACAAGCTCTAGGTCCAGCAGAGCTGATGAATAGTAAGCAACTAATACCAAAAGGCTTACCAATCGCCTCCCAGAAGGAACTTTTGCCCAAAGAAGTATTCATTTTTAAAAGCAAGGGCTAAGGACATAGCTCAGTTGGTAGAGTGTTCATCTAGCATGCACAGTGCCCTGGTACTACATAAAACAGGTTTAGCAGTACATTACTAGAATCCGAGCACTCCTAGAGGTAAGGACAGGAGGATTACAAGTTCAAGACCATCCATGGGTACATAGTGAGTCTGAGAGGCTATCCAGGTAAAAATGAGACCCTTTCTTTAAAAACAAAAAAAAAAGGGTATATAAATTGTGACTTGTGTGGTCTCTGTCTTTCATGGTAAAATGTGTCAAAAAAAAACTAATTACATGGGTTATCCAGGAATTGATTTAAATCAGACCTATTTCTGTTTTTGAAGCAAATCAAACAAAAAATTCCATTTTTTATTAATCCAGTAACATACTATCAAAATCGACTTAAAGTACCATTTCTGTAATAGATAGTCATTGGCATATAAAATTCAACCATTTGATTTAGAAATTAGCTTTAAGTCAAATAATTATAATTTTCTACAAAACATATAACAGATTAACAGGCATTAACCTAAGTGAAATTTTACTGTATATATTAAACTTATTCTTCAATAGAAAAATGCCTTTCCTCACTAG
Source organism: Peromyscus leucopus (assembly GCF_004664715.2). Classification (NCBI taxonomy): domain Eukaryota; kingdom Metazoa; phylum Chordata; class Mammalia; order Rodentia; family Cricetidae; genus Peromyscus; species Peromyscus leucopus. The sequence goes on from NC_051083.1 coordinate 117,364,420, forward strand.
AAGTAGAATTCACAGAGCAACTGGGTACTTCCAGGTTTCTATGAATAGCCATGTGACCTAACTCTTCTGACTCCCATACATGTTAGAACTTTTGTCTATTATAGAACTCTGTCAACCCCTCCTGTTGAACCTTGCCCTTTCTTCCCCTGCCAATTGCTTGCTACAAATTAGACCCAAGTCTCTGTCTAGTAAAAGGGCTGCAGAAAAATTTTTATTTATAAGAGGGTTCACTGTGGTACTATTTAGAGCAACAAGAAGTGGAAAATAAATGTCAAAACGTAGGTTAATGGCTAAGTGGTGCACACTGGGGTAAGACCATTAAAATAGGTTTTCTGGGCTAGTGATGTAGTTCAATAGTAGAGTGGGTGCTAAATAGACCAAAAAGTCCTGAGTTCCATCCTCAGCACCAGAAAAAATAACAAGCACTGTGGCCACATGAACAAGAACACCCAACAACCTGAGCCACAGGACTGCCTGTTCCCATCATCCTAGCTTTGAGGACAAGATCTCTGCCTAGGTAGCTCCTGAGCCCTGGGCAACTGTATGAACACTGAATTGCAGTCTCCCAGTGCCATCTACAAGACTTCATTCCTCAGTTCCCTGGAGATCCATACATGATGGTGAAGACCTGGATTAGGAAGCCAATGCCCACACCAGTTATGGTGCCACATGCCTGTAAATCCCAGCATTTAGGAGGCTGAAGCAGAAGGATCCTGAATTAGAGCCCAGCCTATACTACAGAGTGGGTTCAAGATCACACTGAGCTATGGTGCCATGTCTTAAAAAGAAAGAAAGGAAGAAGGGAGAGTGGGAGAAAAGAAAACAAATCCAAACCTTAACAACTCCATGTGTATATTTGATAAGGCATACTTTGAAACTGATCATTTTCAGAAAGAAGTTTTAGAAAATGCAAAAAGAGTTGATGATCTCACTACTGAAAAGCAGCCCCTGGTAACACTGTGGTATAAGAATTTGCAGAACTTTTTCTAATGTATGTGTGTAGATACTTTGGCATCCACACAGTCGTATTATACCACACACAGAGCTTTACATTCTCCAGAAAATACAAGGTTTATAGCATTCTATCAGATGCGCATCTGACAGTTTATAAAACTACACACTCCTCTATTATTAACCATTTTATTGTTTCCATTTTTGTTATCATAAAACAAAAAGTTCATAAGACTTTTGTTTCTGTATTCAGAATGATATTTCTTAGGAGAAAGTCCCTAATGTAGAATTATTGGATCAAACAATGAATATTTTTCAAACCCTTGATAATACACATTGCCAAATGACTGTTCCAAAAAGGCTGTACGAGTGTGTCCATTTGACTAAATCCTCATTGGCAATGAAGACTATTTTTTCATATATTCTTTTCCTAATTTGGGAGTAAAAAATGGTATCTCATTTCCTTTGCATCTCTTCACACTGGTGCCAAAATTTCCTCTCATTTTGAAAAATGTTCCTTTTGGAGACAAGCCTTTCTGAGGAGTCTGGCTAGCAGAAATGTGTGTCTACTAACAAATCCTATTAGACACAAAATAAAATCCAATGAAGAGGTCAAGAAAAAATTTAAACTGTTTAAGAATTCTTTTTAAAGGGGTCCCTGTGTTTGTTTCTTTATTTAATGACAATAGAAGCAAGTAAGATAATTACTCATCAGTTTCCCTGGCTATATTCAAGGCTGCTACCATGGGAAATTTCAGTAACTTGCTTGCTTAGCGCTGCTGAGAACCCACTCATGTTCATGTGTGGAACTGGGTCCCATGGATGTAGCATGAGCACAGAGGCTCTATTGTGCTTTAAAGCAATCCTAGTCTACTGGAGAAAGTGAGATTGTCGTGCAGAAAAATGTGAGATACACAGCAAGGGGACCTGACTGAGACTTGAAGCATCTAAACTAAATAAACAGAAAGGCTTAAAAAAATAAGAAGTTGAATATCCCAAGTTCTTTCTTTCAACTATTTCTCACTTGACATGATTGACATGATTTTCAGACCCATCCTGGTCACTGTTTTCTGGATACACTCAACTTTGTCAAAGTTCGTAAAATGTGGTGACTATACTTGAACATAATACTCCAGATGTGGTCTGAGCAGCACACATGCTTCTAATACAGCCTAAAATTGTTTTTGCTTGAAAAAATAAGCTACACCACATTGTTGGCTCATATTAAACTTGTGATCAACTAAATCCCCAAGAACTTTTGACATAAACTGCTGCCAAGTCACATCTCTCATATCCTGTGCATATGCAATTTTTTTCAGCCTAAATTCAAGACTCCACATCTATCATTGTTAAATTTCATCTTGTAGGTTTTGACCTAGAGTTCCTACAGGTTGAGATCATTTTCAATCTGGATTCTGTCATCCTGGATATTAAACTACACCACCCAGCTTTGTGTTATCTGCATCGTGGAAAGCCTGGTTTTGTGATCAGTTACAACTCATTGCAGCAGGAGCCAAATCTGGACCCCCTTTTGTTCCTCACACTGATTAACAGGGTGCCTTGGACATGGTAGGTGCCCAGCATTTGCTAAATGAATGAATACCTGACCAGAGCTAAATCAACAATCCTGTGACCCTTCCTGAAAAACATCTTCCCCCAGGTTGACATTGAATCAGTTGTTCAACCAGCTGTGAATTTGCCTAATTGCTAGTTATGCAGTCAAATTTCACAATCTTATGCACAAGGATATTAAAGAGGCCTCCCAAATGTTTTGCTGAAATCAAGACATCCTATATTTATATTTGACATTCTGGCCTGGATGATCTAATGTAGCCATCTTGATGCATTCATGACAAAAACAAACTATGAGGATTGCTTTTCCTCTGCTTTCTTGACACTTTGCCCTTAATTCTTACCCAAATGATGGGGGGGGGCTTTCCTTTTCGACTTTCTTCAATATTAGTATTCTTAGCTAACATTTCTGTTTGCCTTTAGAATCTTTATATTTTAGGAGTAATTTTTTTATTTGACTGATTTTGGTTGGTTTTTTTTTTTGAGACAGGGTCTTACAATGTAATCTAGGCTGACCTTGAGTTCAATAACCCACTTACCTAGCCTTCTGGCTTTGGAAATAAATTTAAAGAATAATTTTGCACTTAAAACTACATTGTAAGAGGAAAAAATCATGTTTGTAATACAAAAATATGTATTTTTATTTTTTTTAAAAACTAATAAGCATCTAAAGAGCCTACCAGTAAGACTTCATCAAACTACTATATCATTGTTTTTATGATCTTAAAAACAGTAGATATGTACAACTTATTCATAGTATTTTATGGGAAACAGTAATAAGAACCAACAGACATTGGCTCAAGCATTCCCAATGAAGCCTGGATATGGGATTATGGGACCATGTTGTTACCTGAATACAAATACTCTCCCCTACACCACTCCTGCCCCTTGAAGGCTTGGAATCAGAAATGTCAAGAAACAGAACATCCGAGACACAGGAAAATCCTAAGAGAATGAGCAGATACTATACCCAAAATGATTAATAGCCTTTCAAAGCTGAGCATGTATGGAGAACACGTGATGATAATGCGTTTCACCTGCCAGATGGTGCCTGACCCCCCAACGCTATTCCTCACCTTTACTGGGAGATTCATCCCTCTCACAATGCCCATCTCATCTTTGACCCCTGCTTCCACCTTACCCCTGCTCTCTACCCTCTAGGCTAAGGTATGAGGTGAAACTGACAGGTAGGGTGAGGCTGCCTCCCTTGCACATTATATGCTAGTTTAAAAAAAGCAAATGTTCTCTTAGTTTGTTTTTGTCGTCTTTCGCAGAAATGCCCCCATTCAAAATCAAGTCATTAAAAATTTTCCAGCATCAAATTAGCTGATCAAGGCATGCATGTTAAAATGGTGCATAACCAGCTGTATGTTCCAATGAAAACAGTAACAAGGGAGAGAAGGATGAGGGCTAGCTCCAACTTCTAACTGGGTTACAAACCCTGCAGAGTTCTTAGTTTACCCCTATCTTCTTTTAAATGGAAAGTTTGTTCTTAATGATCCTTATTAGCCCATCTTTGTTATTTAACTATTTTATTTGTGACTAACTTGCCTTGAAGTATGTCTGAGACAAGAATGACATCTTACATTTCCACAGCAGAGATCACACAATCTGAAGACCAAGTAAGCACTGCAATCATTTTCAATTGAGTTGATTAGCAAAATATGAGCTAAACTAGCTGTAATTAGCCTTCTATTCAATTGCTTCCCTCTGAGGAGCACTATCCATTACAGGAAACCTTCGCTACTGGTCAGACTCTAACCAATGTCAGGCCAAATTCTTTCTAGAACACAAGGACTGAGTCCCCAAATGAATCAGAGGCAGGGGCCTCCATGACCCATTGTTGCCAGAGTGAAAGTGAAGTAGTTAGTCACATGCATAGTGGAGAGAGAATGAATGTATAAATGCTGTTAGAACCAAGGCTTGAGCATGATCATTGTGACAACTGGTTTTAGTCATCAACTTGTCAAATCTAGAATACCTGCATGTCACAGGCAAGTTAATGACTAAAACTTGTCATCACAACCAACATGCACAAGCCCTCGGTTCTAGCCACAGCACTATAAACAGACAAAAAGGAACATTTATGAAAGGCTAATCTGAGTACCTTTCTCTTTTGACTCAATGCAGCCATTTTGGCAAAAGCACTTCAGGACACACATACTTCATTAATAGAAAAAAGTAATACGCCAAGCAAAACTCCTAAATTTCTCAATGAATCTATACATTCTTTTTTTCCCAACTTCACAAGAATAGTATATAACTTAACTTTCAACCTTCTGTACTGCTCCCACTGAACATGATGGCACCTATAGTAGATATCTGTTCCATCAAAATAAAATGGTCACAGGCGTTAGCAGCATAAAAACAGCAACAAGTAAAGCATTTGGTTTGGCACATGGAGAATTCTTAATGAGCAATGTGGCCTGGTGATTCTGTCACGGGCATCAGAAAAGTATGGAGCTCCTCAGATCTTTTATAGTATCAAGTTTTAAATGTTGTAGCATTAGGCAAATAAGTCACACAGATGAAATACTATCTTCACCAATGGGCATTTGGGCTTTCCCTAATAATCTGTTAAAGTGGTTTGCAAAGTCATTGTCTTAGCATATTGGTATGTGTAGATCAGCTGTGAATATACTTTATGTCAGCTGTTGCTAATTCTAAATTAACAACCTTCATAAGTAATTTTCTTTTAAAATTATGACTGAATTGAAAGTTCTGTCTATTATAGAAATACTATGGCTAAATCACTCACATTCGAATAGACTTTCTAGTCCAACGGAGGAGAAAGGGGAAGGGATACAACTGGTTTAGTGAGAACAAAGAGAAGCCTAGGGAGGTCCCCCTATGGGATGAGTCTGCTAGGAGACAGAATCTGGAGAACGAAGTACAGCTAAATCCTGAGAATCATGCTTAGTCCTAGGAAGACCATAACATGTAGCATGTGAATGTTACCAGAGTTAGCAATCATAATAGTCAAGAATTGTTCATCCATATGAAAGCTTGGATTTCAATTTTCAAGATTTGGTGTTGCAGTGAATTATGCTTAGCAGATTTTGAAGCAGTTGTTTGCTCTCTTTTTTTTATTTTGTTCTAGGAAAGAAGTGTTATTTTGGGGCTGGAGAGAGAGCTCAGCAGTTGGTTGCTCTTCCAGAGGACCTGGGTTCAGTCCCCAGCACCGACATGGTGGTTCACAGTCATATATAATTCCAGTTCCAGGGAATATAGTGTGCCCTATTCTGGCCTCCATGGGCACCAGGCACGCATGTGGTGCACAAACACACATGCAGGTGAAACATTCATACATGTAAAATAAAAATAAATATTTAAAAATAATCGACTGTCAGTCTGATTTTTCAACTCTCTCATCCTGAAAGCAACAAAACAGTAGCTATGGCACTGCCTTACAGTGAAGAGTAGCAGGATGTTCACAAAGGGCAAACCCATCTTTCTGACTGCCTGGGTTTCAGCTGATAGCATACACCTAACTGGAAAAAATGTAAACATATATAGCATGTCTCCTCATCTCTAGAATAAATTTCTACCTGTGTCTTGAGTGTTGGATCAGAAACAATGGGTAGAAGGTACATAATACAATGTGTGACACATAAAAGCTGATTCCTGCTTTTATGCAATGAGAAATACAGCATGGGCATGGGTAAGAAGTCAGAACTGAAGAACTAGTTACATCAAGGGAACAGCTAGAATCCGGAGACTGGATGAAATGGCCATCAGAGTACTGAAGGCACTCCTTTAGAGAATAACAGTCACAGTTTGACAGACAGGGCAGCAGTCAAAAGATCTGCAGTCCCAAAGAAAAGAGGTAACGTCAGAGGGAGAAGGAACGTGAAATTCATGTAGTGTCAGAAAGCAGGGGAAGAGGACCATTCAAGGGTGAGAAAGAAGTGAAGAAAAATAAACCGCACCAAATTCAGCCAAAAAGTCGGTTATTGGAAACCTGCAAGGGTGCAATTTTAGTACAGAGGCAGTAGAAGTCAGCTTACAAGGTGTTTCAGAATTAGTGGTAAAGAAACGGAGCCAGCAGATGTAAACCTCTCACTTGAGAAGAAAAAGTCAATAATATCTGGGTCTGACAGCTGGACCTGATCCAGACACACAAGAACAGACTTCAGCCATAAAGACTTAAATGTGGGATTTTACTATGGAATTTCTGATGGCTGCAGGTATAGAGGGGCCTCCCAAGGGAAAAACACATTCCTCAGAAGACTAAATATGGCTTTCATAAGCTCAACAAAGAGAGGCCAAACTTGCTTGTTTCGTAAATCTCCATGGCTTCAAGATAATGGCACTCTATTCTAGGGACTGAAGAGAAGACAAAACTGGAGTGAAAAATTGAAGAGCATACAAAGGTTGGTGGAGAGCCTGCTCTCTTCGGTGGCCGCCCTGCAGAGCTTTTGTTCTCTCAATTCCCAGACTCTCCAAGAGTCTTAAAGGAGTGTACCTCAATCAAGTCTTCTCGGGTTTTTTTTTTTTTTTTTAAAGACGTGCCTATTAGCTCCAAACCAATCATGTCTGGCTTTCCTTGTAGCACACAAAGTCCCCATTTTCAATGAGTAAATAAATACCACCACCCCCCAAAAAAAGCACAGAGGTTTTCTGAACAAGCTGGTAGGTTCACAAAGCTGATTAGGGCTTGTTTATTTGAAAGGTTCAAATAAAAGGCATCTGAATGGTCAGGAATGTTTGAGGACTATTAAGATGTGACAGGATTCACTAGGGTAAACATGTCCTGCCTCAGGCTTCTTGAAGCCTCTAATCCCTATAACAAGCAAAGTCCTAAATATAATACTAGCTACCATTTATTGAGCAAGTCTGTACCATGTGCCCTTTACATGAATTGTCTCATTTAATCCTCACAATAGCACTATGAGGTTAGATATTATTAACCCCAGGGATCTAGAGCCCCTAGGCTAACCCCTGGCGCCAAAGGACCTCCCAGGTTTCACCAGCACAAATGCCCTCTACCCTGCCCCTCCCTTGTATTTTCTTGTCCCAGCACTGCTTTGACTGCTTAGTTTTCTAACCACTTAGGACAAAATGTAAAAACAAACCTCCCTGTATGTTGAGCCAAGTATATCTTATCTCACACAGGCTTTAGAAATATAACACCCAAGTTCAAATCTCCCCTATGAACTGTCCAATCTGTGTGGTCTTGGACAATTATGATAGCTTCATCACAGTGTTGTCAAGTGTAAACTTTTTACTTTGAAAAACTGTGACCGTCACATACTGAATCGCTGTCTCCCTCACTCAAGTATGATTATTTTAATAGCATAGATATATGTGCATATGTTGCTATAAATTTTGGAGAAATTCAGAAAAGAATAAAGAGAAAAGACAATTGTTATTCCATCATCCTAAAGACACCAAAAACAAAAAATAGGCTCAGGAAGCAACATAAATGTATATGTATGTTTATTTATAGAAAGTACATATATGTGTGTATATCAATATATAATTTTCCATGTTATTTCTAAAACTTTAGCATTTGTGCCATTTTTAATATCATAAAATCTCCTTTGAAAACCTAACTACTAACAGCTTCATGAAATTATATTGAGTGGAGGAATTCATTTCATAGACACAACACTGGTACAACAGAAACAATTACCTTTCTACTTAGTCTCCAAAGACTCAGCATTGAAGGCATTGCCAATGAAAGTTCAAGGGAAAAGATGGATGCTCTTCCCCTTAACTTTAAAAGTTAGGGTTTGGGGTCATGTCTCTGGAAACTACTACTTTGTAAAAAATTTTAAAAAATTAAAAAGGGCACCACATTATGTACATTTCACCATAGCTACCTAATAATGAAACACTTATTCTAAGCATATTGACCAGATATTTTGTGACATCAGAGGGACATTCTCAAATCGGCCGTCTGGTTCTGATTAAGATGGAATGGTAAAATATATTACTTGTATGCCTGAACAACAGAATAGTGAATAGCCATTAAACGAATGTTGACATCTGTATAATAAAATTGGGAAATGTTCACAACGTATTGCTGGGTTGTGTAAAAAGCAGGGTATTAGCTGGGGCTGTATCCCAGTGGTACAGCATATGTTTAACATGCTCAAGATTTTAGACTCAATCTGTAGTGCATCAAAAGACAAAGAGTAGTTGTCTCTAGTCCAACCACTGGCAAATTATTTTCCTAGTCATTCTTTCTTCAGTTTTTTTAAACTTACTGGATATCACGCCAATACATTATTCTTAATTTAAAAAGACCTCCATTTGTTTCATTTGTTTTATTTCATGTGCTTCATTTGCCCAAAACTTTTCTAAATCCCTACTATGGCATATGCAACCATTCCTTAAGCAACCTGGACTTGACTAAAGCAATGACGAAGAATCTGATGTAGAACACCACAATTAAGTAAAAATCCTTAAATTGGACACTAAACTCTATCATTTCCTAACATTCCACCTTTGGCAAATTCCTTAATCTCTGTGAACCCCGATCCTCATCTGTGAAGCACAGAACATCCTCACCCTTCTTACAGGGTTGTTTTGAGCTTAAATGTAGATTAGATGTAGGCGCAAGTGCCTGCATCTATACCTAGTGCTAAGAAAGTCCATTAAATTTAGGTGTGATGGCACACATTTGTAATCCCAGCACACTGGAGGCAGAGGCAGGAGGATCACCATAAGTTCAAGGCCAATTGGGTCTACACAGTGAAACTTTGTCTCCAATAAAGCCAGTTAAATCTGGTTCTGATACTTTTTTCTCAGAAAAAATTGCAAGTACAAAGTGCTGTTCATTTTAATTCTTCAATTCCAGTCTGTATTTCTCTTTTCCTTCAGTGTGTTTCAGTTGATCGGACTAAAATCTAAAAAAGAATATACAAATAGGAAAGATTCCAACATAAATGGGACAGTGGAGATAGAAAAATGTCTGAGTAGCATACGGCCCTTGCATGATGTGCAAATTAGAAATACAAAATTATAAAATGAGTGTAAATTAATAGAGTAGATAAGCCATATGACCTCTGTCAACCATGACTTAAAAACAAAAATAGAAAAGAACTTGGAGTTTACATCTCAAGTTTAAATGGTCTAGTGTTAATGCAGCCACAGTTGCCAGGGGCACACAACTGATTTAAGCTTTGGGGGCAAATGCATTTACAAGTATGATTAATAGCCATGAGGGAGGGCTAAAGGAAACCCCATTGAGTTCATAACAGAAGAAAAAGGCTATACGGCCAATGTTAATTATGCTCTTGTTTGCTGTATGAGTTTATGAGAACAGATCTACCCTCTACTGTGCTAATGAGCACCTAAAACAAAGGATCTGTCATGTGTGTTTTATTACTGCCATTGGGTTTTTCCAAAAGCAGTGTCATGTTTGTCCTAGAGAAAGGGAGAAAGGATTTCCAAAGGAAACTCATAATAAGAACAGTACAAAGCCCCCAAGCCTTCCTTTGCCTCCTTCCCTGGCCCTCTTTCAAATACTGCTGATTTAGCATTCTACAACTCACAGCTTCTCCAAACCAAACTGAAAACTGTGATGGCATTAAATATGAATAACCATCTGCTCGTTCGCTCGCTCACTCACTCGCTCGCTCGCTCGCTCTTTTTCTGAGAAGAGCTGGAATGCCAAACTCCAAACACAGGACACTAAAAATGTTCACCCTTGCTGTTTGACATGGTGGCACACACCTTCAATCCCAGCAGAGTTTGAGGTCAGCCTAGTCTACATAGTGAGTGCCAGGCCAGTCAATGCTACATAGTGAGGTCCTGTCTCTAAAGCCCATCTTATATGTAGTACATTTACAAAGGTAAATGTGAGTGTGTGTGTGTGTGTGTGTGTGTGTGTGTGTGTGGTGTGTGTGTAAGAGACAAAGAGAGGGTAAACTTGTCAGGCAAAATTCTCGCTTTTTAATGTCCACAATTTCATTCAACGCTCAGATTTGCTACCAGGGTTAGAGATTGTTACATCTTTGTACATCTTTTCTTTAATCATATAAATGAAAAACCATCTAGAAGTCTCAAAATATCAGCTAACATGATTTTGGTTTTATTCCTTTCTGACTACTTGAGCAGAAGATGAGTGAATGGGCTTCAGAAATCTCTTATTTTCCCAGAAGCCTTCTTGCAGAATAATATACTTTCATAATGAAATGTAAGATTATAAATTGCCAAATTGATTTTGCATCAGTGGTAAAAAAAAAATCATAAGGACTAAGTATCCTGAGGTGACCTAGTGTGTTATAGAAAATATGAAACCATAGTATACTGACAGTTTAATTGGTTTAGCAAGAGTTCATATCACTTGGCTGAAATGCATCATTGGCCTTTTTATCGTTACATCTTATTGCAGCTTTAAAAATAAAGTAGATGACAATCTAGTGAAATGTTTCTTTTACAGAATCAGGTTCCTGTCCTTGACTTTATTGCTATGCCTAGCTTTCCAAAGCAATGTTTACAAACTGCCTCTGCCTTTCAGCATGTTTTGAATAGTAGATTTATTTTCCAAGTTGATCCTTTCATGCCAGGAGATAGAGAAACAGTAGTGTATGGTCTGTGTGAAGAACCCCAAAACAGATGGCATCAAGGAGTTAAATACCAGAGTGGATGGCACCTTGACATTTATTGCTGTCTAGTGCAAAGCAGAATATATAATTTGACTCTTTTACAGCATTAGGAGGGCAATTTAAATGCGTTAGGACTTGAACTATCAAAAGATGCTGTCTCCTGTCTCCAGATTTAATTACAAGACAAGACTATTAAAGCAGCCTTACAAATCCGAGAGGAACTAAGACTGTGAAGGGCAACAAAAGCAGGAAGAACTACCTCCAGAGCAGCAGCAGCTTGGTTTCTGACAGATCTGTCCCTGGGGCATAACAGGAAACGAGCACACTACTGTGATACTATCCTCTAGAACCACTGGTGTCAAGTGAGGTCCCTGTGTTCAAAATAGACCCAGAAGAGTGAGCCAGGAGCAGAAATGTCATTCCTATGATGAAACGCATTCTACAACTTTTTACCTCCATTACTCTAATGCAGGTTGAGTGGGTAGGTTTCATTCATTACTGCTGTTTATTGAGAAGCTACTTACTCTATCTGTGGAGTACCCAATGCTAGGAGATGGTGAATTTTATTAAATCAAGACTACTTCAAGTTGGTACTCTCCCATCTCCTGTGGGTGGTGATTCCAAACACTCCAACTTTCACAGGCCTCTCTCTTTGGTGGTATGAAAGTATCTGTGTATATATGCATAAAATATCTGTCTAGAAATTCCACACAATCTTCTGAAGTAAAGGTAAAGAGAAAGAATCTCAAAGATGAGTGTGATGGCGCAGCAGGAATCCCAGCACTTCAGAAGAGTCTCAAGTTAGATGCCAAGTGGAGATGGATGGAAGGAAGGAAGGAAGGAAGGAAGGAAGGAAGGAAGGAAGGAAGGAAGGAAGGAAAGAAAGAAGAAAAGACAAATGCATGTGTTTTGTGTGTGTGTGTGTGTGTGTGTGTGTGTGTGAGAGAGAGAGAGAGAGAGAGAGAGAGAGAGAGAGAGAGAGAGAGAGAGAGGAGAATTGTGAAAGAGATCTAGAAAGGTATTTTTAAAATGAATCAGTAAAGTATTCCATTTAAAAGAAATAATGTGCCAGGCACTACTATCTTCCATCTTGAAAAATTGCATTGAAGAGATGGTAAATGTGTACAAGACAGAGAAGAGGGAACTAAGTCCAGCTGGAAACAAAGAGGTAGGGATACTGGGAAAGCTAAGGGGATAAACATGAAGAGGAAGGCAGAGCAGGGAAAGGGTGGTAAAAAGGAGGGTGAATAAGAGCCAAAGTATAATGACATGTTTGAAAACACTGTCATGAAACCCATTACTAATTTAAAAATACAAATTGACAAAACTATTTTATATTATTATATTTTAATTCAAAATTTTAAGTCAGGGTATAGTAGCTTTTAATCCCAGCGCTCAAGAGGCAGATGCCAGCCTGGTCTACAAAGCACATTCCAGGACAGCCAGGGCTGCTACACTGAGAAACCCTGTCTTGAAAAACAAAACAAAACAAAGAAATGTATTTAAAAAAAAAAAAACTCTAATTCAGAAAACCATTGTAGAACTAAAACCGAGATCTTAGGGAGCTGAGTGCTCCCTAAGCAAGTGCCCTCTGTTAGTCAGGCTGTGTGGATTAGGGAACAGTGAGATAGATAGGCTCAGGCACCCTGCTCATGGCTTCCAAGATCCAACTCACCCTTCTGGAGAGTGCTGTAATGATGGGCATCGGGATCTTTGAAGAGTTTCTGTGCTTGACACAGTTATTTCACTTCTAGAGCTCAATCCTCCAAGAAACAGAGCTCTGTGTATACAGGTGGACTGCAGCTTTATACTAGCATAAAATCAGAAACCATCTAAAATGCCTAGCACTGAGGGGCTGGTTAAACGTGCTATACATATTCATAATCACATGTAGGTGAACTTTGGAGAGCATGTAAAAATATACAAGTATATTGCTAAGAGGGGAAAAGGGCAGAGCTCAAAATGTATATGCAGTTGGAAAGCCCCTTATGTATTTTCAAAACTGTCTTTAGATACACAGCAATGAAATGAACAGCTGTTAAAATGGAAAGAGTTTGGTCTCTTATTTTTTTAAAAAAAAATAGCTTATTTTGAAATAATTTTAGATTTACAGAAGACTTACAAAATGTGTTTCATCCAAGTTCCCCTAATATGAACATTTTATATATTCAAACTATTTGCCAAAGTTTCAAAAATAACATTGCTACACTACTACAAACTGAATCACCACGTGCGTTTGGGTTTCTGCAGATTGGCGACTGATGTCGTCACTCTGTCCCACACTTGGGATTCTGCACTGAGTTTTCTTGGTCACTGAAGTTTAACAGTACCATTCACACTTTAGCCTCTCTCAAAACTCATACACTGCCTTTTCATTCCAGCAGCTTTTCGTTCAGCTTCGCTGTTCCTAGTGTCAAGAGTTATGAAAACGGAAGGAAAGATGCCCCTTTCAATAAGTAAAAGTCTTTGGTGTTTCCTGCTTTTTCACAAGTTCGTTTATCTCAGAGTCTTCCCCCAGTGCCTCTGTACTGTTCTTTTCCCCTGGTCCCTAACCTCCAGTCCCTTTCAGTGGTCCACACGCTGGACCAAGGCAGCACCAGGTCATCTCTCTAATCATTTTAGACGAAAGACAAAAACAAGTACTGAAGCAAATGGATTAGAACTTTGAGGCAGTAAGCTACTATCAGCAACCCAAATCCTGTTGGAAACAACCACTAGACAGAGATGTGATTTCAGAGGAACACAGAAAGACTAAGAGAACTTAGTAGAAAGTTATTAGACAAGACAGGCCAGAGCAGGGATTCCAGCCCCAGGTCCAGCCTAACTCCACTGTCCGTAATCTTTATTACTCTAGCCTTAGGAGTTTCTTGAAAGACAATGAATGAGTGACTAAGCTGAGTTGTTTTAATCTTAGCTCTCGAAACTTGAGTGTACCGACCTTGATTTAAATTCTGATTCTAGGCCTGGTTCTGACTTCATCTTCATGTCAAATGACCTTTTATCTCCTCTTCCTAAGCCTATGTACCCAGATACACTGCATTGTGTTCCCACCCAGCAGACCGTCTTTGATGTGCCTTAGCCATGTTCTGTTAGCAATTCCCGGCTGTGCATGCTTCATCATCTACGTAGGGACCACACTACCTCTCCTCCAGAATCTGTTACCTTTTGTTTTGTCTACTAGTCTGGATGTTAGTCAGCCATTGAGCAGTATCAGATCCACTCTTGGTCTTCTCCAGCCCCCTGGTAGTTACCATCCTCTCTGTCCCACATTGAACACAAAACTAACTTTAGTGTTGAGCCCTCTCATCCAGCTTAAGGACCTTACTCGTAGGAAAAGGGAAATGCGGCTGGAAAAATATAGATGCCTTGGGAGAATGATATTTAGAAGCAAGTAGGTCAAAGGAAATGAGTTCCTCTTCTTCCTTCTTAAGAGAAGGAAGGAAGAACATCTAGTCCTGCTCCTTTTCCTTGCACTGAGAATTTCTCAAGGGATATAGTTCCCAAAATAACCACAGATCTAGTGTGTCCCACTTAGAAAGTGTGTTTGTACTAGCTGTAGCCCAGCTCACCAAGGCAATCTCATGCTCTAAGGATGGAGGGTGGAGGCAAAAAGAAGTCCAGAAGTCCTTGGGCTTTTGTGCAATGTATGGATCAGTGACTTGGACCAGTGAATACTCCCCTAAACTGCTCTAGTCACTCTAAGGGTGACCTGAGGAACCCCGAACTGTGCACAGGGAGCTGAAGCCTAGGATGGCCAGTTTCCTCTTCCCTAGAGTCCTTTAACAGCGGGAGGGGCTGTGGGGTGGAAGGAACAGCTGTTTATTCTCAGGACACTTCACACTGCTGAAGAAAGCTCTTTGACTGATACCCCACACACACACCTCCTTCAGAAGATGTAACTTGTTCTCTAGGGACAGAAAGAGTTTGAGGTTGGGTAAGTTGTACGATTTCCTCTAGGTCAAACAATGGATCCTTACAAGGACAAAACCTTTACTTTCCCTAGTTTGGTCTGCTCCTGGGAGCCAAATGGGATGCTTAAAAAGTCCTACGCCACTATTCTCTCCCTACCTTTTCTGGGCTTATTCACTTGATCCTAAATTTGGGGTGGACCTAGTTTAAAAGGGAAGCCTTGCACTCAGCTGGTAAGGAAGGAAACCAAGTTCAAGACTAGCCTGAACTATGTAAAACCTTGTCTGAAATTAATTTTTCAGATAAAAATAAACAGCTTCTAAGGGGATCATTTTCATGCTCAAGACCACCAATATAGAG